>NC_090247.1:67584118-67714118 GCF_037325665.1 Littorina saxatilis
ACCTCACTTTCTCAGAATTGATTCGGTCTTTAAATAGAAATAACCATGTAGTCCACCAGAGCGGTTTCAGCTCAGGACGGTTGGCTATAAACAGTAACCAATTTCTAATATCAATATTGTCATCAGCATGGTCAATAGAGAGATCGTAGCGAATAGTTATAAACAGTAATTGAGCTTGCATCAGCTAATGGACGAATTCGGGAAATAACTCTGTCGGGTTTGCATGGGCTGTGAAAGAGTGAATACTCTTGTTTTTAGTGAGGCAAGCTTTCTACACGTGCTTCTGGTCCACGTGTTTCAGACACATCCCTCATTAGTGACTCGCCTATAATGTCACGTGTTTCAGACACATTCCTCTCTAGTGACTGGCCTATAATGTCACGTGTTTCAGACACATCCCTCACTAGTGACTGGCCTATAATGTCACGTGTTTCAGACACATCCCTCACTAGTGACTCGCCTATAATGTCACGTGTTTCAGACACATCCCTCACTAGTGACTCGCCTATAATGTCACGTGTTTCAGACACATCCCTCACTAGTGACTCGCCTATAATGTCACGTGTTTCAGACACATCCCTCACTAGTGACTCGCCTATAATGTCACGTGTTTCAGACACATCCCTCAATAGTGACTCGCCTATAATGTCACGTGTTTCAGACACATCCCTCACTAGTGACTCGCCTATAATGTCACGTGCGAAAGTTTGACTCACTGAAAGCAAGAGTATTCACTCTTCCGCAGCAACTACATGTACTACAAACCCGACAGAGTTATTTCCGAACATCGTCTGAGAGAAACAGCTGCGGGTGAAGGATGCAGCAATTGCGAAATGTAGTCAAAAACGCGCTGACTACTGCTTTGGAGCAATTACGACGGGCGCAGTAACCAAGTGGATAAGACATCGGCCTCCTATTCGGAACGTCGCGGGTTCGAATCCCGGCCGCGCCTGGTGAGTTAAGGGTGGAGATTTTTCCGATCTCCCAGGTCAACTTATGTACAGACCTGCTAGTGCCTTATCCCCCTTCGTGTGTACATGCAAGCACAAGACCAAGTGCGCACGGAAAAGATCCTGCAATCCATGTCAGAGTTCGGTGAAATATAGAAACACGAAAATTCCCAGCGTGCCTCCCCCAAAAGCGGCGAATGGCTGCTTGAATAGCGAGGTAAAAACGGCCATACACATAAAAACCCACTCGTGCAAAAACATGAGTGAACGTGTGAGTTTCAGCCCACGAACGAAGTAGTAGAAGAAGAAGCAATTACCTGTTATTGCCAGCGCTAGTAAATGGTGCGCTCAGCAATGGACACACCCCCCGTTATCCTCCATACATCCCCCTTCCCCTCCCCCTCTGCATACATGTAGAATGACCATTGAGTCATTCACTTTTACGGTTATTGCCCGCAACGGTATATAACGTGCACTCAGCAATGAGCAACAATACTCTCCACTATAATTATGTACAGAGCGAAATGACTTAAAGGGGCCATTGACTTTTATTGCTGGTTTTATTTTGTCTGTTGTGCGCTCGGAAAAGGTGGTCCACCACCCGCTCCCCCCTGAGACAAGTTCTTCTCGCAAATCTACTAAAATTGAAGACAACTGCGTGGTGTTATCCAGATGTTTCTGAGACAAGTTCTCCTCGCAAATCTACTAACAAGTCGCGTAAGGCGAAAATACAATATTTAGTCAAGTTGCTGTGGAACTCACAGAATGAAACTGAACGCAACGCAACGCAGCAAGACCGTATACTCGTAGCATCGTCACTCCACCGCCCGTGGCAAAGGCAGTGCACGTGGAATTGACAAGAAGAGCGGGGTATTCGTTGCGCTGAGAAGGATAGCACGCTTTTCTGTACCTCTCTTCGTTTTAACTTTCTGAGCGTGTTTTTAATCCAAACATATCATATCTATATATTTTTGGAATCAGGAACCGACAAGGAATAAGATGAAAGTGTTTTTAAATTGATTTCGAAAAAAATATTTTGATAATAATTTTTATATATTTAATTTTCAGAGCTTGTTTTTAATCCGAATATAACATATTTATATGTTTTTGGAATCAGCAAATGATGGAGAATAAGATAAACGTAAATTTGGATCGTTTTATAAATTTTTATTTTTTTTTACAATTTTCAGATTTTTAATGACCAAAGTCATTAATTAATTTTTAAGCCACCAAGCTGAAATGCAATACCGAACCCCGGGCTTCGTCGAAGAGTACTTGACCAAAATTTCAACCAATTTGGTTGAAAAATGAGGGCGTGACAGTGCCGCCTCAACTTTCACGAAAAGCCGGATATGACGTCATCAAAGACATTTATCAAAAAAATGAAAAAAACGTTCGGGGATTTCATACCCAGGAACTCTCATGTCAAATTTCATAAAGATCGGTCCAGTAGTTTAGTCTGAATCGCTCTACACACACACACACACACACACAGACACACACACACACGCACACACACACGCACATACACCACGACCCTCGTTTCGATTCCCCCTCGATGTTAAAATATTTAGTCAAAACTTGACTAAATATAAAAAGGAAGACAACTGCGTGGTGTTATCGAGATGACTGTTTCTGACACAAGTTCTCCTCGCAAATCTACTAAAATTGAAGAAAACTGCGTGGTGTTATCGAGATGTTTTTGAGACAAGTTCTCGCAAATCTACTAAAAAAGAAGACGACTGCGTGGTGTCAAGTTATCGACATGTCTCTGGGCTTTCCTCGCTGAGCCGCCGAATTGCCTCTTGTCGTCCAGAACAATGTTTTTCTTCTCTATCATCTCTCTCACAAGGCGCTGGCCATTTATTATCTACACTAGCATGTCGTCCACTCGGCAACCAGTAACACCACCACCACCACCACCATCCTGGCCTCCCCACCTCCACAACAATGCATCCCCACCCCTCCCCCAAGCCCCACTCCCCACCCCCACAACAATGCATCCCCACCCCTCCCCCAAGCCCCACTCCCCACCCTCAAATCCCAAGAATGAGACCTCCATGGCTGAGTGAAGGAACAATTAATCCTTCATCATCAATTATCCTCTTCAAGAACAATGGTTTCCTTCTTCGTTGTTCACCTCACGATGCACTGGCCATTTATTATCGACACGAGTACGCTCTAGACTACAGTGTTTCTCTTTTGAACACACTTTCTGTTACCAGTTTTGAACACTGCGTGAAGTACTATAATAGTATAGTTCTATTAGCGAAAGTAGCACACATGTATGCTCATCTCAGGCAACAGCTATTACCGAATACTTCCACCGGCAGTGATGAAATAAGAGTCAGTTCTCTGTTTACTGACAGCGACATCCAAAGGCAATTGGCAAAATATGTGTACGATTGTTTTCAACTACGCAGATGCAATGCGTCTTCCGACTGTCCTCAATAACCTATGCTCATCTTCAGGTCCTCTTTGTTCACCCTGTTCCACTTGGTTTTGTATTACATGTATGTTATGTTTATATTGCTATTTTTTCCTGTACTTATGTATCTTGAATGTGTCAATAGGCTATGTGCTTTAATGACAATAAATTCTGATTCTGATTCTGATTCTGATTCTGATTCTGATTCTGGTAAGCACTAAATAGTGTTTCATCGCATCAATTTAGATTGTACATCGTGCACTCAGAAATTAGTGACAACACCACCACCACCCGGAAACCCAGCTGACAACCCCCTTCCCCCTTCTCCACTTCCATCCACACCCCCCAGAGAGGGACCATCAATTACTGCGTGAAGCAACAATCGTCTTGCATCAACTATCCTCTTCTAGGACAATGGTGTCCTTCTACAGAATCAACCTCACAAAGCACTAGCCAAAAGACTCCCCCCCCCCCCCCCCCCATTCCGACCAACCCCAAGCAATATTTGACGTTAAATGACTGTGTGAATAAAAATCGTCCTGCATCTTCTATCCTCTTCAAAGACAATGGTTTCCACCACCACCATCAAGGCCCTCGACAGACACCAGCCTCCTCCCAACCTCCCCCCCCCCCCCCCCTTCCCCGTCCCATCCCCCATCCCCTATCACCAAGAAATAATTGACCTTCAATGAATGCGTGAAGCAACAATCGCTATCCATCAACTCGTCAAGGACAATGGTTTCCTTTAGAGGCACAGTCATCATCATCATCATCATCAGCATCACATTGCTCAGGCCTGCAAAGCCCCTCGGGGACTCTACAGCACTGCTGCAAGCAACAGGCATTCCGTAACCCCGTTTCATCTTCTGGACTGACAAACCGCTCAACAGCTGGAGGGCTAACGGAGAGCCACAGAAATTGAACAGACCCCTCTGTGTGTGAAGTCCATCTCACCATCTGTCTTTTATCTCTCAGGCTTTGATAGTGGTCATTAATAAAGTGAGACAAACTCCGTGGGAAGACAATCCGTTTGTGTCTGCCAGGGTAGTCACAACACTAGAGACAAACCTTTGGCGGTGTTTCTGGTGGTGGTGATAATTATGGATGTGTGGGTGGGGGGGGGACGGTTAATCTTTTGAAAAAAGGCTATAATATGACCTTGCTCTGATAAAACGATGTTAAACGATGTTACACGATGTTACACGATGTTACACGATGTTACACGATGTTACAATTGTCTCGCTTGTGTCTTCCGAGCAAGCTTCCGGACAATTTATTTGTCAGATACGGGTTTTTTTCGGTATTATAAGCGTTCGTCTGTCTGTCCACTTAAAAGACCGAATGGTCGAAGATGAGCGTCCGAAACGTTTTGTTTTGTCACAATTAAACGTTCTAATAACACACCTTTCTTGTTGTTTTTTTTATCTTGATGTTATGCTTACGTCTCTCTCGTCAGAACATACACGGAACTTGTCTTGGAAGCTAGAAGCAATGTGGAAAGAAAAGTGTCTTTATTACAATAAAATTAAATACAGAGTACAGTATTCAAAGCTGTGCAGTCAACGACCCAACCCATATACTCACCCGGGACAGTAATGTACATAATATATCACACCTCGTGCGTATAACCACGAAGAAAATGTAGGGCGTAGTCAACAGGTGAAAGGAACGCGTGTCATTCATATCTTTATTTGATGAACTTCAATACAATGCATGCTGGCATTCACTTCACCATAAGAAAAAAGGTGCTTCTTATTGACTTGTTGTTAGCTGTTGGCAGCTCGCCTGGATTGTGCATACTATATTCATATATGGCCAAATTCGTCTCGCTGTCCGGCCTGACAATAGAAGTGTAATCAACTGGGTGGCCGAGTGGTAACGCACTTGCGCTCGGAAGCGAGAGGTTGCGAGTTCGACCCTGGGTTAGGGCGTTAGCAATTTTCTCCCCCCTTTCCTACCCTAGGTGGTGGGTTCAAGTGCTAGTCTTTCGGATGAGACGAAAAACCGAGGTCCCTTCGTGTACACTACATTGGGGTGTGCACGTTAAAGATCCCACGATTGACAAAAGGGTCTTTCCTGGCAAAATTGTATAGGCGTAGATAAAAAAAAAATGTCCACCAAAATACCCGTGTGACTTGGAATAATAGGCCGTGAAAAGTAGGATATGCGCCGAAATGGCTGCGATCTGCTGGTCGATGTGAATGCGTGATGTATTGTGTAAAAAATTCCATCTCACACGGCATAAATAGATCCCTGCGCCTTGAGTCCGAGTCTGGAGATACGCGCGCGATATAAGACTTGATATAAAAAATATAAAAAAAAGAAGAAGAACAAGATATATGCCCAAGAATCTGTCAAGGTGTCTAAAAACGTGTTACATTTTTCGACCTTTCCAACCCTCCTTAATTGTACATGAATAATCATCTCAGTACTCCTGTCCTTCCATTGCAGCATTTTATTTTCCAGTCAAGTCTTCATTTTATCAAATATCTGTAGGGCACAGCACAGATGATTGTATGATAGATTTACACCATAACATAAATTTAAGGTGCTGTCGTTTTCTCGGGGTTCAGCGTTTATGCCTTTGTTTCACTACACATTGGTTGGATGGCCAAAAAGTAGAGTTTATCTGTAGCTATGCTTGAGAATAGTTTCCCCTGCCTCCAGTGACCCTCCACCACGGAATGAGTCGGATGTCACCTCGGGCGGTTCTGTGCTAGGCCTAATAATTATACGTCCGGGGGATGTGAGGTATCAGTGTGAGGGTCACCTCAGTCACAGACTTATATCTCGGAAAGTTTTCGCTTTTTTCTGAAACGGTAGCCTATTCACCACTGGACAGAGCTTAAAAAAACTCTCCAAGAAAATGTAAAAGTATAACATAATTCAAAGGTGACATGCGACTCATTCCGTGGTGGAGGGTCAAGGCAAAATCATTTACCCGTTTGTTGCTTTACACCAAAGCCCTAAAACAAGAATACATTTCAACATATATGTTAGAAATTGAAATGACGCAGAAAGTATTTATATAAGATTTCGGCACATTTTGCAATATGCTTGAACACAAAAATAACGTTTAAGGTACAGTACCTCTACACTGCTTAGTGTGTATATTTGTGTGTGTGTGTGTGTGTGTGTGTGTGTTTGTGTGTGTGTGTGTGTGTGTGTGTGTGTTCGAGTATGCGTGTGTGTGTGTGTGTGTGTGTGTGTGTGTGTGTGAGGGGTATTTTCTCTCTGTCGCTGTCTCTGTCTGTCTGTCTGTCTGTCTGTCTGTCTGTCTCTCTCTCTCTCTCTTTCTCTCTCTCTCTCTTTCTCTCTCTCTCTCTCTCTCTCTCTCTCTCTCTTTCTCTCTTTCTCTCATAACCTCCCTACCTTCAGATGTCATCCTCCATTACAAAATAAATCTTAAAACACATGTTTACAACATTGCATCAATTTTATGCAAATTATTCATAACGTTTTTTGGTTTATTTTATTTTTGTATAAATCGCAGCGGGGGCGGAATGCGACAAGATTTGTTTTCGTAATGCAGAAACTCTCGAGCATTGTGCAATTAAAATAAATTGAAGCAAGATGTTGAGATTTCGTTGTCTCGTCAAATTTTGACAGGTGACAAGTAAGACTCCATCTCGAGAGAGTGATTTGCATTTCTGGTTTCGCATAACTGAATTTGAATTCGTTATAGTCTGTTTCAAAATCACACAAGTAAGAGAATGAAACTTCGCAGTAGATGAACACAAATGAAGTAAGAAAATGTATAGCTAAAAGGTCGGCTAACACCTGAAGCTATCACGTGTATTTTGTTATCATCTGAGTTGTCAACAGCCTTAAGCAAATGACTCAAAAGGATCTATTTCAAATTGATGATTTCACGGGTTTGACAAGCTCCGTGCTTTTCCGCCTTCAGCCATTTGTAGATAAAACTGACGATGGCCAACCCTAGCCACCTTTACGATTGGCAGAAAAAAAAGATAAAATGAAAGAAGAAGAAAAGAAGAAAAACTCTCTCTCTCTCTCTCTCTCTCTCTCTCTCTCTCTCTCTCTCTCTCTCTCTCTCTCTCTCTCTCTCTCTTTCTCTCTTTCTCTCTCTCGCTCTCTATATCTCTCTCTCTCTCTTTCTCTCTCTCTATCGCTCTCTCTCTCTCTCTCTCTCTCTCTCTCTCTCTCTCTCTCTCTCTCTCTCTCTCTCTCTCTCTCTCTCTATCTCGTTCCTTTTGTAACGTTAATGTTATAATGTTATCAAATAAAAGGTTATGGTTGTTTTTTTCTCTCGTATTTTAGCTCATCAAGTCTTTTAATCGCATGAAACCTATTTAAATTTGACGGTACTGTGTAAACTGTTCCTTGTGTGTTCGTGGGGGGGGGGGGGGGAGGGGAGTGAACCAATGAGTAGGTGAGTATTTGTGTGCATTTTTTCCCGTTCTTGTTTAAAATAGTTAGTCTGCTTGGACAGACCGACACACACGAAGGTAAGCAGACAGACTGACACTTAGACAAATAACGGCTTAGAATACAGACCGACAGACTTACAAGACTGATGTTAACGTCCTCTTAAGACTTCTTCTTCTTCTTCTTCTGCGTTCGTGGGCTGAAACTCCCACGTACACTCGTGTGGGTTTTTTTTGCATGAGTGGAATTTTACGTGTATGACCGTTTTTTACCCCGCCATTTAGGCAGCCATACGCCGTTTTCGGAGGGTATTTTCGTGTTTCTATAACCCACCGAACTCTGACATGGATTACAGGATCTGTTTCGTGCGCACTTGGTCTTGTACTTGCGTGTACACACGGGGGTGTTCGGACACCGAGGAGAGTCTGCACACCAAGTTGACTCTGAGAAATAAATCTCTCGCCGAACGTGGGGACGAACTCACGCTGACAGCGGCCAACTGGATACAAATCCAGCGCGCTACCGACTGAGCTACATCACCGCCCTGTCCTCATAAAGTTGGTCTATCTTGGGACGGGTAGAGATAATATGCAGACCGACTCACAACTATAGATAAACGATGACATCGACTGTGAAGGGCCGGAGGAGTCCTTAGACTTTCGCTGGGGGGGTCAATAACTAACTTGACGCAACAAATAGTCTCACCGCACGGTAACTACAGTACTTAACACATAATCGAAACAACTTTACGCCTGGACACTTCTTGTCAAAAGTGTCAAAAGCCCTCACGGCAGTTCTTGTGACGCAACTCCCTTTTCATACTCTAAAGCCCTCACAGCAGTACTTGTGACGCAACCCGCCTCCCATATACTTTATACCTATGGCCGCGCATCAGCAGTCAGTCGTGACCTGACGGCCTCACCTCCTCGAGGGTCAAAGCCGAACCCACTTCAAAGGGGAAGGAGTGACCCCTACTTGAGTAGAGTGAATAATTATGACAATGAGTCCACACACCGGGATGCGTAAGTCGGCGAGGGATTTATAGCGCTGGGGGCGTATTTGTCAGTAGTGTGTAGTATTGTTAGCTGCCGGATCCGGAATCCAGAAGCTTGTTTTCAAGTGTAGCCACGATGATTTGTCCTGTTTTTCTATGTCGTGACATCCCAGAAAAGACCTTGTCGAAATAAAAACACAAGGTGTTGTTGTTGTTGTCGCGGTTTCTGGTTTTTGCTTTTTTTCCAGACACTCTCAGTTTGCATTAGTGTAACATTTCACATCCGTTGTTCTTGGAACTTTCTCAGCTAGCGGCTGCCATGTGTTTGTATATACTTGTTGCTGTTTTCTCGTGAGTACATTTTGATTGTTATCTTGTTCTATTTCTCTCACCTGCAGTCCCTTGCTTCATTTTTGTAATGAGAAGTAAATCCCTCGCCGAACTTCGAATTCGAACCCACGCCGATAGTGACAAGTTGTAGTCAAAGCCAGCGCTGCAACCGACAGAGCCATATCCCCGTGAGTACGCCACTACTGACAAATTTAGATAAATTCCAGGTACCACTGGTTTAAACAAGTTTATTCAATAAATTCCATTGGTACTATTACCGCATACATGAAATAAGGAACATGGAGCACAACAAGCTAGGCTTATAAGCGTACTCTTAAAAGCAAATGAAATTTGGCGGACGATTTTAATATAGCAAATTTGAAATAATGTCAAAATAATAATGGTAAATTATGGTAGACAAACATGTAACAATAAAAGGAAAAAAACAAACGAAAAAAAAACCCAATGCTAAACTAACAACAGTACTCACACGCGCTCGCACACTCACTCGCACACACACGCATACAATGACTTCCACATGGTTGAAAATAGAATACTACCAGAACAAGGAAATATAAACAGTACTGCACATGGTCGTTTCGAACATGGATGAGATAAATGCATTCATTATTCAAAACGTTTGCTTAATAAGATAAACCTGAATAACTGGTCAAATATCAATGCATTTTCGCTGTCTGACTTGTCTCTATTGCCATACAGAAAATCATCAGCGGTTAGCAAATCATAGTTGGGCAGTGTTGACAAGGTGACTTCACGTATTTGAAGAGATAAGGGGCAATGAAAAATATAGTGCTCCGCATTTTCAACACGATAACCACAAGTGCATGACGGGTCGGGAATTAAATGTCTGTCAAAAAGATCACTATTTAGATTGCTGATCCTCAATCTCAGTCTGCAATGGATAATTTCTGATTTTCGATCAGATGTGTATCTATACGAGGGAACAACAGAATCATCAGAACTAATACGTTTTTTAAATAACCCAATAGAATCAAGTTGTTTTACAGTATCTGGAAGCTCATTCCACAGGGAAGTCGAAGACAGAAAAAATGACTTTTTATACAATTCGGTTCGAGAGAGGGGAGTCTGTCTGTCAAGTGGTCTTCGTCTATGGTAAGGGTTCACAGAAGCAACGAGAGGAGGCAGACGTTCTAGTAAGTATGGTGGCACGCGTGCATTAACTAATTTGAAATACAAAATCAATTTGTGTCTTTTTCGCCTCTCCTTCAGTGTTGTAAATCCTGATTCATCGTACAATTTTTGGTGACTCGTGCCACGAACTGCACCTATAATGGTTCTTATGGCATCAAGATGCAAGTTTTCTAATAAAGTAGCTAATCTGTCAGAACAGTTATCCCAAATGACGTCAGAAAAATCAAAATGGGGAATAATAAAAGATTTATACATAAGTTCAAGTGCCTTTCGGCTAAGGCGATACTTATAGGACCGAAAACGTGAGAGAAGAACACGTACTTTAGATATAATTGACTGAACATGTGATTCCCATTTGCAGTCGCTCTGAATCAGTACACCAAGATGTTTGTGAACGTGGTTTTCTCTCAGAATTGTTCCATCAAATACAAGAGGAAGGGTTTCAGGCATTCTATTTCCAGAAAAGGTCATCAAATCTGTTTTTAAATTATTGAAATTAACTTTCCATTTTTCCGCCCAGTGTGCAATTTTGGCTAAGTCTGCATTTAAGATCTGTGTCCGCGTGTTTGCATCATTTAGAGATAAATACAAACTGGTATCATCAGCAAAAAGTTTAATGACAGATTCGATATCAATGACAATATCGTTAATGTACACAAGGAACAACAAGGGCCCCAGAACAGAACCTTGGGGAACACCTGAACAAACACGTCCGTATGTCGATTTCCTGCCTTGGATAACAACGGCTTGTAACCTGCCTGTCAAATAATCTTCAAACCATTTTAATAAAACACCTCTTATGCCTATAGCATATAATTTATGCAACAAACCCTTGTGCCACACTCTGTCGAAGGCTTTTGATATATCACAGAAAACAGCCTGAGTCGTCAACTGCTTATCTAAGGATTGACAAAAATCGTCATACATACTCAACAACTGGAAACTAGTTGAATCACCAGGAATAAACCCTGACTGAGAAACCGTTAATAAATCATTCTCTGTGAGATATCGAAAAACATGGGCTTGAACACATTTTTCCAATACTTTTCCAATGCAACTGAGTAATGAAATCGGACGATAGTTACTGCAGTGTTCTTTTTCACCTTTCTTATAAATGGGATTCACATGAGCTACTTTCCAAATTTTCGGAAACTTTCCCTCAGCCAACGATCTCTGGAAAAGGGTTGCAAGCGGATTTGAAATAATACAAGCAGCAAGTTTAAGAAGTTTATTGTGAACCAAATCAGGACCTACTGCTTTCCTAACATCGAGGTTGTTTAGAACAGCGTACACCATTTCGGTAGTTATCACGAGAGGACTAATGGAAATGGGCTCTTCTTCAACTGGTGGAACGTCATCATCATGACCTTGTATATGCGACTGTCGTAGAAATGCTTCATTAAAAACCTCGGCTTTGTCCTCTGCAGAGTAATACACAATTCCATTGCTTTCAATGGGCGGAATCTCATTTGTACTCATTCCTTTCTTTTTCAAAAAAGAGTTGACTACCTTCCACCAGTCTTTATTGCCAAAATTATGAGGTGACAATATTCTATTTTCTAGTTCCCTAATGTGCTCTTCTTTCCTTTTTCTTATAACATCAGTCAAATTATTTCTCAACCGTCGGAAAAGAGACCAGCACCATACAGTATCCAGACGTTTGGCTAATGCGTGAATATATTGCTTTTTCCTAATCAACTTTTTGATTTCCTCGGTGATCCATACAGCATCGTGTCCGTTCATTGTCACTACCTTTACAGGCATACATTCTTTAGCTATCATCATTAACTTATCGGAAAACATTTCAGCGGCGTCATCAATGGATTCTAAATCGACTATATTATTCCAATCTACACTTTCCATATCTTGCAACAACTTGTCAACATCGATTTTGGAATAATTATATAGTGTTCGTTTGAATGAACCACCCGACGGTAAGTCATAATTCAAATATACAAAAGGACACGAGTGGTCACTGCATACAGGTGGTAGAACACCAACTCTTTTTACCAAGTTAGGACACGGAGTTAATACCAGATCGATTATAGTTGACGAGGTATCGGTTATTCGAGTGGGTTCTGATATCAACTGAGATAAACTGTTTGTGTTCATTAATTCCCGCAGATGAAAGGTACCACTGTTCGACGAAAGAAAAGAAGCCATATGCCTAACCAACAGAGAGGAAGGTGTTAATCAATACTGCGAAAGACGCCTCAAGCAGCTTCAAAGAAAGCGTGCGGAGGTGAGAAAGTCAATACAATGACAAGATAATAGATTTATTGCGAGCCACGGGACTTTTCCGTTAACAATAGACGGTGTGATGAAGCAACTTGTCACCTGCACTGCGTCTAAACAGTAAAGGTCTGTGATAACGAAAAATAAACAATGTCTACAATTAGGTTTCAGTTGTTTGATGTCTCGACAACTAAAACAAACACGAGATTCACGATGTGTGAGCTTATTCAAAGCAACGCAGACATGATGTTAATTAACAAGAAAGGCTAAGAACAGTGGATAGACAGACAGACAGACAGCCGGACTCGGACGACAGACAATTGGTTGACATTTATAAACAGCAATGGTCCATGATCCAGCGCAGTGCTCGTGAAAAACCGTTAGGCCCTGAGTTGTACGCTAAGTTTCAATCATTGTTGCGTGTGGAAGTTTATTTTACCAATATTGCTATTTATTGCCGCTGTAGGGTACGTAGCACTAACACAGTTCTGCTGATGTCAAGTTCGCGTCTGGCTATCATCACAACAAGAAATATCATTATTTTGTACTAAACATTTAATGCTCCCTCTTCGTTCCATAACACCGACCTTCCCATCTTACCCTGCTTATCTACTTGCATACTGACCGGCACGGTTGGCCTAGTAGTAAGGCGTCCGCCCCGTGATCGGGAGGTCGTGGGTTCGAACCCCGGCCGGGTCATACCTAAGACTTTAAAATTGGCAATCTAGTGGCTGCTCCGCCTGGCGTCTGGCATTATGGGGTTAGTGCTAGGACTGGTTGGTCCGGTGTCAGAATAATGTGACTGGGTGAAACATGAAGCCTGTGCTGCGACTTCTGTCTTGTGTGTGGCGCACGTTATAATTATGTCAAAGCAGCACCGCCCTGATATGGCCCTTCGTGGTCGGCTAGGCGTTAAGCAAACAAACAAACAAACAAACTTGCATACTGGTCTTAGTCATTGTCAACCCCTCTGTCCGGCGGCCTTGAGTAGGTGTTTTAAGACCTCTGTTTAATGTTTATCACGCGGCTTGGCACCCGCTCCAAAAATAGCCGGAAATTGCGCAGGACTACGTTACTTTTCTTGAACGCAGCGAGCATGTGGAAATCCTGCTGTAAACCTGCTGTACAGGAGTTGTAATTCTGCTTTACATCCTACCCGGCGGTGCAACTGAAAGACCTCTGGTAACAACAAACAATTAGTCCTCTGTGTCCCATTCAACCCCGTGTCCTAAATACTCCGCAATTATTCAGCCTCGAGTCTCTGTGACCGTGTGCTTAAAATAGGCCCGCTATTGTGACGCTCGGCGTGTTACTGTCACCTTTCTACAGACACAAAGTAGAGGGCGGAGGGAGAGAGAGATTGACGAGGGGGACCGGGTATTCAAGAAATGGGGAAAGGGGTATTCAAGAAATGGGAAAAGGGGTGGAGTGGAGTACGGGGGATTAAAGAAGTAAAGAAAAGGGTAGCCTGTTACGCCACTTACCCCCTCCGTCAACTCAGCACAAACCCTTTCCCACCCCATGCAATCCCACCCTTAACCCACCCCACCCACTATTGTCCTCTGACCCAGCCCGTGTTTCCGGTCCTTTTGACATAATGCATGCTAGGTGGCGTGTCAGCCGTCCGCATGGTTACTGACATGTCTGTAATGCCTGTCTAACACCCGGGGATTTTCTTGTCAGGATTTTTTATCTTTCTTTTTCTTGGGGGAGGGGGGGTAGGGGTAAAGGCCACGGTGGTGGGGTGGTGTACGAACCCGTTTCTTTTTCTTTTACGTGAAAGCAATACAAAAATCCGTCCAGCTTTTTCGTTATAACGCATCACCGGGTATTGTAAGTATAAGTATAGATCGGTGAGGTCAGTAAACATGTTACAAAGTACTTTAGTTTAGCCTTTTTCGTCGTCAATTCATTCCATTCCATGTCTGTCTGTCCGTCCGTCCGCCTCTCTACATTCGTCCGTCTGTCTGTCCGTCCATCCCTCCGTTCGTCGGTCTGTCTGTATGTATTAATGTCCGTCAAGCCACATCTCTCTCTCTCTCTCTCTCTCTCTCTCTCTCTCTCTCTCTCTCTCTCTCTCTCTCTCTCTCTCTCTCTCTCTCTCCTACTTCTCACCCATCCCTTTTAAGAGACAGTCCTTCCAATGCAAAAGACTGGACTCACCATCACAGAATCTGGTCAGGCATTTACATCGGACAAGACACAGACCAAAAACATGACTGCAGCTATGCCAGAGTAAGAAAAAATGTTTGATAACTAAAAGATCAATTCGATTCAAAATTCGCACAGGGAGCAGTTAAGCTGTTGATTGTTGGCATGTTACCACGCCTGAATTTCTCTATGAGATAATAAAGTATTCTTATTCTTATTCTTATGTTCCAAGTGTAGGGGTGGCTTGGTGTCCTGGAAAATCTGTTTTCACGGCCGAAGAAATTTAGGTTTTACGCCCTCACGGCAAAGCCATCAGATGTGATAACGCGAGACAACTCCTGTGATCTTGCCGCAAGGTTCCGCCTGTTACCATTTTCTTTTTACCGTATAAAATGCACGACTTACACACAAACTGTTACCACATGCACAGCGACTTGCAATTTGGGACCAATGCACGTTTTTTAATCCTTTCTCGTGTGATCTTGCCGCGAGGTTCCGCCTGTTACCAGCCGAAAGAAAGAAGGGGCATAACCTCACCAGAACCGCCCATTGAATCTGCCAGCCTCGGAAGGTGTCCCTATTCAATCAATCAATCAATCAATGAGTCTTATATCGCGCATATTCCGTGGGTACAGTTCTAGGCGCTCTGCAGTGATGCCGTGTGAGATGAAATTTTATACGGCCAGTAGATTGCAGCCATTTCGGCGCATATTTACCTTTCACGGCCTATTATTCCAAGTCACACGGGTATAGGTAGACAATTATTAACTGTGCCTAAGCAATTTTGCCAGGAAAGACCCTTTTGTCAATCGTGGGATCTTTAACGTGCACACCCAATGTAGTGTACACGGGGGGAGGTTCGGACACCGAAGAGAGTCTGCACACAAAGTTGACTCTGTGAAATAAATTTCCGCCGAACCTGGGATCGAACTCACGCTGACAGCATACAAATTGAATACAAATCCAGCGCGCTACCAACTGAGCTATATCCCCGCCTATTCTGGACCAACACACCCCCCCCCCCCCCCCCCCCATACTGCCCGACCCCATTCCCCATCTCAGTTTGCTTTCCTCAAATGTCATCCATCCATGCGTTAACCTTTCCTTATTATATTCAGTCAAGTTTTGATTTTGTTTGGCTGCGTCACACCCACAGGAGCTTGTGGTCACACCCATATCAAATGCCTCGTGAACGTACGAATTATTTTCTCACAAAAATGTACAAAAGGGTGATGATAAGACGCAACATTATCGCTGTGAGTCACGTGATGTCACAGGTCACTGGTATCAAAAGGGGTATGATATTATCATTTAATAGCTATCAATTTGTCTGGAGCTTTTTATATGTCTTTTGAATACTCCTATTATTAGACTTTCGTATCTGATTTTGTCATGGGAAAAGAAACACTTCATGCACTTCTGACTATTTTCTTTTTTGGGGGGTGTTTCATGTTGTTGTTGCTGCTGTCTATTGTGTGTGTGTGTGTTTTTCCTTGTTGTGTCAGTGTTTGTGCGTGTGTGAGTGCGTGCGCGTTTAATTGTGTGTTTGTGGGTGTCTATGTGAGCGCGTGCGCATGTAATTGTGTGTTTGTGTGTGTCTCTGTGAGCGTGCACGCGCGCGCGCGCGTGTGTGTGTGTGTGTGTGTGCATGTGTGTGTGTGTGTGTGTGTGTGTGCGTGCGTGCTTACGTGCTTACGTGCGTGCGTGAGTGAGTGCGTGCGTGCGTGCGTGCGTGAGTGCGTGCGCGCGCGTACGTATTTGCGATTGCGCTGACTAACTAACAAGCAAAATAAATAAATTTTTAAAAAAGACACATTAATTTTGTTCTGACACAAAACAGTCCTATACATCTCCATGAAGTTTCCTCATTTCAGGTTGAAACATCCACCAGGAAGCATTGTGGAAAAACAAGCGCAAACACGTGTAAACACGACCCTCACCAAAGATATCGAGGGGAAAAACAAGGCGTAGTGGGCACGGTAGGAAGGCAACAACAACAAAATAGTCTGTTTACGGTAACATAGGCCCCCAAAAAATAGGGTCGGTAGGTCGGGATTTTTTTTTTCTCCAAAAAACACCATATTTTTTTTAAGTTATTTTACAAAAAAATAAAGATTTATTTTCTCCCCCAAATGCCACAAAAAAGTCTGGGGTCGCGCGAAAAAATAGGGTCGGTCGGGATACCGTAGGCCTAAACAGACTATTTTGTTTTGTTTTGCCTAATCAGTTAGTAGTCATGTGAAACGTTACTCAGGCATCTTCCTGATAAACAACTGACGCCGCACAGTCCAAAGTCAAAGCCACTTTTCCCCCGAGGATTTAAGTGACCCACGGCAATGAACTGGTCTCTGAGTCAGTTATAATTACATAACATACCTAGTGGAAATGATAGCTCAGGTATTGTTGTTGTCGGAAACACAGCACATGTTTGTCTATGGAAAGTGCGTAATGAGTCCTTTTGAAGGTTGGGGAAACAATGAGCTAGAAAAACAAAACAATCAACATAAATAACACAAACAAGAACCCCTCCCCCTCTACACACACACACACACACACGCGCGCGCGCGCACACTCACACACACACACACACACACACACACACGCTCACACACAGACACACACACTCACACACACTCACACAGACTACCACAACATGCCATACACACATACACAAAAACACAATAACACACACACACATACACACACACGCACACACGCCACGCACACACACACACACACACACACACACACACACACACACACGCACGAAGCAAAGAACAACAACGATGACAACGGCAACATCAGCAGCAGTAACAACAACATCAACAACAACAACAACAACGTCCTCTTTCTTTTCATCTGTTTGTTTAATCAACATAATATTTCAGTCATAGCAATTAATTCTGGTACGAATTACCTATTGTTACCGGTCACCCAGCCAAGCTCGTGCAAAGCAACGACTTCTATCGCGACTTTGTGCGGTGACTGACTATTGGGGTTTACGTCCTCTGAGGTTTGGACCTATTTGGGACATGATTTGATATGTACTATACGCTGTTGTTGTTTTTTGTGTGTTATTTTTTTTGTATTTTGTTCACCTTTTATAGTTCTCTAGCCACTGAACAATAAACACACCCTCATTCAGAGCGCATATGTTACCTCTGCTTTGGTTATAGCCTATGAAAGATGACTAACATTAAAACCTTTGCGTTGGTCTATACACGTGAATATCCGTAATCATGGGATCGTGCGTACAGTCACGGGTTCAATTCAGCTGCCTCGTTACGCCGGACTGAGTCTTCAAGCTTCAGTAATTACGGCTAATTGGGACGCTCACGCTTAACTAATTAAGCGAGTGAGGGAGATTAGTACCTTTCCAGATCACACTGGCCTGAACCTGACAACGTGGCGCTTTTACCTTGTATAATATTGATGTTGGCGACAAGCTCTGTTGATAGCACTGATACCAAGACGGCGAGAGGTCGTAACAATTCTATACAGTAGCTGGTTCGTGTGTGTGTGGGCATACAGTGTGGGTGTTTCGGGAGAGAAAAGAGAGAATGCTTACTGTCCTACAGGCTAAATATTTCTCCTCTTAAAGGCATACTAACGCACTCCCGTGTTTACAAAGTGTAGTTTGCCCACAATCGATGTCAAACGCACCATAAGACCATATAATGACGATACGTCACCATGCGCGGACCATAATACATGCATTACAGCTTGTTCTAGCCTCTGAAAAAGTGAGGATGTCAACAAAGCCGCGGTGTTCTCTCCCTTGCATCAACGTTACATGTGTTGCCAAATCTATAAATAGGACGATCCAGATCAAAATGAAAATTCAAATATCTCAACATTTAAGGGGTCCTAGACCACAATATTTTGCAGGGAACTTAATTTAGTCTGTCTCCAGCTGTTGGTAAAGCAATTGGCGTGTATAGTCATCGAGTACATATGGCTTTAAGGACATGATATGGGTTATATAATAATTCGAGTGTTTACGCCCTCACGGCTTTTGATGAGATACACAAGTGTATGCGTGTTTAGGTGGTATCAGTCATCTGCACGTGCCATTGTGGTGACACGGGGGTGGGATATGGCTTCCGTCTCTGGGTCTTCACATAAAGTTGACCCGTGTCCGTCCCGGCCCGAGGGGGGGGGGGGGGGGGGTGAGGGGACGATAGACAGTGCGTTTTATTGGAGAGGGTGGTATAGTGTGTGCGGAAAGGTGGGCGTGCATGTTAGTGTGGGTGTGTGTGTGTCTTCCCGTCCGTATGTCTATCTGTATACTTGTGTATATGTGTGTCTTTCCGTCTGTCTGTGTGTCTGTATACCGGCTGTACATCTGTGTGTGTGTGTGTGTGTGTGTGTGTGTGTGTGTGTGTGTGTGTGAGTGTGAGTGTGTGTGTGCGTGTGTGGGTGTGTGTATGTTTGTGTGTGTGTGTGTGTGTCTCTCTCTCTCTCTCTCTCTCTCTCTCTCTCTCTCTCTCTCTCTCTCTCTCTCTCTCTCTCTGTCTGTCTGTCTGTGTGCGCGCGCCTCTGTCTGGCATGCCCTAAACTGAGCTAACTACGTTGGGTAGTTTGACCATTTTACGCTTTATTTTTATCCACAATAAAACGATTTAGTCGGAATCTGCCATCCGAACACAATTAGGGGCGTGTTCCCGGGTCACAGTGATACAAGGTTTATCATGAAGGGGGGGAGGGGGGGGGGCGCAAACTGAGGGGTGCTCGATCTTTCTACCGCCGAACATGCCTGAGCTTAGCAGACCCCGGTTTTGTGCGGAGTGTCACTTTGTAAAAAAAAAATATGTGAAAGGTCGCCATAACACTCGACATGAGCGTTCCAAGGATTATCCATCATCAAGGAATCAGTCTCTCTCCCGAAAGCAAGAATAGGAAACTCCTGTCTTCGGACCCGTTTCTGAACGGTACCACTGCGAGGGGGTCCTAGCTGTAAGGTGTGACCCTTCTTCTTCTTCTTCTTCTTCTGCGTTCGTGGGCTGAAACTCCCACGTACACTCGTGTTTTTTTGCACGAGTGGAATTTTACGTGGCAGTATGACCGTTTTTTACCCCGCCCTGAATATGCGCGATATAAGACTCATTGATTGATTGATCATTTAGGCAGCCATACGCCGTTTTCGGAGGAAGCATGCTGGGTATTTTCGTGTTTCTATATCCCTCGAACTCTGACATGGATTACAGGATCTTTTTCGTTGCGCACTTGGTCTTGTGCTTGCGTGTACACACGGGGGGTGTTCGGACACCGAGGAGAGTCTGCACACAAAGTTGACTCTGAGAAATAAATCTCTCGCCGAACGTGGGGACGAACTCACGCTGACAGCGGCCAACTGGATACAAATCCAGCGCGCTACTGACTGAGCTACATCCCCGCCCTGACTGAGCTACATCCCCGCCCTGACTGGGAGCTACATCCCCGCCCTGACTGAGCTACATCCCCGCCCTGACTGAGCTACATCCCCGCCCTGACTGAGCTACATCCCCGCCCTGACTGAGCTACATCCCCGCCCTGACTGAGCTACATCCCCGCCCCTAGGTGTGACCCTCAATACATTAAAATTGGGGTCCCAGGACCCTCTGTATCATCTAGGTGGAGTGTACAGACGCCTGTGTGGTGCCCTGTATCCCAGTGAGATACCAGCCATCCTGAAGTTAATTCGCTAAACGTAATAATACTGACGTATGAATGTTAGCTGATTAGTAGGGGGGAAGGGGGTGGGGGGTGAGTTGACATTTAGTGGCTCTTTGATTTTGACAGCGTGAGAGCATTTGAAAACGTTTACATGTGTGTATAAAACGCATGCATGGACAACGTTAGCTGATAAAATAGGGAGGCGGTGGGGGGGGGGGGGGGGTGTTTGTTTGCTTAAACGCCCAGCCGACCACGAGGGGCCATATCAGGGCGGTGCTGCTTTGACATATAGTAACGTGCGCCACACACAAGAGAGAAGTCGCAGCACAGGCTTCATGTCTCACCCAGTCACATTATTCTGACACCGGACCAACCAGTCCTAGCACTAACCCCATAATGCCAGACGCCAGGCGGAGCAGCCACTAGATTGCCAATTTAAAGTCTTAGGTATGACCCGGCCGGGGTTCGAACCGGGCCACGACCTCCCGATCACGGGGCGGACGCCTTACCACTAGGCCAACCGTGCCGGTGTGTGTGTGTGTGTGGGGGGGGTTGGCATGCATCATCTCTGGGAACTTCACAGCATAACAGCATATCACTATTTGAACTGGCAACCACCTCAGGAATTAGCTCTGACGCCATCTGTTTTACTTTAGAGTTACTTCCCCTGTTGGGGGTCATGCTCACACGCAACCTCGCAAAACAAAATGGAGAAATCGAAGGAGAAAGACACGCGCAGCTATTTAGAACGACTACTACCAGCCGGGAAGCAGAGGTACAAAGAAAAACTCCTCGATATCCAAGGGAATGACCCGTACGAGATTCCTGCCAAATCTTGGAGCACTGATCCCGAGAACTTTCCCGACATCGAGTCCGTAGGCATATTTTCCTACTTCGTTTTAAATGTGAGTTACTACACCAGTGAACAGTTCAGAGCATACAGAAGTCTTGCTGCATACAAGACGTTCGTGGCCGGTTGGGTGCGAGACATCAAAACGTACAAGCCTGGTGGATGCGAAAACGTTGTGGTTACTGCCAAGGTGAGTTGGATTCAATCTGAAGTAGTAGTTCTTGACGATAAGACAGAAAGTTGGGGGGCGAAAGTTGGGGGGAGTTTATTTTTTTCCACTAACAAATCATGATAGTACATAAAAAAACCCAGAAATGTTGATATAATTAGTTTCCTCTTCTTTTTCTTTGTAGCTTTACGTCCACAGAGGTGTTATTTGTTCTTTCCAATTAATTAGGATGCATTACATAGGTTAACCCACTGAAGTTTGTCATTCAATCAGGGGTAGTTTCAGGGAAGGGGGTGTCCCCATGCCAAACATCTTGGTTATTTTCTTTGTCATGCTGAAATTTATCATTTCTAATTCTAACCTCAGATTCCCCCCACCCCCACCCCCACCCCCACTGAACTTTTACGTGACAATGACATTTAGGGGCAAACCTAATGTTTAATGTCAGGGGTGGATTCAGGGAAGGGGGCGTTGCCATCCCTCAGCAAGTCTGGATTTTTCTTTGTCGTGCAGTCGGGCCTGGGAATAAAAAAAAAGTGGTTAGGATGTAAATTTGCCTTTTGGGGTGTTTTTAATAATTTTTGTATGACACAAAGATGGAAATATTTACACTGATTCCCAGGCTTGCATACTGAAGTTCATGATTTTTAATTGTAACCTTCGAGACAACCCCCCCCCCCCCCCCCCCACAAGTGATGGGGTTGTATTAAGGTGTACAAGCGTTATGGCCTCAATCATCAATTACAGTTCAAGTAAGAAAGGATGGCAGCTTGTTTGTTTTGGGTTTTATGGTTATTTTTATAGTTAGCCGAGCAATTTCTCTTGGAAATTGTTGATGTCTTACCTAAGTGAAATATGGCTGTGTTCGAGTTGCACCAAACTATTATGCGTTGGTGCATTGACTGATGTGTGTACTGCAAAATTCTAACCTGTGTGTAACGTGTTTTCAGGTCCTTCATTCTCAGAAACTGAATGAAGCATCACTGACACCTTGGCTCATCGCATCTGCTGATGGATCAAAAATCGAGAGTGCACACTGCACCTGCATGGCTGGTGTGGGTGAGACGTGTTCCCACGTAGGTGCGCTGGCCTTCGCTCTTGAATCTTTCACCCAGGCTAGAGAAAGGACAACCTGTACTGGTGTTTCAAATTACTGGAAAGTCCCCCAAGGAATCAAGGGTGTGTTACCAACACCTGCATACAACATTGACTTTACATCGGCAAAGTCAAAGAAGACCCGATTGCAGCAGTTCATTGCAGATGATACAGCAGTGCGAACCATAGACCACACTCAGAAAGCTGTCAAACAGACCACACCGCCAACTGCTGAAGAACTTTCGGGTTTATTTCAAAAATTGCAAGCAAACTGTGTGAAACAAAACCTAAAACCACCGAGTTGTGTGAAAGTTAGTCCTGAGTTTTGCAAGATGTATCGCTGTCTTATTCCTGCCAGCCTTCGCACTTTGAGAGATTCGAAGTGTGTAGGGATGGCACTGGGGGAGTTACAGGAGCATTGCAGATCATTGTCCCATCCACTGCTGTCAATCAGTGCTGAAGAAACCGCTGTGCTAGAACGAGCAACCCGGGACCAAGCCAAAAGTGCTGTGTGGTTTGCAGGAAGAGTAGGCAGGATAACTGCATCAAAGTTGTACTCAGCTTGCGCCACTAACCCCACAAAACCAGCAGTCAGTCTCATTAAAAGCATCTGTTATCCTGAGCAGAAGATGTTTAAGACGGAAGCAACAGAATGGGGTTGCCAGAAGGAAGAAAAGGCACTAACCGTCTACATGCAAAAGATAATGGAAAGCCATGAAAACTTCTCCTGCAGTAAAAGTGGTCTACATGTGTCTGTGGAACACCCATTCATTGGAGCGTCTCCTGACTCTGTCGTTTCCTGTGACTGTTGCGAAGGAATGGGCACTGTTGAAGTGAAATGCCCCTTCAAGCACAGGGACCACAAAATCAGTGATGCGGTGGCAGACCCTTCATTTTGCCTAAAACCTGGTGAGACGAGAAAGGACCCGCCCTTCCTGCCAATGAATCACACCTACTATTACCAGCTTCAGTGCCAGATGTTTGTGACCGGTGCAGCATATGGTGACTTCGTTGTGTGGACCACAAAGGATCATTTTGTGCAACGTTTTTCCCCAAATCAAGCTTTCTGGGATGAGGCCACAAGTAAAGCTTGCAAGCTTTTCAAGCTCGCAATTTTACCGGAACTTGTTGGTGGTTGGATTGAATCGTCGTCTGAGAAAGTGACCGCTGTAGACAAAAGCTATCCGTTTGTGTCGTCAGCACATGGAAAGGCATCTGTGTCGTCAGCCCATGGAAAGGCATCTGTGTCGTCAGCACATGGAAAGGCATCTGCAGATCATGTGCAAAAGGCGCCTGGCAAACGTTCACAACTGAAAGAAGTCGTACCAAACCTCGATTCATCAGGTTCTGACACTGGAGATGATGAACTGTTGTATTGCTCTTGCAGAAAACCCGAGTTTGGAAAAATGGTTGGTTGTGACAATGAAAATTGTGAATTCAAATGGTTCCACTACCCGTGTGTTGGACTGACAAGGAAGCCACTTACAAAACAATGGTTTTGTGAAGATTGTATGTTGTAAATATCTTACTGTGAAATCGTGTTGTCAGTCCCAGTCCCACACACATGACACAGGTACTGGAACAATTTGAATGTACAAACTTCTTGTTGTGAACCAGTGTTGTCAATCCCACACATGGGTACTAGAACAATTTGAATGCACAAACTTCTTGCTGTGAACCTGTATATAATATATAGTATACATATATATATATAATTCTTACTGATACTTCTATACTGTTTATTTTACGCATATGTACAATTGATGGTTAAACACATTTTGTTAAGGAGGAGCATGCTTGTGCGTGTGTGCTGTTGTGGGTTTTGTGTGGGGAATGTATGTGAGCGTGTGTGTGACTGAGATTGCAAGCGATGTTTGGAAGGGCGTGTATGGATTGATTGATTGTACTCTGGCCAAAACATGTCCCTAGTGTACTGCACATGGTTGAAATAAAGTCTTATGTCTTATGTGTTGTCAACCCCACACATGGGTAGTGTGGTGGGGGAAACCATTTGAAATTGAATAAAAACAAATCTTGCTGTTAACTTGTGTGCTTCGTTCTGTGGTGCTGATAGTGATATTATATATGTACCCAAATTACATACTTTCTAGAAATATTGGGTTCAGAATAGTCATCAGGAAGAGTAGCAATTTTGTTCTTCAAAATAATTTATGCACAGTCTATAAGTATAACCGTTAAACTTAAAGGAAAGGCACTCGGGTGAATCGAAATCATGTGGTTTATTGCATGAAAACGTTCTATTTGTATCCGTGGATACAAAACCTCTCAATTTACTCGAACTTTACGTTCAAACGGTTAAAGATCATAAATAACTCCTTTAAAAGAATAAAATGTGTCTGTTCTTGCGGACAACTATTCTGAACCCCTAAAAAGTATGTCATGTGATTGCATGTGGCCATTTTCGATCGCCATGTCTTTCTAAAATTTATTATTTTATTACAATGCATTTTCAGTCAATGTGATTTGTCAATGTGAAGCACAAAGTCAAGTGAAAATAATTTTTATTACAAAAAAACCTCATTGGGTACACAGTTTAGCTACAAATTACAATGAATATCAAATAAGTGTCAGTCATATATTGCATCAGACAGTGTGGTGACTTTAAAAAGCAGTAACGTATCACTGAGCATAAACATTCATAAAGCCAACGATCAGAATTCTATCATATTCCTATTCAGATTATGTTGGTACATGTGTACCCGTACATGTATTTCAAATAGTGGTTAATTAAAGGCACAGTTCACCCCAGCTAGCTCTAACGGCGATATCAACGTGTTTGCACATAAATGAAAACGTTCCGCCAGACCGTATGTGAAGCATATGGAAATACAAGTTAAGAATTATAATATTGCAGAGAAATGCGTTTGTTTTCAAAATACTTAAATAAACAAAACAGGAGTTAACCCTTACACTGGTGCAATTCTGTAACTCATGTTACATAGCCACTGGTGAATTAACAGAGAGAAAAATAAAAAAAAACAGTCATATAGGTTTTCGCATCAATGGGAGGTAATCGGAACCGGCCAAACAGACTGAGCCAGTAGCGCGACAATGTCGTGACAACCCGGTGACAGTATACGTAAAGTAGCGCGACATATGTCGCGACAACCAGCCTAAGGGTTAATTTACATGATGCTTTCACACATGTTCACAAGCGCACAGCCTACTGTGACCATTTTGTCAAGGGTTGTCAACTCTTCACCTGCTCTTGCAAACAACAGCTCTATTGGTATAATGCTGTTCAGAATTGTGTATTTTCCAATCAATACCCCAATAACCCTTTCCACGTGAATTCTCAAGTGGGCTAGTTTCCTAGTTAACTCAATTTCATGCGCATGCAACTGAATTTTACCCTTTGTGAATGCGGGTATCCTTACTTCTGCGCCAAACATAGCAACTATTTCATCAATGTCAAATCCTCGATCTGCTAGAACAAGATCATTTGGCAACAGATTACGCAGATAACTATCAAGTTGTGTGACCTTCTTGTCACTGGACCTCCCTCCCCACCCCTTAGATATGAAAGATATGTGACCCTGTGGAGTGATGGAGATGAGATATTTTATGGTATTATTGTGCTTGTAATTTGACCACGTCATAGCACTTGCTTCTGGACTTGATGGTCTCTCGATAAATATTTCAAAACAATCGATGATTGAAACAACCTTGTGCCAAGGATGTTCTAAAAATTGCCATGGCAGACTTGACTTTATACTTTCTTTGTCAGGCCAAAACACCACCGGGCTAAGTCTTGTGTGAAGAACACTGATAGTCTCATGGAAAACTTTTGATGAAGTTGTCCTTGAAACAGAAAACATATATGCTAGATGTATGAGCGGCGTGTTCAAACGAAGGCGAATAAGTGTAAGCCACAAGGATTGAAACGTCGAAAGTGCTCGCCTCTTGTCATTTGGCAGATGTGCTGAAACAAAATTAAAGACGGCGGCAAGTGTCATGTAATTTAGTCCTGTAAAATATTTGACAGTTTCATCATCACCTTCAAGCGATTCTATTGTCACAGTTTTTTTCCGCAGTGTCTCTTTCAGTTCAACATTTTCTTGTGTAAGACGATTTAGTTCGTCTCGCATACTTTTCTCTTCCGCAATAGTAAGATTACTCATTTGTCCCTCAGTTTGACAAAACACACCTCCATGTTCATCTCGATCAGGTGCAGGAGCTGCTAATGATGGACTTTCGGCTCGACCATCATCCGAAGCATAATCCTCCTGAGATTCCTCTAGTGTTGGGGTTTCAGATGGCGTTTGGGACATTCGCTCACGTTGTCGGTCAAAGCGTGTGCTGTTGACAGGCCTGGCTTCCTCATGACCAAGCTTGAGGGTTGGTTTCCAGTCTGGGTCGTTGACAGCATATAAGTAGGAAGGTTTTCCTGAAACAGTAAAAGATAACGCAATTGAAGATGAACATTATTTGTGATTTACAGGTATTAGGCTACATAATTACTAAGCTGCAATTGCAAGATCATGTTGATAATGATTTGCTGTAGATCTATCTGCATTCAGACTGAAAAAATTGCACTTGCTTAGCATTGTT
This sequence comes from Littorina saxatilis, assembly GCF_037325665.1. Lineage (NCBI taxonomy): Eukaryota > Metazoa > Mollusca > Gastropoda > Littorinimorpha > Littorinidae > Littorina > Littorina saxatilis. The sequence goes on from NC_090247.1 coordinate 67,611,110, forward strand.
TTTCAGCTGAGCCTGACTAAACCCGATCAAACAACAAATTAAGGTAGCAACTCTGAAATGCCCACTTTGATTCGACCAAGCATCCCCACTCCACTCTCTCCCCCCCCCCCCCCCCCCCCCACCACCAAATCAAAAACACTCATAACGACAATGTAATGAAAATACAATGCTTACCATTAATGAAGTGATCTGAGCAGACGTCCCACCGGACTGCCGAGTCAAACTTGATGTTTTTCAACTTGAGTTGAGCCAGCCACTCTCTTCTTCGTTTCTCCGTCACATCGCGCGTTTGTTGAGTTTTCGCCGTACACACCGTCGGAATTCGGTGGAAACTCTTCCCAGTACCATCGCATGATCGATTCGAACATCCCCTTACACAACAACTCCGCACCATACTTCTGTTTTCAACAGTATTCAAGCTTCGATCCTCGCACCCAAACACACCGTTTAGAAGAGCAATGGCGTTCGTCACCCCCAGGAAGGAAAGATAACTCTGTTCTTGAGACGTGACGTCATCGCGTCAGAGCTAATAGTAACGCTGCCAAAGAGTTATTGGGATGTGAAAAGTTCCACTCGGCCTAATCCTTTCGAAGCTCTTCTATCCTTGGCACAAAGGGTCAAAAATCCAAAAAATAAGCCCTTAAAAAAATATGCCCATATTTTTGAAAATATGCCCATATTTTTGAAAATAAGCCCATATTTTTGAAAATAAGCCCTTATTTCTATAAATAAGGCCTTATTTTAGAAATAAGGCCTTAAATATTTACAGCCATAAGGAAATAAGGGCATAATGAAATAAGGCCTTATTTCTGTTAAGGCCTTACGGAAATAAGGCCTTATTTCTGTTATGACCTTAAAAAAATAAGCCCTTAAAAAAATATGCCCATAAAAAAATAAGCCCTTAAATAAAATATGCCCATATTTTTCTGCGCATCGCTACTGCGCATCCGGAGCTAGAGCAAGATCAAGATGTTACACTGATATAAATCAAACAGTCATTTCATGTAAACAATGCTTATCTTGAGCGAACATACACCTCATCGGAAACCCCAATTCTCTCGCAATTTGCAATTTCAGCACAAGTTCTTCTCAAAAATTCATCACGATCTCTGAACCCCCCATTCGCCATGTTTGTTATGAGATCTCTGCGCATGAGCGGCGCAGCCGAATTCTATTCAGCTTCATGATTGGTCAAAAAAATAAGGCCTTATTTTTTTATGCCCATATTTTTTTATGCCCATATTTTTTTATGCCCTTATTTTTTTATGCCCTTATTTTTATTAAGGCCTTACAGAAATAAGGCCTTATTTCTCGTAAGGCCTTATTTTCTAATAAGGGCTTATTTTTTTATGCCCATATTTTTTTAAGGGTTTAAAGATTTAAGGCCTTAATAATGGAAAATAAGGCCTTATTTTAGAAATAAGGGCTTATTTTCAAAAATATGGGCATATTTTCAAAAATAAGGCCTTATTTTTTTAAGGGCTTATTTTTTGGATTTTTGACCCTTTGTGCCAAGGATACTCTTCCTCCTATTCTCTCTTCTTTGCTTCCACTGAAAAGCGACGGCTGGCAAAATACCCTTTTTCTCTTCGAGCCCTCACCACCCAGCCCCCTCCCCCCCCCCCCCCCCCCCCCCCCGCTGCCTACCCCCCCCCCCCCACCCTCCTGCTTTCCAGTAGTTGACATTGAAAAGTCCAAGCTTTATTCTCATCATTCTCCCACGGCATAATAATTTATGAAAGGCTTATTGAATCGAAAACCAGTTTGGGCCGGAACTTTATCTTTTCAAGTGTTTAACCTGTCCGGGCACTTTAGAGGTCTTGACTTGTATTGCGATTTAATTTCCATGTGCGTGCGCACTCTGCTCTCTGGCTCTGTTTACAATCGCATTCAATTTCGGAATGTGCCGCGTGATAATTTTCTCAGCGGGAGACTTCAAGGTAAAAACCGCAAAATCTGAATCGCAAGACGAGAATAGCACTTTTTGCATCGCTTTTCCCTATGTTCATTCGCTTTACGACTTGTCCTCAGTCCTCGGCCCTAAACCTGTTTCGTGTTCACTGATACGTGTGCGTAACCTATTTGCATCTCATTATGACAACAAGCGCTCTGATTGGACGGGGCCCATATCAGGGGCGTGGAATCTATTTTTACGTGTTGGCTCACCCATTCTCTACTATCCAGCAATATCCGGGCCTAGTATGCTACGCTCTACACGTGGAAGTGAGCCCACGTCACTCGCTCAACGTTCCCGCTGCTGCATATTCGCTGCGAGCACCTGTCGGCTGGCTCGTCTCGCATTCCTATCTGTTGTGGAGCAGCCACTTTTTTCCGTGTGATGACACTGCAGCGTGGATAAAAACTGATACGCTTTTCCTCGTGCTACACTATTCGCTCGTCTGCCACTTTGAAGACCTCTCAGTGACATTTTCTTGAAACGAATTCGAAAAAAATGATGATATTTGATTGTGAAGAAATGTCGTCTGCGACAAGTACCCCCCAAAAAGACAGCGGTTCTTGCCCTTGTGGAGAAATGACTTCGTGTTCTACACTGAAGGACTTATCAACAGGATTCTCTTTCCGTTCATCTTCAGGAGATTCTGTGTGTGAAAAAGCAGACGATGTCTTTGACTCCGAAGCGGACGTGAAGTGTGCTGATAGCATCCAGTCTGGAACCGTTCTGCTACACGACCATTCCTATACCATGTGGCAACCGCGGAAAGTGTCGTCTGCATCTTCAGACAGTTCTACTGGTGACTTGGATGAATCTTTGCAAAATCTCTTTGGTAAGCATCGTTTTTCAACAACAAAATTTTAAAAAACAATGTGCAATGACAAAATGCAGTAATTCATGGGTAATAATGATGTCGGCTTTAACACCCTTCAAAATAAATATGTGCGGAAGACTAAAAACCGGGTAATAAAATGCGTGTAAAAAGTTTTATTCAAGTTGATGGATAGTCATCTGATACGGACACGCCCATTCGGTACCATCCCTTACAAGTCTGATATCATTTGAAAAATTAACAGTTGTTTGCTTGACATCGTATACAATATCCCCGCTGACTGCACAAACCCACATCACGTTGAGCGTACAAGGTTGATCAATATCTGTCAAACCAGTTACTCCATGATTGTATCGACTTTTTTCAACCATTCTATAGAACAACACGGAGTTCCAGATGAAAAGTTTGCAAACGTATCGTTTATTTACGCGTCGTGCCGTATCAGAAAATCAGGTGTCAACAGTATCAATTGATTAAGCTCTGTACAGCAGCATAATAAAAACTTCGTATACATATGGAACTCCTTGGACAAGAATGTGGTAGAAGCGCCGACAATGAACAGTTTCAAGAATCGCTTGGACAATGCACTGAAAGATTAAATATGTATAGCCCAAATGTCAGTATGCCTCTCACTACACCAGCCAAGAAAAAGTTGATAGAATAGGCCACGGTCAAAAGATCGTGTAGGTTACCTAGCCCAAAAGTTAGGCTAGGATAGCAACTGATTCAAAAGATCAGACAAAGGCTTAACAGCCTAAGTACCAGTCTGATAACATAACATAACATAACATAACATAACATAACATAACATACATGTATCAGATCATTGTTGTGTATCAGATCATTGTTTGAGGATATCACCCAACGTAACAGGCAAGAACATTGCTTTTGTATAAAAGAGTCTATACTCGCAGTACGGTTTGCGGATGTGAGCGTGCGTACGCGACTTGAATATATCTCTTTTTGTCTGGTCTATGTTTCTCTCTCTCTCTCTCTCTCTCTCTCTCTCTCTCTCTCTCTCTCTCTCTCTCTCTCTCTCTCTCTCTCTCTCTCTCTCTCTCTCTCTCTCTCTCTCTCTCTCTCTCTCTCTCTCTCTCTCTCTCTCTCTCATGCAAACAAACACAAAACACACACACACACTTCCCTTCTGTCAATTACCTGAAAACAGTGAAGTGTACCTAGCACACTATAAATATCCACTCAGTGACGGCTAGGAGAGACCAGCAAATATTGACCTTGAACAAACCCGCCCTAGTATACAGTGCTATTCATCATACTCTGCTCCCAGCCCGTCAGACAAGTTTTACAGTGTAGTACTAAAAGCATAGCACTTGTGTCACCATTACGCTGGCTGTATACATGAGTGCTCCGAACATTTCAAAACACTACGTCTCAATGATTATTTCCACATCGACATTTTTGGCTTTGGTAATAACAGCATGCAGGTACTCAAGGGGCGTGGCCGTTAATTGAGAGGGAAAGATAATTATTTTATATTACTTGTACTTCTTTAAGTGTTGGATGTCTCAAAGTTAAAACTGTCTGTTTAAATATATGGGGAAGTGAGTCTGAAAGTTTTCTCTCTTTTTTGTCTTTTTTTTTTGGGGGGGGGGGGGTGGTGTGTTTTTGTTGTTGTTTTTAAGTGGGTTTTACACTCTCAATCCATTTCTGCAAAATTATTGTTCCTGTCTGTAAAATCTTTCTTTTTTATTCTTTTTTTGTGTGGTGTGTTTTTGTTGTTGTTTTTAAATGGGTTTTACACTCTCAATCCATTTCTGCAAAATTATTGTTCCTGTCTGTAAAATCGAATAAAGTGACGAGTATGAAAAATCTCGGTAAAAATTGTTGTAGAGTCTGCTTTCCGAAACGTAACTGTTGAAGAACAGTATAGGAAAGAAACACTTTATGGTGGTAGACAGATAAAAAAGAGCGACAGAAACAGAGCGAAAGACAGACAGACAGACAGACAGACAGACAATGCATGAGCATCAAGTGTACATGTGAATTATGTGTACCAGGCTTCGCTCGAACAAGAGATCGTAGTTCTATTGTTGACTCAACGCAGTTCTTCAGTATAGTTGTTCATGCAGTGTATGCCGCATTTTGTTTCTCATCCGATGCATAAAACGTGTACAGCAAAAACTAAGTTTCTGCAAGTCGGGATCCGCAAAGAATCGATAAACATGTACGCTTCATCCCCAACGTTCGGCTTTTCTGCGCGTCAGTCGGCGCCTTTGACGGAAAAGCAAATACAGTATAAAAGAAATATATAAAGGGGAACTTCCAGTGAACAATTCAGGCCAATGTTTACAAAATGAAGAAAATCTGTCTGGAAAAACACTGAAAGAAAATGAAAGAGTAGCGGACCTGATAGCGGTAAGATTCTGCGGTAAACATTCTAGTGCCACCATCCCCTCGATTATCTTTCAACGCACCTGTTCTTCTTACTTTTGTGTGGAATCTAGGCATATGTTCCCAGAAAGGTACAAGACAACTTTTAAGATGCCTAAACCGCTTTACACTTTTACAATTAAATATCACTGAGGAAAGAACGGACGCACTAACACACACACACACACACACACACACACAATCACACACACTTTCCCTCTGTCAGTTGGTCTGTCTCTGTCTGTCACAAACACACACATACACACACACACACACACACACAGAAGAATAGAATAATATTTTTAATAGAGCTTTGTTTTGATGCCTTCATGGTTCGTTTAGCAAGACGCTTCAGATAACGATCAGAAAAACCCAACACGGTTCAGTGAAGCGTATCGCGAAGACAGTCCACGCCCTGTGGGCATAAAACCGTGACATTCCGTACCGACCAGTGCGTGTTATCGAGGATGTTTTCCCATGCTGTGACGTAAAAAGGGGATTTCATGCAGTTTCTCTTTTGACACTTTAAAAACAGGTCATGAAACTTCAGAAGTGCAGGCACGTCATTAAAAAGCACATTGTCTCTGTTGTTTATGACTCTATAAAATAGTTCTTGAATTATTTAAAAACTGTGAAAGCCTTTAGCGTTTCAGTTTCATTGCCTTGTTTTTATTGTGACTCATTGAAGCCACACAGATGTGGTGTGTGTGTGTGTGGTTTGTTTTTTAATGTTTACAACCTCAATTTGAACCGCCCTGATATGGCCCTTCGTGGTCGGCTGGGCGTTAAGCAAACAAACAAACCTCAATTTGACGCCCGTAGCCGAGAGCGGGATTTGGAGTGCCGAGTGGAGGTGTAGATTGGGTGTGATGAAAATTCAGTGAACTGGGATAAGTGAATTGGAGAGAGGGAAAGATGTTAGTCAGTTTGAGCTTCTTTATTCCTTGTTGGTTGTTGAGCCTCAGTGTGTGTGTGTGTGTGCTTGCTCTTCGCATTTGAAAACACCAATGACAATAGTGTCGGATGACAGCGCAAACACAACAAAACGCTCCTTCACCCGTGACGGTGAATGTCGACACGCATCACTGAACTGAGCCAACTTTTTCACCTCTCGCCTTTTTCCCAGTGTGGGAACACCCTCTTCAAGGCTTTCACGCGAGAGAGAAAAGAATTGTGATAAAGAAAGAAAAAAATTGAAAGGAAAAAGAAGCTTCTACATCGTGAGAGCAAAGCAGTATCTCTATAACTTTCTATGAGGCTTGTGTCATATAATAACAACCAGAATAAATTGAAGATTTCGTGAGAGAGAAAGGACATGAAACGACAATAAAAACGAAGGTATGAACTCATCGCGAAAGCCGAGCAAGCTCTCAGCCAAGTTCTATGGGTACGATATTTGTGTAATTCAATTCAACAATCAGAATATATTGAAGATTTCGTGAGAAAAAGAAAAAACAAGAAATCAAAATACTGTAATAAAAGGGATTATAAAAGAACTTCCTCATCGCGAAAGCCGAGCAAGCTCTCAGCCAAGTTCTATGGGTACGATATTTGTGTAATTCAATTCAACAATCAGAATATATTGAAGATTTCGTGAAAAAAAGAAAAAACAAGAAATCAAAATACTGTAATAAAAGGGATTATAAAAGAACTTCCTCATCGTGAAAGCCAAGCAAGCTCTCAATCAATTTTTATGGGTAGGATATGTGTGTAACACAACAATAAGAATATATTGGACGAATTCGTGTCAGAGAGAAAACAAGAAATGAGAATACTGTAATAATACTGTAAAAAGGGATTATAAAAGAAGTTCCTCATCCGTGAGAGCCGAGAAAGCTCTCAATCAATTTCTCAGTATGGGCACGACATGAGTGTAATGTCACAGACGGCACACGTAGGCCCGATGTAGAAAGCAGGATTGTCTATGTTTTCACCGTAACTCGATCAACCTTCTGTTGTTATCCGCGTTCTCATGTGACGCACTGGTTGTTTAGCTTCATTTTTTTGGTTGTTTTTTCTCGTCCGTGTTTCACGAGTTCCGGAATGACTGTGTGAATAGTTTTCACAGACAGGCGTTGCAAAGCGGCAGGGGTTGCAAATAATGACTGCGGGGAAGGAAAATAGGAGCGGGCTTATTGTTCTTGCTTATTCACGCACGCACACACACATACACACACACGCACGCACACGCACACACACACAGGGACCTCAGTTGCTACCGTGTACACCTGTTATCTGTATGTCCGGCTGTAACTGTGTGGTGTCGCTTATTATAATGATTTGTAGCGTCAAACCTTTGACAATGTTTGATGAAAACTCAACACTATTCATTGGCAATTGAAAAACTCTTTTTCAAAACTGTAAACTGTTTTTTTAACCAAGATTTCCCTTGCTCTGTGTTTGCAGACACGTGCGAGATTGACCGCGAATTCCTCGCCGAAGCCAAGCCAGCCTTCAGACAATTCCTGGATGACGTTCTCGACAGCATCGACGTCCCGGCCACAAACAATCCCTTCTTCTTTGACCTGGACGACTCATGTTGCCGTGTGCCCACCCGGTCCGCCAGTCTGTCTCTCGCCGGACCCCCCTCCTCTCCCTGCCTCTTCACCTCGGCTGGCTCCACCGATACCATGCTAAGCACGAGCGTGGTCGGGCTCCGCGTCAAGGATACTACTGTGTCGACGTCATCACTCTTGACGTCACCTATGACGTCATCATCATCAACATCATCACCGTTCGGTCTCCCGCTGCCGCTCTTCTCTTCGTCATCGCCACTGTCCTCGTGTTCATCCGCGCCATCTCCTTTTGCTGCTTCTTCTTCTTCGAGTTTTTCTGACTTCCCAGCTCCGTCCGAGTCTGATAGCTCTGCCTTGGACAGTAAGCTGAAAGATGTGATCGAGTTTCTCTTTAACGATAACTCCTGCAAAGATTCCGTGAAAGAGTCCGAAGTGACGTCATTTTTGAAAGAGATGGATGACGTCACGTGCTGCGGTGGCCAGAAGGCGCAGCAGCAGCCTACGTCGTATTCGGACAGTGACGATTTTGTATGGCCTGTCACCGTATCACACCGCATCCAGAACGGAGTGTGTGTTAGCTGCTCAGTCCCACAGAAACAATCCGAGAAAAACAGCGAGGGATTGCTTCGACTCAACGCGTGTGATGCATTGCCTCACACAAGCAACAACACTATCATTGTCTCGTCTGCCACAGCCGCGCCTGCCCCTGCAGCGACACAACTGACGCAGTCACAACAGCATCACTATCATCATCATCATCATCATCCATCATCATCATCATCATCATCGACAACGACAGCAACATCGACATACACGCCCATTCTTTCCACTGGGCGCTCCTTGGGGAAGCGAAAGCTGAGCGACAGCGAGGAGAGTTGTGACAGGGAGAGCGAGCGCTGCGACAAACGAGCCAGGCTTGAGCCGTGCCTTGACACAGACACTGACGACACTCTCTCACGGGTGGACCTTCCTGCTACTTCTCTTACAACTACCTCACCGAACTCTTGTTGTGTTCTTGTTGACTCGAACGCCGACCTTGGCGTAGAATCCGCAAACAACCTGCCGTTGTCGCTGGACTTGTCAGAAGATGCTGTTGTTTTGAAGGACGATGATAAGGTTTCTGAAAAGCGACCCGAAGGAGTGTTGGACTATCTGTCTTTCGTCCGCAACACAAAACTACCTCTCTCTCCCATCCATCTCCACCACTTCGGCCGCCATGGCTGATACATTCAAAAAAGAAAAACGAGTTGTTTTGGTCAGTTAACCCCCCCCCCCCCCCCCCCCCCCGTTCCATCCCCAAACCCCTCTCCAAACCCTTTCAATCCCCCCACCGCCTCAACGCTCCCACACACACAATTCTTTTTCCCTCATTTTCTTCAACATTCCCTGTCACTATTTTGCTCAATTTTGTGCTATTGTGTTCAGTTTGTAACATTGTTGTGTCCATGCTTTTTTTTTTTTTTTTTTTTTTTTTTGACCTCAGTTGTATGCAGGATGTTTCAACCCATGTTTTTTGCCCGGGGAGCATCCTTCTTCCTTGGTCTTTTTCTGTATAACATAATCAACTTTATATTATACAAACCATAAACTTCTGTCTAATGTTTAACTCTAAAGAGAGTTGTTGTGTCCATGCTAGTTTGACAACATTGTCTACGACTAGAGGCGCCGAATTCAAGCCAATCTGTGATTTATATTTTTGTTCGTGTTCAAATGGAGAAGTGAACTTTTCTCGTTTTCATGTGAGAACTCTATGGATAATTCGTGTGGTGCTAAACGTGTGTTGACATTTGAGTTGTGGTAATTCGTGAAACTGGAGAACTCGTTCTTTCAAAGTTGTGACAAAGTTTTCTATGTTTTGCAACGAAGTTTCAGGTGTAATTACGCTTTCACTTTTGAGTGTTATGTTGTTACTTGTTTGTTTGACAACGACTGGAAAGAGAATATATTACCTCTGCGTTACATACTTTGTTCTTTGTTTTTACTTTATGTTTTAGTATTGTTTTGTTAACACGTTGTTTTGTCCTGCTGTGTTTCGTTTGTCGAAATGGATGTTTCGCACGCACGCATGCACACACACACACACACACACACACACACACACACACACACACACACACACACACACACGAGCAGAGTCGCACACACACGCACACGCATAAACAGACACCGTAACACACACACACGCACACACACACGCACACACACACACGCATAAACAGACACACACACGCACGCACACAGTCTCAAAAAGACGTTACACACACCCGAGACACTGTAACACACACGCACATACACACACAAACTCGTTCAAGCACTTAAACCAACCTAGCCTTGCTGCTGAAAGATAGACACACGCACACACACACACACGCGCGTGCACGTACACACACCAACACACTCGTTAAAGCATTGGTACCCAGCCTTGCATACATCTGCTGAGAGAGAGGGACACACACGTACACACACACACACACACACACACACACACACACACACACACACACACACACACACACACACACACACACACCTTCACTACACCGACAAACAGAAATACGAAGCCACCTGTAGGTGATGCAACAACGCCATAAAGATTATACACCGACAATATAGGCGAGTCACACAAAGTCCAGAACACAATGAAAGCACTTTGCACCCGGCTGCCACCCGATAACTCATTAATAGCAGGGGCGGGTGCGACAGGCCACCCCATTATCAACACAATGAGAAGCCAATTTTGTAAAGGGTTGTGTATGCTGCGCTCTCTCCGGTATTATTCAGACTCGCTAATAGACTGCTCTACCTGTTGACAGCAGCTATTTAACTATTCTGTAACTGCGGATCGGCGTGGTGATGGGTTTTGATGTTCCTAGTTCCTGCCTATATAGCATATTGTTAAATAATGCGCCTGGATGCGTTTACTTGCAAATACATGTAGCTTGCATTATATAATGTAAAAGTGCTTCTTAGTGCTTCTGGTCATTCACACACACACGCACGCATACACACACACACACACACACACACACACATACACACGCACGCACGCATACACACAAACACGCGCGCATACACACACACGTATGCATACACACGCACACGCACGCATACACACACACACACGCACGCACGCACACACACGCATACACACACATACACACACTCATACACACAAACACGCACGCATACACACACACACGTATGCTTACACACGCACACACACGCATACACACACACACACACACACGCGCACGCACGCACACACGCACGCAAGTACACACACACACACACACACACACACACAACCACACACACACATACACACATAACATGAATATGATCATTATTTTTTGTATATAAATTATTCTTTAATACTGAAAGTTCAGAATTCCCCCAGTGCTTGACACTCGCCTGCTGAGCAGCAAAATGTAGTTTATAATATATTAAAAAAAATATAAAATATTGAAACAAAAAACAAATTAATTCAATCATCAAATGGCCGAATTAGTTCACTTTCTTTCTTTATTTTTGTCATGCTTTCTTTTCTTTAACCATCACTGATTTTGAAAGAGGATTCCCAAAAGCGAAAAGAAAGTTTTTTAAAATTTTGATTATCAATTCAATTCAGTAAGCTAACCGTTTAATTGAAGTAATTTCAAAAGTCACTCTCAGTCGACACAGGAAACCATAAGACATTTATCATCTTGCATCGTACATTGAACTAAACTTGTACATTCAAACCAGTGCTGTTGCAACTACCAATCAATAACGACTACCTCTCAATAACGACTACCTCTCAATAACGACCACCCCTCAATAACCACAACCTCTCAATAACGGCTACCCCGAACGATCCCGACGGGGTGTTGTTCATAATTCACCTTTCCACGGTGACAACCTGCCTTTAACGACCACTTTGGGACGGTCCCCTGGGTAGTCGTTACAGACAGGTTCGACTGTGTCTAGTTTTAAACGTGTTCAGAACCAGATCAGTTTTTTGGGCATTTTATCGCCCACACGCCCACAGACACCCGATAGTGCGTCTTAAGCAGGTGTAGATACCCTTCATCTGAACCAGACACGTATTACATTGCATAGTTTCCACATGATTAGTCTGTATTGTAGTATAATGTATGATATCCGCCACATCACGTGTTGAGGGTAACACATTTTATCCTACATACGTGAGAGAGAGACACACGTGAGATAATAATCGTTCAAATCACACGTGTGTATATGTAAATGAGGTCATGTCAAGCAAGTCTGGCAGGGACCTGTTTTTCCACTGCTTATGATGCCAAAGTCACCGAGACAAACGTCATTATAGAAAAAAAACAATTGCGCTCGCTAATTACCCTCGATGAATTTTTAAAACTAACACGTCACGCCACACTTTCCAGAGTGACGTTTCTTTGCTTTGACGTAGTAGATTGCACGAGGCTTTAGAAGAGATCGAGGTTCCAAAACAAGCGTCTTCAATTTAGCTGCCTCGACTGCAGGACATTTTCAGTAAAATACACGTAAGTACAGTATGTAGGATAAACAGAATACTACATGGCTTGCTGTGTCGTACCAGATTTACACTCGTTGCTTTTTCAAATAGTGAACAGCTCACTTTCGCTCGCAGTTCAATATTTAAAAAGAAATCTCGTGTAAATATGGTACGACACAGCAAGCCATGTAGTATTCTCTATATAATACCCGGATTCTTCTTCTTCTTCTGCGTTCGGATGATTTTGGACATCTTGTTATGACGTGTCCGCTGCAAAATCAGTCGAGGATTGAATGTCTGATATCGTATCCGAGTCACTGATATCATGCAGTATCGTAATGTTGTGAAAGTGCATTGGAGTCTTCAGCAGAGCAGTTACAGTATCCGACCTTCCTTATTACGTGCCGATCTTTGCAGAGGGACTCCAATCGATTTTTTCCCCCACCAATTCTGACAAGCAGAATACTGTAAGATGGTTTGGTGGCTTGTTGACAGACACGGGTTTTGTTTGGTCCGACGGGAGCATATCATCTTCTATTTCATCTTTATCGACCAAGGCCAAAAACTCGTGAAAATGATGACAATGAATGTTGAATAAGGTGAACAAGAGGTGCCACTCTCATATGACAAATCACCTTACTACAACCATGTGCAGTACACACACACACACACACACATACACACGCGCGCGCGCGCACGCACGCGCACGCGCAAACACACTGACACGCACCCATACGCGAACGCACGCACGAAGACGCATAATATGTCAGACTTTTGTGGATAGTAAAGTCACAAATGATAAAGTGTTCGCCAGAAAGCTTTCGGCCCTTTACAGGATCGTCCAATGCGTTGTCGCCCATTTTGGCGCGGCTGAATTGATCGAATTCATTGGTGACTACGCAGATAGCTTTATAAGTGGGAAGATATTCAACAACTTGAACAAGGGAAGGTCTTTCGTTCCCTTCAGGGCTTTTTATTTTTTATTTTTTATCTTCTTTCTTTCTTTTTCGGGGGCCCTTAGGGGGAAAGGAAAGGATGAAAAACAAAGTGTCAAATACTGCTGAATACAACATGCGTTGTTTACATCCTCGCGACAAAATGGATGAAGACAGGCCTGCCTGTGTTTCCTAGCTATAGCAGCTCATTACTGCGTGGTTGGAACCAGCCAGAAACTGCATGTCTGCCTGTGCATGCACGGGGAAGTGCTTGCCTACTACGCAGTGATGCAAGAACGATATAGCTGTAAGGGTGTTGTGTTTTGGCCCTCACTCCCTCCACCCATCCGTTTCGCAATCCCCCACTACCCCCACCCCACCTTCATTCTTTTTATTTTCCCTTTTCACAATGTGCTGTAGGTTTTGGTTTCCACCCAACCGCCTCAACATCCCACACCAGCCCACGTACACCCATCCCCTCTCGTTGATTTTTTCTTGTTTTCTTGTTGTTCATGTTTCGTCCCCCACTCCCCCCTTCCCTGCCCCTTCTTGGCATGCCTTTAACCACCCTCATCTATTATTGCGCTATCCCCTTTCGGTTTATTTTGCTTTTCTTCCTTTCTTATTTTTTCCCTCCCAGTGTTCTGATAATTATATTGTCAAGGTTGGCATTCACCCTGCCGCTGCTTTAACCTCATATCACACAAAACCCTTGCACGTGGGATATTGTAAATGGGTATACATTACAGGCCTATAAAATTATGTATAATTATAACCCGATACTTTTCAATAGCGTCTGAGTTGATGTGACTCGACTATTCTTGTTTTCGTTTTCAGCGCATTAAAGCACTCTGCTCTGTCCGGCTGGCTGGCTAACTCAGTGGCTGTCTGGCTGTCCGTCATTATCTGTCTCTGTCTCTGTCTGTCTGTCTGTCTGTCTGTCTGTCTGTCTCTCTCTCTCTCTCTCTCTCTCTCTCTCTCTCTCTCTCTCTCTCTCTTTCATTTTCTTTTTCGTTCTCTCTCACTCTCATTTTTCCCCTGTCTGTCCATCTGTCTGTCCGTATGTCTGTCTGTCTGTCCTCCTGTTTCTGTCTTTGTGTCTGCCTGTCTGTCTGTCTCTCTGTCTCTCTGTCTCTCTGTCTCTCTCTCTCTCTCTCTCTCTCTCTCTCTCTCTCTCTCTCTCTCTCTCTCTCTCTCTGAGTGCCTCTGTTAACGACAAGCATATCAAATGATATATTGCATGCCAACACATATGCACGACAAGAATAAAATAAATCGCACTGCACGTGAAGCAGAACTGCGTTTATCATTGTGTTATACACTCATGTACCTTGTTGTTCTGGGGAATGCGGCTTGCAAACATGTTTTGTTGGTAGTTCCACTCAGTGGTGGAGGCTATGCGTAGCGCACGCGTATATAGAAGCAGACATGTGCATTACGGGATGTACGCGTCACACGCACGCACGCACACACGCACGCACGTGCACACACTTACACACACACACACACACACACACACACACACACACACACGCACGCGCATACACGCACGCAAGCACATAAACATACACACACAAACACACACATACACACACACACGCACACACAAACACACAAACAAACAAACACACAAACACACAAACACACAAACACACACACACACAAACACACAAACAAACAAACACACACACACACACACACACCTTTCTCGTCAAGTTGTCACTTCGACACCGTGGACAATAATCAGAAAATATCAAATGAAGGTACACGTCACGTCTTTTTATTTATCCAACCCTTTTTATCTTTTTGTGAGTGCATTGTTGGCTCACGTAAGTGTAGCCTATGCGATGGTAAACTTTGTCTGTCTGTGCGTGCGTGCGTGCGTGCGTATGTATGTGTGTATGTCTGTGGTAGAAACTTTAACATTTTTGGCTAAACACCGAAATACTCATTTCACGTGGTTAATTTTCAAGCACCATCTTCAAATTATTGAAGCAATGATCAACATTGTGTCGGCATGTGTGTAGTTAAAGCGTGTATCCAAAGAAAACGGGTGGTGGGGGGTTTTGAAGGGGTACAAGCAGTTGACTGATTTGTGTCGTGTTTGGCATGGAGACGGCAGGTCAGGTGTCAAGATCAGGTCAGGGGTCGCGCGAAGGATTGTGGTCCAGTTCTCACCTCGCCGATTCGCCGGGGAAGACGATTTCATGTTGTTCGGTTTCTAAGCTCCAGAAAAGTAAATAAAGAAGATACCAAAGGGAGATTTCCTACAATTTGATCTGCACAGCGTGTTTCCAATGTCCACGCGAGGAAGAGCTGTCGAAAGCGCGGCAGTCAGTGTCGATCTTGCAGCCGTATCCCGGTAAGTTCAGAGACAGACTGTCTAGTGTCTCCCACTCTGATAACGTGTCACCTACTGTTAATCCGTTTTGTTTTAATTTCTTTTTATTTCAGCAGACACGGCTGTCAAACACAGTGCTAGGCAGTCACCTCTAGTGAAATGAGTTGATCTAGTCTTAAGTACTTTGCAACAACTTCCTTGAACGTGAAAGACAGTTTTTGAATGCTAGATCTGTATCGCGTTTCATTCCAGACTCGATCCTCTCTTTGATTGTAGATCTACTGTTTGCTGTTTACGCACTATCATATGATTCGCTATGTAACGTTTGGTAAGCTTACCTTGCAACAGCTTTCTTGTCTTTGTTGGCATTTCTGGCTGTGTTGACCGTCAGAATTATTTTAAGAACCAGGCGAGTTGATATGATGCGTTAGTTTTAACTGTGTGTGTGTGTGTGTGTGTGTGTGTGTGTGTGTGTGTGTGTGTGTGTGTGTGTGTGTGTTTGTGTGTGTGTGTGTGTTACGGAGTGAGTGAGTTTGTGTTATGTTACTGTTTGTTGATTTCTTACGGGAGCCTTGAAGGCTTCGCCTCTTGTTTTGCTTTGTTTTGCTTTGCTTTGCATTGCTTAAGTGCTGTTTTGCTTTGCATTGTATTGTATTGTATCGTATTGTATTGTATTGTATTGATTTGTTTTGTTTTGCTTTTGTTTTGTTTGCTGTGTGTCTGTGTGTGCGGCGTGCGTTCGTGTGTGTCTTTGCTTGGTTTAAGCGTGTTTTTATTAATTTCTTGTATACATGTAATATACAGTAACAACATTAAGAACGTTAACAAGCAGACTGCTTATGGACACGTTCTAAAACTGATAATCAATACACATTCTGATAACAAGACATGGCGAACAAGTGATAACTTCAACCCTTTTCTTTCAAAATATTTCATATTTTATACAAAAACTATTTCAAGAGGGCGTCGTCTGTGGTAAGGATGTACATCGGAAACCAAGACCGGCAGTTTGGAATATAAATATGCTGGGGTTAAACGATTTACAATTTTATAATACAGCAAGAGTTTATGACGACGTCGCCTTTCTTTCAGGGGCACAAAACCCGATTCATTATACAATTTTTGGTGGCTTGTACCACGAACTGCACCTACAATAATTCGGATAGCATCGAGATGCAAGGTCTCCAAATCGTCTGCTAAACACTTCGTACAGTTATCCCAAATAACGTCCGCGTAATCAAACAATGGTAATATAAAGGATTTGTATATAACTTCAAGCGATTTTCTGTTTAGACGATACTTGAATAAACCAAAACACGCAATTGACTTTCTACACTTAGCAATGAGACTTTTTATGTGGGAATCCCATTTACAATTACCTTGTAGGATGACGCCAAGGTGCTTGTGATTTTCAACATCAATCAAAAGTGCATCTTTAAAATACAATGGTGGAAGTAACACATTTTTTTTGTGCCTACAAATGTCCAACAATTCTGTCTTTTGACAATTAAAAGTGACTTTCCATTTTAAAGCCCATGCGCAAATGTTATCCAAATCAGAATTCAGAATCTCAGCTCGTGTAACATCGTTATCTAAACATAAATACATGCTCGTATCTTCTGCAAAGAGTTTCAACACTGATTCAAGACCAGTACCAATATCGTTAATATAAATGAGAAATAATAGAGGTCCTAAAACAGAACCCTGAGGGACACCAGCAAAAGGGGTGACATAACTTGATTTGGTTCCTTTCGGTACTACTGCTTGTCTGCGATCACTCAAGTAATGTTCGAACCAAACAAGCAAGAGACCCCTTATACCTATCGCCTCAAGCTTGTGTAGCAGACCACGATGCCAAACTTTATCGAAAGCTTTAGATACATCAAAAAATATTGCCTGTGACATAATGTTTTTATCAAGTGCAACACAAAAATCGTCATATATACTCAGTAATTGGTAAACAGTTGAATCACCAGCAATAAAACCAGATTGACAGTGTGTAATCAGATTATAATTTTGCAAATAACCAAACACACGGATTTGTACACATTTTTCGAGCACCTTCCCAATACAACTCAGCAAAGAGATTGGACGGTAGTTGGAACAAGCACTCCTATCGCCTTTCTTATAAATGGGCGTAATGTGAGCAGTTTTCCAGACAACTGGAAAGACACCCTCGGACAAGGATCTGTTAAAGAGAACTGTAAGCGGTGAAATAATAACAGGTAGTCCAGCTACAAGCAATTTATTATGTATTCCGTCAGGGCCCACGGCCTTGGATAAATCTAAGCTCCTTAGCACTTGGACAACTTCTGCTTCTGTCAATTCAAAAGTCAGTAAAGACGTACCGCACCAATTTGCCTCGGGCAGGGGATCGTCTGGATTTTCAACTTTAGACTGGCTTTCAAAATAATTATTAAACAAAATCGTTTTTTCACAAATGTTATCAATAATTTTTCCATTATCCTCTAGCGGTGGGATTTCGTTACATGCAACACCTTTTTTCTTCAAAAAGGAATTAACAAGTTGCCACCAATTTTTGCTTCCGAAGTTCTGTTAACAATTTATCCGAATCCGTACAACACTTCATATTCGATTGTCCAATTTATCGCGAAGCACGTCAAGAAACTATACATACCCTCCCCAATCACATAATTCACCTCCCCCACCTTTTAAACGGAGACAGACAGTATTCCTTAGATTTGAACAGGAAAATTTTTTCCACCGTACACTCGTTCATCAAACGTTCAGGCCGCTTTGGGTAAATCAGAATAAATGCTCTACAAGCCGGACAACAACTTTAACTTCTGCACATCTCTTACCCATCCCCCTTCTTTTATTCATCTTCTTTCCCTCCTTCCTTCCTTTACTGTCTTTCTTTATAATCATTATGCAACGTTCATTACGTTATTAATAGATTTGGTTTATTGAGACAAATTTTTTAGCCGTTACCGCCTTATGTTGTACTGTCATGCAGGAACACCACTATAAGCTTTTAGCTTGTTGCTGTTTCTGTGAACTTTGTATACATGTCATGATTGTAACCTTTGTTAAAATAAACTTATGTTTAAACCAACAATTTATCCTCTCATCAAGTTCTAAGGAATAATCTCTTTTTCGTTTACGAATTTCATCTGTGAACTGATTTCTGGTCAGGCGGAATAATGGCCACTGCTCAGGTGTATTTAAGCGCTTAGCAACTTGATGTATACAATTTTTGCGTTTCGTATTATAAATTGTAAAATATGTTCAGTCATCCATGGGGCGTCATCTTCACGTACTGTTATTACCTTAACAGGCACACATGTTTTTGCAACGCGTAATAAGTGTTCAGAAAACAAGGCAGCAGCTTCGTCTATGGACGCATTTAAAACTGTGTTCAAAAGATCAATTTTGTTTAATTCAAACAAAAATGTATCACCATCTAACTTGGCATAATTATATATAGTCCTTTTAAACTGACCTTTTTTTAATCTCTGTGACGTTAATTTTACACATGGCACTGAATGGTCACTACAAATGGGGGGTAACACTACAACTTCACTGATTAGGTTTATAAATACTCGTAGTCAGGACCAGATCAATGCATGAGGATTTTATTTCTGTAATACGTGTGGGTTCAGTAACGAGCTGGTGCAAATTGTTTTTGTATATTAAATTAAGAAGGTGGGGAGATGGATTATTCAAAAAATCTTCGTTGAAGTCTCCAAGAATTAGAAATTTATGTGGCGTTCTCATTACTTGCTTTACAGACTCGTCAACCAAGTGCCAATAATCAACCCGAGAGTCTGGTGGTCGGTAAAATGAACCAATCAACACAGTTTCTTGCAATAATTTAGGTTTCTACCCAGACTGCTTCAAGACCTGGAATTAATAGGTCAGGTCTTGGTTTGCAAATAAAGTCGTTTTTCACGTAAACAGCTACCCCTCCATATCCATCTGACCTATCGAGGCGCACATCCTTTAAGGCATAAACTGTCGTTTGATATTGAGTCACACAACCAAGTTTCAGACAAAGTCACAATATCGTGCTCTATAACTTCACATTGTAAAATATCAATCTTGTTTCGCAAACTACGTACATTTATATGCAAAATAGAAGTATCTTTAGCATGCTCTCTACCAGGCGGGCCTGGGTTCGGGTGGACATCACCTGACAATAAAACCAACAGCAAAATAGTTGTCACAAAACTATGCACGAGTATAATGTTCCAGGGCGTATGACCGTAACGCTTGTTTTCTATTAGTTTGGTGAAGTAGGAGGGTTGCGGTTTTGAGTCTGGTATGGGTTTTGAGAGTGTGGAGTTAAAACATTCAACATTGTTCTCGTGATACACACACACAAAATGAGCATGGAAAAAGATGAAGAGAGCAATTCGAAAACCATTTTGTCCGTAAAAAACTAGAAACATACATACCAAAACCGTGTCAAAATCAAGAAAAAAAGAATTTTTGCGAGCATCTGGCCGATATTGAGTAAAAACAACGAGCCCTGGATCTTAAGCTAACGACGTGTAAAGGCATTCAAAATATAAAGGCACAGTGCAGCTCACATCCTTCGTTTTGCGTTTTTGTTGCAGCTGAGTGCATTTACAGTTCAAAAATCCTCCTATGGTAGTAATACAAACCCAAAACTACCCAACGACGACATATGTGAAGCTCGACAGTTTCTTGTTCACGCAAGTGCATAAATTAACCTAGTTATTACGAGGTGTTTGGTCGGAGTTCGATTCAACTGAGTGATTCCGGCCTCCATTTTGTTTTACACAAACTCATGAAAACCTAGTTATTACGAGGTGTTTGGTCGGAGTTCGATTCAACTGAGTGATTCCGGCCTCCATTTTGTTTTACACAAACTCATGATGACGTCTGACATAGTTTGCTAGTGACGTGTCTTTTTGTGCATGATGTGGTGATCTACCTGATCTAAATTTAGATCCAAAGATAGGCCAAGAGTACGAAATTAATTCGTAAAAAAATCGCAGTTCTTGACTCTTTGGGTGCAAGTCAATGAAACTTGGTAGTTCTTCTAACGGATAGCTGCCTGAGGTATGACTAAAAGCCCCAGGGGCTCCGTGCACCTGGATTTGACAAGTTCAGTACCTTTGAAGAAGAAGAACCAGGGCTGGGCATGGAACAAAAATCAGTGAACGGGTCTCTCTCTCTAAAAGGGGATAACAGTGGTTAAAGAGCGAAAAACAGGAGAAAGCTATAGCGAAAAACAGATAAACAAAGAGGTCATAAAAGTTTGTGTACACAGTAGAGAAACATAATGAATAAACATGACACAATGTTGACATGATTCTAGTCTTTGCTTGTCCGAGGTTTTCTGTCCGAGGAGGGAGGCGGGCGGAGTTGCGGATTAGCTTGGACGGACATTACAGTGTATTTTTTTTAAACATCTTAAAACTTGATTCAGGATGTTGTTGCTTACAAGTACGTGTGACATTACCTCAAAAAGCTAAGGCGTCAGTTAGATCGGGGTTTTCCCGCTTCGTCTCAGTTTATTCAGATTACAACTGTTTTTTTCGAAAACTGTCAAAACAACATGTGTGAAGTAGATGGTGTATTTATGCATAATATAACAATTTTGCTCGCTGAAATATACATTCCTTTCGTTTAAACGGCAATGCACACCGCGATATGCCTTTATAATATTATGGGAAAGAAGGAAAGAAGAGCACCCTCAATTGCATTTGGACGCAAGCCAAGAGTAGACTATATGGCATGATTGCATTATGTGGCATTATTTGTCAGAGGTGTGTGTGTGTGTGGGTGTTATGGATTTTTTTCTTCTTACTTTTTTCTTCTTATTTTTCAGGAAAGTTTACTTTGCAGATTAACTTGAGCGTCAGTCACAAATGGGGCTATTCACAAAGGCTGATTCTGTACTGAAACCCTCCACGCTGAAACACCCCATGTTATGTATGTGTCCAAGCAGAACGATGCACTTACCCCAGCGCCGCTACCCACTGAGCTATCAGTCCCCGCCCTATCTGTGCAGAGTGAATAAGGCCAAAACAAAACAAAAAGTCTGTTTACGGTAACATAGGCAAAAACAATAGGGTCGGTAGGTCGGGATTTTTTTTATTATTATTTTTTTTGTCTCCCAAAAAACATATTTTTAAGTTATTTTTACCAAAAAAAAGACTTTTTTTTCTCTCCCAAATGCAAAAAAAAAGAAAAAAAGTCTAGGGTCGCGCGAAAAAATAGGGTCGGTCGGGATACCGTAAACAGATTTTTTTTTTCCTAAAGAAAATTGCATAGCACACCTATGTAAGAACAAAACAAGTCGCGTAAGGCGAAAATACAATATTTAGTCAAGTAGCTGTCGAACTCACAGAATGAAACTGAACGCAATGCCATTTTTCAGCAAGACCGTATACTCGTAGCATCGTCAGTCCACCGCTCATGGCAAAGGCAGTGAAATTGACAAGAAGAGCGGGGTAGTAGTTGCGCTAAGAAGGATAGCACGCGTTTCTGTACCTCTCTTTGTTTTAACTTTCTGAGCGTTTTTTTAATCCAAACATATCATATCTATATGTTTTTGGAATCAGGAACCGACAAGGAATAAGATGAAAGTGTTTTTAAATTGATTTCGACAATTTAATTTTGATAATAATTTTTATATATTTAATTTTCAGAGCTTGTTTTTAATCCGAATATAACATATTTATATGTTTTTGGAATCAGCAAATGATGGAGAATAAGATAAACGTATATTTGGATCGTTTTATAAATTTTTATTTTTTTTTACAATTTTCAGATTTTTAATGACCAAAGTCATTAATTAATTTTTAAGCCACCAAGCTGAAATTCAATACCAAAGTCCGGGTTTTGTCGAAGATTACTTGACCAAAATTTCAACCAATTTGGTTGAAAAATGAGGGCGTGACAGTGCCGCCTCAACTTTCACGAAAAGCCGGATATGACGTCATCAAAGACATTTATCAAAAAAATGAAAAACACGTTCGGGGATTTCATACCCAGGAACTCTCATGTCAAATTTCATTAAGATCGGTCCAGTAGTTTAGTCTGAATCGCTCTACACACACACACACACACACACACACACACACACACACACACACACACACATACACCACGACCCTCGTTTCGATTCCCCCTCGATGTTAAAATATTTAGTCAAAACTTGACTAAATATAAAAAGGATTCAGCAAAAATACCAACTCCGCACAGGAAGCAGCCAGCCTGTCGATCTTTGATACGCTTCCGACGGAGTGGGCCGGTGAACGCCCTTTTTCCGCACACAATCCATGACATGGGCAGAGCTATGAAGGTTAACGAATGTGATTGTATTCGTGAACAGCAATTATAATACTGATCTTTTGTAAATAGACGGAAACCTAAAGAGAGTCGTTTAAGGAGAGCGTAAAGAGCCACTCCCTTGTTACATGATAGTCAATGCTGGAAGCTTGCCGCCTGTGTGTGTGTGTGTGTGTGTGTGTGTGTGCATGCGGGCGTGCGAGCGTGCGTGCGTGCGTTCGAGTCGTTGCGTGCGAGCATGCGTGCGTGCGTGTGTGTGTGTGTGTGTGTGTGTGTGTGTGCGTGCCGCGCGTGCGTGCGTCCGTGCGTGTGTGAGTGCGCGTGCGTGCGTGCGTGTGTGTGTGTGTGCGTGTGTGAGTGCGCGTGCTGGTGTGTTTTGGTGGTGTTTTTTTCGAGTATTGTCTATTTTAAACAAACTTGATGACAGTTATCGGCGGCGACCTTTATCAAAGGCTATCCTATTTTTGCAGATGCTGTTGTACAAGGAAATCAGCCTGTGCGATCACGGGATAGAGTTACATAGAAGTGCAGTGTTATGACTGAACTTACGAGCATGTGTATATTATATAGGTTACACAACCTCCCGGGAGTCTTCAAATGAAGGTACATTTGCAGAGGTTATGAACAAAATTCTGAAAAGGCAAGTGTGGTCTGGGTGGCCGAGTGGTAAACGCACTTGCGCTCGGAAGCGAGAGGTTGCGTGTTCAGGCCTAGCCTGGGTCAGGCCGCAATTTTCTCCCCCCCCCCCCCCCCCCCCTTTCCTAACCTAGGTGGTGGGTTCAAGTGCTAGTCTTTCGGATGAGACGAAAAACCGAGGTCCCTTTGTGTACACTACATTGGGGTGTGCACGTTAAAGATCCCACGATTGACAAAAGGGTCTTTCCTGGCAAAATTGTATAGGCATAGATAAAAATGTCCACCAAATACCCGTGTGACTTGAAATAAAGTGTAAAAAAAATTCCATCTCACACGGCATTAAGTCTCAGGGCTTGGAAACATGAATACACGCATGCAGGAAAAAATTTAAAAAATGGGTAGCGCCGTATACTGTATGGCAGCTCGCTTTCCCCAGGGAGAAAGCAGCCCGAATTTCTGTGAGGTTACCCTCATGGACTATATAAAATCTTATCCTTATCCTATCCTTATCTTATCAAGAAGAGGTGTTAAATTGGGGAGGTCTCATAAGGGGAGGTTCCACTGTACCCAAACATCGTTGTATCTATTGTTCTTATACCATGCACTCAGGCTAGTATGGGGTTGGGGTAAGTTGGTTGATTGGCTGGTTGGTTCACTGGTTGGTTCACTGGTTGGTTGTTTTATTAGTTAGCTGGTTGACAGGTAAGTGAGTGACTTATATGTGCGTGTGTACGTGTACATGTGTGGGTGGGTAGGTGATGAGTGAGTTAACAGTACAAAAGAAAAGTGAATTAACGGCTTAAACGGAAACAATGGCTGACACCTTTGATAGCAGAACGACCCAAAAAATGAAGGAAGAGATAGCAAGAAAGGAAGAAAGACACAAATTGACATCAACAAACAAAGACCATAAGACCCCGACATGTACAAATTCTTTGTTAGTTGTATCTAACAACATTGTCTGCTGGAATTGTACTCAAACTATCTCGCCGCTGTCAGAAATAAAAGCTGTGTCCTGCGAATGAACCATAGATATGTTCAGAGACCGAAATGTCAAACATCTGTTTGTACAGTACCCGGCGAAAGAAACTGACTTTACCTGGTTGTAAAATATGCATTTTTACGATTTGTGTAGCATGTCAAAGTGACACGTTCGCCTGTAATCACGACTCGCTTGACCCCTACCCTGTATAACACAGTTTATAAAAAGGTAAAAAAAAGAAAACGATTAAACAATATGCACTACGTACAGCCAGTAACATATCCTCCACGAATCTGTCTTCGTTTTTTGATGTACCTTATCTGGTTCATATTTTACGACAATTTGAAAATGGCGAAAAATCACGTGCAACAGTGGGCGCGAATGAATTGCGTTTCTTCCGCCGGGTACTGTGCGTCAGCTGCTGCTGTGTACAACAACACGACAAGGTAAAGGAAAACTTTTGTTGAACGACATATCGTTAGGTGGGCTGATTTTTTTTTTTTATTTTTTTTTTTTTTTTAGAAAACAGTTTGCTACCTATCCCTTGAAGCTATAATTAACTTACATTTATTACCATGCGGTCGGTAAAAACAAAACACGGGGAGAATGGTATTACACGGAAGTGATCTCAAATATTACAGCGAATACCTAAAGTCCGGTGTCGTATTACAGACAAGAGAAGATATCAAAATGTTCCTTGCCAGCTTGTTTTATCCTAAGTACGCGCGAACCGAGGTCCACATTTCAGCAAAATACAACAGATGTTAAACGGGTAAAAAATAAATTCATAAAAGTCTGACGAAGCATTTTAACCGAAAATGTTAACAAATATTTATCTCAGTGTTCAGTCGATCGTTGGCAAACTATGCCACATAAAATGCAGTAAGCATGACAGGACTCACCATAGCGCGCGTCCCTGCGTCCTATACGCCCTGAGAAGCCAAAAACACGTACTAGAAATATATGGAAGGGGGCCGCTGGACGCACTAGATTTTAAAAGAGCGGGTCCTAGGACGCACTAAATTTCCTTTATCGTGCGTACCGTAGTATACCATTTTCAGCCTGCAATCAACACTTCGCAGTTCACTATACGTGACCACAATGTTTTATAAGTACACTAGGACTTTTCGGCTTTTAGACCCTTGTGACCCTCTAAAGTACTGCAGTGGGGGTCTATGGACCCTCTAAAATTTAAAAGTGGGGGTCCCGGGACGCACTAGGAGGGGCGTCCGTGGGGAGCCCTGCATTACATCAAGAATGAACCAACACTATCATGTAGGGCTGTTACAACAATTTGTTTATCTCTTGACGGCCTCCTTACAAATCTGCATTGCAAGTAGGTCGTATTTTATAAATAACACAATTCCAAACGATTTCAGTCAAAGCAAAGGTCATGTAAAAAATACTTGACAAAGTTCTCTTCATTTCCTGTGAGGTATTCACGATTCTTAGTGAGATTGTAAGGATAATACGGGCGGGGATGTAGCTCAGTCGGTAGCGCGCTGGATTTGTATCCAGTTGGCCGCTGTCAGCGTGAGTTCGTCCCCACGTTCGGCGAGAGATTTATTTCTCAGAGTCAACTTTGTGTGCAGACTCTCCTCGGTGTCCGAACACCCCCGTGTGTACACGCAAGCACAAGACCAAGTGCGCACGAAAAAGATCCTGTAATCCATGTCAGAGTTCGGTGGGTTATAGAAACACGAAAATAACCAGCATGCTTCCTCCGAAAACGGCGTATGGCAGCCTAAATGGCGGGGTAAAAAACGGTCATACACGTAAAATTCCACTCGTGCAAAAAACACGAGTGTACGTGGGAGTTTCAGCCCACGAACGCAGAAGAAGAAGAAGAAGAAGTGAGGATAATACCTAGGGGAAAAGAATTTCAGATTTAAGAATTTTCGTTACTAGGCCTACGGTAATAATGCTAATGCGCAGGCCTTCACTTTGCAAAAGGAAGCGCTTTAAAAGCTTATTTAAATGTCGTAGAACAGGCAAAGACAGAGCACTCTTTGCGATGTTTTCCATTGTGTTACTTCCCTTGTTTGTGTACGCAATGAACGTTACAAAGGGGCCGCGTCATAGATGGCGCTCTCGTCTTTCCGCCGGGCGGCGCTTCCCGACTACTTTTTGTTTCGAACACCGGAGAGAGGCGCAAGACACAGACACACAGACAGACAGACAGACAGACACACAGACACACAGACACACAGAAAAGATTAAACCCTTATCAAAATGTAAAAAAAAGCAGTAACACATTTTTTTCTGACCTCAAACGAGATTATACAACCAGTGCTCTATTTTATCTCTTGTGTCAATAACCTGTTGTCGAAGGAACCACGTGGCCACCAAAACATAACTATACTCACATGCGGCCAGAATAAACCCACATTCATATCTAAATTAATCAATGTATCCCTTATGAACAGGAGAACAAAAGAAAGAACAGAAAATCGTCCGATACCTATCCCTTGCACGCTCTGACCGAAATATGTAACACTGTCAGGGAGAAATGACTCTGTATCGGTGTTCAGCATTGTTTCACAACTGTGATACGGGCACAGCCCTTGGAATTTAATCTAGCAATGCTCAGATAATACGGCCTTCGATTAGGATGCAGAAATATAGGCTGAACTCTTATTTTCTGTCTGAGAAGTAGTGTTATGAATGTTGGCAGTGTCCCCCTCCCCCCCCCCCCCCCCCCCCCCCCCCAATCACAAATCAAACTATTCTGTCTGTCTGTCTGGTCCTAAGTCTGTCTGTCTGCCTGCGTGTCTGTGGTGTGATGTTCCGTCTGTGTGTCTGTATCCCTTTGTAGATTTAATAGTGTGTGTGCCACGGTGTGTGTATTTGTGTGTGTGTGTGTGTGTGTGTGTGTGTGTGTATGTGCGTGTGTGTCTGTCTGTCTGTCTGTCTGTCTGTCTGTCTGTCTGTCTGTCTGTGTCTGTGTGTTTGGGTGGTGTATATCTCTCTGCCTGTTTGGCTGGCTGGCTGTTTGTCTGGCTGGCTGGCTGGCTGTTTGTCTGACTGACTGTGACCCTTTCTCTGTGTCTGTTCCGGTTTGTTGGTGTATGTATGTCTGTGTTTGTGTGAACAGTGACACCCCCCCCCCCCCCCCACCAAAAAAAGTACTTGAGTGATACAACACTAGTACATAGTGTGCACTTTCTTCGAATCTGATGAGTCCAAGGACCAAGTCACACACACACACACACACACACACACACACACACACACACACACACACACACACACACACACACACGCACAAACAGATAAAGGTCAGAAAGGACAGAAAGAACAATAAAGAGCAACAAAGCAATGAAAGAAGAAGCAAAAAACAGAAAGAGAAAAAGGTCTCGGGATCATTTCTTTCCAGAACGACAACGACCTGGGAAGAGAAATAACTCTTTTTCGTATAAATGTTGAATCTGTTCAGTTGCGATATTTGTTAGCTCCCTTGCATTGGGTAAGGAAGTATATAATAGTTGTGGTCCACACCACTTATTTTACATTAACTACATAATATAGATTTTTTTTTAAATGTAAACAGACAAAATGTGTTGTAAGATATTCAAACTTAAAAAAAAAATAGGTTGACAAAAATAAGGAGATATTCTGCCGTTTGCTGACAAAACCGAGTAAGTCCATTTTTTTCAAAAATGATATTTTTTGTTCATCAAAATGAAGAAATCAATGCGCATCTTTTGTGTTAATTTCTACTTTTTAGAGTGCTTAGATAAGCAGATATGAACAGGTAAGTCCACAACCAAAAACAACTTTTTAAGTGTGCATGAATGTTTTGACAAAACCAAGTAAGTCCAAGGGTTTCCCAACTTTCGTATAATGGTAGTTTCAAAATTCTTTCAGACACTCATACAAAAAAGACGTCATGTTAAGTTTAGAACTCACAAATGACGTCATTTATAGTTTAGAACACACAAATGACGTCATTCGATAAGGCGAGACATAATGACGTCACCTTATAACGTTTTATTTCAAGCATTTTTCTTCTCTATGATTCTCCTGACGATCCTTGTCTCCCTCTCTCCCTCCCTCCCTCCCTCTCTCTTTCTACATTTATCCCTCCCTACTTCTCTCGCTATCTCTCTCCCTCTTCCTCCCTCTCTCAATTTCCCTCCCTCCATCATTCTCTCTATCCCTCTCTTCCCTCATCCCTCTCTCCCTACCGCCAACAATCGACTTTTCTCTACGTCCCTCCTTCCCTCTCTGTCCCTCCACTCTGTCCCTCCATCCCACTCTCTTTCTCTCCCTCCCTTCCCCTCTCTCTCCCTCCTACTCTCTTCCGCCCTCCTTATCTCCCTCCCCCTCTCTTGCTCCCTCCCTCCTCTCTCTCTCCCTCCATCCCACTATCTCTTTCCCTCCCTCCCCCTCCCCTCTCTTCTCTCTCTCCCTACCTCCATCCCTCCCACACTTCCTCCCCCCTCTTCTTCCTCCCTCCCTATCTCCCTCCCTCCCCTTCTCTCACTCCCTCCCTCCTCTCTCTCTCCTTCCATCCTCTCTCTCTCCCTCCATCCCACTATTTCTTTCCCTTCCTCCCTCCCTCCCTCCCCCTTCCTCTTCTTTCCTCCCTCCCTCAACCTCACTAAATCTCTCCCTCCCTCTCTTTCTCTCTCTTCCTTCCCCTCTCCCTCCCTCCTTCCCTCCTTTCTCTCTCTCCCTCCATCCCACTATTTCTTTCCCTCCCTCCCTCCCTCTCTCCCTCCCTCTCTCCCTCCCTCCCTCCCTCCCTCCCACTTCCTCTTCTTTCCTCCCTCCCTCAATCCAACTAAGTCTCTCCCTCCCTCTCTTTCTTTTTCTTCCTTCCCCTCTCCCTCCCTCCTTTCTCTCTCTCCCTCCCTTCCCCCTTCTCTCTCACTCAATCCCTCCTCCACCCTCCCTCTCTCTCCCTCGGTCCATTCCTATATCTCTCTCTTCCTCCCCATTTATCTCTCCCTCCATAGCTCTCTCCCCCCTCCCTCTCACCTTTTCTCTCTTTCTCCCTCTCTCCACTCCTCTTTCCATCTCTCTATCTCCCTCCCTCCTTCCTCCCTTTATGTCTCTCTCCCTCCATCCCTCCCTCCCGCTTCCCCCCCCCCCCCCCCCCCCCGCCCCTGCTTTCTCTCCTCTATCTCACTCTCTCCTCTCTCTCACTCCCTGTCTAGTCTCCCCCCCCCCTCTCTCTCTCTCTCTCTCTCTCTCTTTCCATCTTGTGCAAATTCGTAGTGTTATTTTCACTGTTTTGTCATTTCTCTTGACAACACTTCTTCTTCGAAATATTCTGGTAAAACCAATGCTTAGATCTGCGCATTTTTTGTTAGATCTGATATTGGGGGGGAAAGTGGTAAAACCAAGTAAGTCCACAAAATGCCCAACAAAACCAAAACCATCCATCAGATTATTATGAAAATCGGGTTTTAAACGTAAATTAATGCTATTTATCTAATTATCTCGGTGGTTTGATCTAGATAATCATCACTTTTGAGACATTTTATCAAACAGTAAAAGTCGTTTTTCTCGGAAGTAGCGTCAATGGACCTCGGTTTTGTCAGCACACGGCAGTATTGTTGCTGCGCAGTTTACAGTCACAGGCTTGGTCTAAGAGAAGTAACCGTGTTTCTAGCTATTTAAAAATATTCCACCATTGAGTTAGCTCCCTTACAGCTTACCTGTCTTAACAGTCTTTTACTCTAAATCAGTAAATGAGACAACCAGTAATACATTTTTTAGAAAGAACTAGCTGTAAGATCCTGCTGGACCTATAACATTATGCCCTTTGGTAATCAAGTTTTTTAGTTCGACTTCGAGTCCACTGGTTCCCGGTTTAACACCCCGTTCTCACCCCCACCTGGAAGTTGTCCCCGGGGGCCACTTTCGGGTAACCCAAACTGGGATACTGTATTTGGCCTACCTGAAATACTGTATTTGGCCTACCTGGGATACTGTATTTGGTCCACCTCAGATACTGTATTTGGCCCACCTCAGATACTGTATTTGGCCCACCTGATATACTGTATTTGGCCCACCTGAGATACTGTATTTGGCCCACCTGAGATACTGTATTTGGCCCACATGAGATACTGTATTTGGCCCGCTAGAGATACTGTATTTGGCCCACCTCAGATACTGTTTTTGGCCCACCTGAGATACTGTATTTGGCCCACCTGATATTATACTGTATTTGGCCCACCTGAGATACTGTATTTAGCCCACCTGAGATACTGTATTTGGCCCACCTGAGATACTGTATTTGGCCCACCTGAGATACTGTATTTGGCCCCCCTGAGATACTGTATTTGGCCCATCTGGGATACTGTATTTGGCCCACATTTGGCCCACCTGGGATACTGTATTTGGCCCCCACCGCACTGTCCAATTGTCCCCATTCCAAAAAGGCCCCCACCTGTTTTTTGCCTTTAATGACCCCCGCAACCCTTACGTGCGTCAAGTTATGACGGACCAGTCATTTTGAGAAAACCATCGTCATACATTGCTGCAAAGCAGCTGAATATGCAAGAAAAGGAGGCGTGCAGACGGATGTTTGGGTCTTGCAAGACTTTCTGAAAAACGAATCCTCCTTTGAAAGAAATTAAAGTTGTCTGCTTTAAAGGTAGGGTGATTTTGAAGCAATCAAATCAAAACGCAAATCGCGTTGATAACCTTGTTGCTATTATTCTTTCATTGAATTTCCGTGGATTTGTTCGTAACCCTTTTTAGAGTTATGCCTTGTTAAGTCAGTAACGGCAAAAAACGCTTCTAAATACAAACTTACAAAGAAATGTGTATCGTTTGCTCCGGAACTGCAACGTCGATATGCCAAAAAAACACATTTCCAAGCTTAATACAAAACCAAAAATCTGACTGGAGGTGTCATATTTTGTCATGGGTTTGAAAGAACAACTATTAATTTTCATTACACTCCGACCGTGTTCTTTTTCTTGTCACACCCCCCAAAGCTGTTTTTTATGGAAAGCCGTTGGGTCATAACCAATACATGTGTAAGAAATGACTAATACACGAGTAAGAAATGATTTATACACGTGTAAGAAATAATTTATACACGTGTAATAAATAATTCATACACGTGTATTAAATGTTTAAACACGCGCGTCATAAATGATTACATACACACCGGAAGCAATAATTTATACACGCCGGAAGAAATCAGCGGTGCATTAAATCTTGAATCGGAAAATGTACGACTTGCAAAGCGACAAATTTCGTAGCTGCTTCCGGGTGGCGCGATCTCTCAATACGTCACAAGAACCGACTTCGTCTGATAAAACAATTACCTCTCCAGTTGTTAACCCGTGATTAGTAAAAATGTAAAACATTTAACAAATCACGGGGCGCTACCCCAAAGTCAAGGGACCTATTAGATTTGTTCTTTTTTTCATTACTTAATTGTCCCATCGCTGGGAAATTCGGAAAGCTAGCAGCGACAGAGTCGCGCTACCCAAAAATCAAGGGATCTATTTGATTTTTCTTCTCAGTCTTTGTTATGCTAAAGATCGTAATATGTTACCTATCCGGCCCAAACAACCCCCCCACCACCTAGCATAGAGGCTCTAAACAACAAATATTAATAATAATTAAACGCATGTATTACTTTGTGGAATGCGATATTTTTGCATTTTTACTTTTTTACAAATCGCGGTTTTAGGTTCGACGTAACGTGTAAAATGTTTTTACATTTTTACAAATCACGGATTAACATCAGTGCTATGCGAGGCTTGGCTTGATTTTGTACAACGGCGTTGAACTCTACTCATAAACCGTCTAAAACGTTTGCCGCTCCCGCCACTGAGTCTTGTGATGTTCAAAGCGAGGCGATGAAGACGCTTAGTGTTTTTCATGTGGATTCCCAGTCCGAGTTTTTAAGTCGCTTAACCACGTGACTCCTGCATTTACAACGCGACTAATAAGAAATAATTCTTACACGTGTAATAAAAAATCCATGCACGTGTAAGAAATAATTCATACACGTGTTAGAAATGATTAATACACGTGTAAGAAATAATGCATACACGTGTAAGAAATGATTAATACACGTGTAAGAAATAATTCATACACGTGTAAACTGACATTATTGATACACGTGTAAGTAATAATTCATACACGCCGTGTAGAAAATGATTAATACACGTGTGAGAAATTATTCATACACGTGTAAGAAATAATTAATACACGTGCATAAAATAAAAGAATGTATTACACGTATCATAATTTATACACGTGTAACAAATAAATACACGTGTGTACATTATTTCTCACACGTGTATGAATTATTTATTACACGTGTATTGGTTATGATCCAAACGGCTTCCCATAGTTTTTTCGCTACGCAGCAGTAATAAGGCTGATGTGGTGTGCTGATCCAGAATAACAGCATACGCAATCTAGGTGACGTTCTTTCACATAGCGACGCGCATTATGACGTCAGCTTATCATCAGAAATCCTACGTCATAAGGCATAAATGCTGATAGTCACAAGAGCAGCCAGCTTGTTCAGCAGTCGCAAACATCTTGATTACATTTTTTGTTGCGATGGGGTTGTAACAGCAAAATGTAGGTGCCCAAGATAGTTTCGAGTACCGGTCGTACCACTTACTGTGGTGAGTAACCTGGCTACACTGTAGCATGTTCACTGATTGGTGTTATTGTTCGAAACAGTCTTGAATTTTGCATGAGTTTGACGCGACTTTGCTTTGTTGTCGTTGTTGCTGATCATCGTTGCATTTCTAACAGCTGGGAAGGGGCATTGAGGACTAAATTCAGTAAATCATCGATGTAAACATTCTATATTCATCAGAAATACATCGTATGTCGAGGACTTTGCAAATTGAACTAATTGATCGGAATTACGTGCTGATTTACTTGTTTGTGTGTGTGTGTGTGTGTGTGTGTGTGTGTGTGTGTGTGTGTGTGTGTGTGTGTGTGTGTCTGTGTCTGTGTCTGTGTATGTGTGCGCGTGTGTCTGTGTGTGCGCGTGTGTCTGTGTCTGTGTTTGGTGTATGTTTTTTAGGATTCTTTTTTGGACTCGAAAATGAAAAGCATATATGCTTGAGAACCGTGTCCTAAATGTCTTTCTTTCTTTCTTTATTTATTTGGTGTTTAACGTCGTTTTCAACCACGAAGGTTAGCCTATATCGCGACAGGGGAAGGAGGGAGATGGGATAGAGCCACTTGTCAATTGTTTCTTGTTCACAAAAGCACTAATAATCAAAATTTTGCTCCAGGAGTTCTCGGTGTACTGTATCTTTTTCAAATTTGGACACCGTATGTAGCTACACCCCGGACACAACCTCATCGATGAGATATTTTAACACGTGCTCTCAGCGCGCTGAACCGATTTTTTATTTTTTTTATTTTGTTTTTTGTTGTCGGGATCCACTACCAGTAACTCTTCCTTATCTTCTCCAGTGTTTTCAGCCGCGATTATCTCCCTTCCTCCGTGTGGCGTCAATCCATATTCCCGTTACTACGTTACTATTTTTAGAAGGTCACTGCACGTTACTATTTTTAGAAGGTCTCCAGTGTTTTGTGCGTTTATCTCCTTTCCTTCGTGCGCCGGCAAAGCCGGCGTCAGGCGCAGCCTGGTATTCGGCTCTACTTCTTCCCGGCGAAGCCGGTACCCGGCGAAGCGGGTAATCATCTAGTAGTACAATATATTACCTTACTGGGAGAATGCAAGTTTCCAGCCTAAATGGCTAATATTGTACATATACACTGAGCCCAAAAAGTTAAGGATATTTTTTCAGTGGTATACCCCAGATGTTAAACAGCAGTTTTTGGGTCAGAAATTAACGTGTATTTTAAGATCTGTCTTTCTTCTGCTCAAAAATGTCTTTCAGGAATCTGAGCAATATTTGGGCATGACGTCACATGTTCGTGACCATGCCTAACCTCAAAAATGGCGTTTTTTTGACGGCATGATTCACCATCAACAGTCAAAACGGCGGCTTAAACTGAACGATATTTGGCATTTTTTACACCAAAATGTTTATTTGGTGTCTTACCTAACAAGTCATACAAAGTTCGTTCAAATCCGTCGCGCAGTCAGGCTAATCTAGCGTGTAAAGGAAAGCGACCACTATCCTGAAAAACAGCAAAAAATCCATGGTTTTTGTGGTGCTTTTGCTGGGTAGCTGCAGTTGATACGCAATACATATAAAACTACAAATAGCAGCCTCTCCAAATTACACAGAACGATGACAAAGACCCTCATCTGGATTCGCGCTAGTACTTGGAGCAAACAGAACCCGAGAATGGACGTTGTAACGGGTTTCCGTTAAACATTTGCAAACGTTCATAACGTCCTAGAAACAAATGTGACATGCACGCAATTCTGTATACTTTGCAAAGAATGGTTCCATTACATGTGTGCCAAGTTTCAGAAACATTCTTTCGTGGGCTCAAAAGATATAGCCTCATGACTTTGAAGAAATAAAAAATTAAATCTCACTCCGCTCTGGTGTTTTATTTTTAGACGATGACGTCTGCAAAACTCATATCAAGGTGGCTGAGTGATCAGGACACACACTTTCCACTATCGAGACAATGCTCTTACAGACTCTTAAAAACCTGGCGATGTCAACCTCCACAGCTCCATTTCGTAGCATTCAAACTGTCTGATTCGTCACAGCAAATGCCAGATTGTGTCTCGCCGCTATCAAGACGACGATGAGAAAAACCCAGTGTTGCCTCCATCTGACGTCATATTTTTGGATGCGAAGCAAAAGTGAGTCTATGTACTCACCCGAGTCGTCCGTCCGTCCGGCCGTCCGGAAAACTTTAACGTTGAATATTTCTTGGACACTATTCAGTCTATCAGTACCAAATTTGGCAAGATGGTGTATGATGACAAGGCCCAAAAAAACATACATAGCATCTTGACCTTGCTTCAAGGTCAAGGTCGCAGGGGCCATAAATGTTGTCTAAAAAAACAGCTATTTTTTACATTTTTCCCATTTTCTCTGAAGTTTTTGAGATTGAATACCTCACCTATATATGATATATAGGGCAAAGTAAGCCCCATCTTTTGATACCAGTTTGGTTTACCTTGCTTCAAGGTCAAGGTCACAGGAGCTCTTCAAAGTTGGATTGTATACATATTTTGAAGTGACCTTGACCCTGAACTATGGAAGATAACTGTTTCAAACTTAAAAATTATGTGGCGCACATGTTATGCTTTCATCATGAGACACATTTGGTCACATATGATCAAGGTCAAGGTCACTTTGACCCTTATGAAATGTGACCAAAATAAGGTAGTGAACCACTAAAAGTGACCATATCTCATGGTAGAAAGAGCCAATAAGCACCATTGTACTTCCTATGTCTTGAATTAACAGCTTTGTGTTGCATGACCTTGGATGACCTTGACCTTGGGTCAAGGTCACATGTATTTTGGAAGGAAAAATGTGTAAAGCAGAAGGTCAAGCATGTGAGTCGTATGGGCTTTGCCCTTCTTGTTCAGGATTGTTGTCGCTTTCCTTTACACGTTGGATCAGCCTAACTGCGCGGCGGATTTGAACGAAATTTGTATGACTTGTTAGGTAAGACACCAAATAAACATTTTGGTGTAAAAAATGCAAAATATTATTCAGTTTAAGTCACCGTTTCGACGGTTGAAGGTGAATCATATATGCCGTCAAAAAACGCCATTTTTTAGGGTAGGCGTGGTCACGCACATGTGACGTCATACCCAAATATTGCTCAGATTCAGAAAACACATTTTTAAGCAGAAGAAAGACTGATCTTCAAATACACGTATATTTCTGACCCAAAAATTGCTGTTTAACATCTGGGGTATACCACTAAAAAAATATCCTTAACTTTTTGGGCTCAGTGTATGTCGAGTCTCAAGATATCAAAATAGAATAACGTTTTGTTTTTGATAAACCTCCAAGTTCAATGTAGGATACTTCAGTATACCCAACAAAACTTTTAAAAATATCAAAGAGAGAGAGAGAGAGAGAGAGAGAGAGAGAGAGAGAGAGAGAGAGGGAGGAGGGAGAGAACCAAGAACTCAGAAGTTCATTACTAAAGAATAAAGGTTTTAGGCAAAGCGAGAGAGAGAAAGTGGGGGTGGGGGTGGGGGGAGCCTTGAAGAATGAAAGTCAGAATAGTTTACAGCGTTTTTCCTGGACGTCAATAGGAACCATCAACAGATTCAGTCTTGGTCGACCGAAATGAAAATAACTGATCTGTATTTTCTGTTCATTTTGTTTCCCTCTCAGGGCAGATTGTCACTCAAAAGACTGGGTTGTGCCGCACTCAATTTTTTTGTTTTGTTTTTGTGTGTGTGTGTGTGTGTTTGTGTGTGTGTGTGTGTGTGTGTGTGTGTGTGTGTTTGTGTGTGTGTGTGTGCGTGTGTGTGTCACTGTCAGTGTAAACGGTAATCCAAAAATAAATAGACTGCCAATGTTCTAAAATTCAGAATCAAACTACAAGAAAATTATGTTATTAGAACATTCAGTAATTTATGACAAAACAAAACGTTACATTCCCTGATCTTCGATCCAGCGGTCATTTAATATAAGTTTGACTTATAATACTGAAAATAAACGTATCTGACAAATTGCCCAGAAACGCATTCAGAAGACGTTATTAATATTTCTTATTCGCCTTTTATTATGATTAGTTTTTTTATTAGTTTTTTTTTACAATTATTATCCTTTAATTATCTTCTGAGCAAAATGTAACGTTACTGTTTTGTGCACACAAAACCAAAACACAACAGAATGTAACGTTTTGCTTCGTCATAAATCATATCATACCTTTCTTGTTTTGTTTTGGTGTACTCAATAAACGGTAATGATTAGCAATAAAGCTAAACTGAGAAACAATCTTGCATAATCTTGTCGGGCCATGCCCCACTGCCCACAGCTACCCGAGTTTATTCAGTGTTGCGACTGAGCAAACAATTCCTCGAGCGGGTACTCAGACGGGTAGCGTCTCAGGTCAGTGATCACCTAATTAGTAGCCAAGGAGTGTGTCAAGACTGAAGACTGTTTGTCGCGGGGATACTGACTTTGTTAAGAAAGAAAAGGGGAAGCGGCATAGCTCAAGGACTCGGTCAGACAATAAAATTGCAGTCGGCTCCTACTTCATATACTCTATCTTTTTCAATAGTGTGACAGTACAGTAGTTGTCATGATTTTGTGTCTTGGTTTTACCAAGGACCTATATTTATAATAATTATAGGTCTATGGTTTTACTGAGCAGCAAATGATGTGTAAGCCTAAAATCTTCACCCTAGACTGAGTAATTTTCATTCAGTGGTTCGTTCGTTGGCTCTCTCTCTCTCTCTCTCTCTCTCTCTCTCTCTCTCTCTCTCTCTCTCTCTCTCTCTCTCTCTCTCTCTCTCTCTCTCTCTCTCTCTCTCTCTCTTAGTTTTGTTATTGTTTTATTTCGTTTGTTTTTTGAAACAAAACGCGTACTGTTGCACTTATCTGAGAACAATAACATGCACTCTTATCATCGTGGTGAAAGTGGGTGGGGAAAATGACGTCATGTAATGCCCGAGTTCCCTCCCTTCAACTGGAAAACAGTTGCAGAACTCAATCTGAGTGGTTTCCCTTAGGCACTCGCGAGTTTCCGACTCGAGCGGAAAAGTCCGAGAGTTTCCGTATAGGGTGGACAATGACATGACGTACAAAATTCATCAACACAGATTGACAACAAGGAACAGTGTGCTAATTTGCTCACAAAAGGAGCAATTGCGGACTTTTCAGCGAGAGAGGAGGTAAGTGGAAGGTTTTGTTGGAAAGAGCAGTCGTCAATGTTTCGTCTGCGTCTGTTTTGAGTCTAGAATCACGACCAAAGTGGGAAAATATTCGGTTTGTTTACATCGAGCAAGGTCAGGTGGCGCAAGCGCAGAAGGCTTTGTGTTGAAAATACTTGCTTTATCAGCTGAGTGAACAGACGACATTTTCTTGTCACTTTTGTCCAAATCCTCCTTAAAATGTTTCCATGAGAAGACCTTGTGCTCGTTTGACGCACTGATATCCCGTTCCCTCCGCTCCCAGCTGGTAAATAATGTACGTGTGAGTGTGGTCTGTGTGCGCTCTGGTGTGTGGGCAGTGGGTGAAAACCTGGCGCCAGCAACATTTCTTTTCTCGCCTTATGCTGCGCAGGCAAAATCGAGGAAGTTTTGGTACAATTTCCTCCGTTCTAATCGATCCAGTGGTGTTGTGTGTAGAGTGGCACACGTTACGAGAGCCGAAGCAGCAGAAAAGATTGCTCGTGTCAATACGAGCATCGGGCCTTGCGGGAAAAGAGAGGACACATTTTGACACAAACCCTCGAGATAAACCCGCCAGCAGAACAAAGGCAACATGGCAGAACACGGTGGAAACATCAGCTGCTGAGACTGTCAGCTGTGTTGTGCGTGCTCTGGCCTGCTCTCTCATGTAATGGCTGTGCTAGGTTAGAGAATGACCACGTTGATGCCTGTCCAGTTTCTGCTGGAAACTTGGGGGGGGGGGGGGGGGGGGGATGTGGAGGTGGGGGCTCAGTCCGAAAGGCATTGATATTCCCCACGTGCTGCTACCAGTACCATTGTCACCACAATACCAGTTACCACATGCACAGACTTTTTTCATTGGCAGAATTCAGGGGTTATGTCCTTTTTTTCCAGTTACTCTGCTGATTGAATAATTAGTTGAGTTGAAAATTTAATCTCAATTAGTTTTCCGTTGATCAAATGCCAGAAGTGGTTTTTCAAGGTATTGTCACAGATACAGAATTGGCTTCAGGGTAACTCTTCTTTAGAAAGAGTTAACACTCGCTATATAAGGGCCGGTAACCGTTTAAGGGGTAAGGGACTGGAAATTATGACTGAATGAGAGCAGAGATCTTATGGGTGCTTCATCAGTTTATGTTTATGTAGCTTATTGGGATGCAGAAAATTTATATCATCCAATGAATATTTTTGTACAAGTTTGCCAATGCAAGATTCTGAGGGTTAATCAACCGCTCTCCCATGGTTATACATCTGCAGTACATGCACTCTTTGTCAGATTGATGGGGGGGGGGGGGGGGTCCGTCGCGATATAACCTTCGTGGTTGAAAACGACGTTAAACACCAAATAAAGAAAGATGGGGGGGGGGGGGGGTGCGGGGTGTCTGGGGTGACGGTAGATATAATTTTGATACTAAGGCACTACAGTTATGTTTTAATTTTTTCTGCTGTATTTGAAAACATACTTCTACAAATCGGTAATTTCCATGTTTTGGTAATCTTCTTTTGTTTCAGTTGAGAACAGTACCCCCTAGCCGTATGACACAGTTTTTGTGTGATACATACGCTAGAGAGAACAGGCCCGCTGATATGAATAATGAACATATGGTTTGGTGCGAGTGATAACATCGTGAAGTTCCGACGGTGTACCATGCTATTTGAGGTTTGCATAATATTAGGTGTTAGAACGTGTGGCATCATTTTTCCTTGAGTACAATTGAATTGTATGAATTCTTTTCTTTGGATGAGAACTATGGATACTTCAGTACAACAACAGAAGAAAGATCTACTGACAAGTACGCGCTTGTGAGATGTCCTTATTCTGTTCTTATAAGCTTCTGGTCATTAAATGGACACTACGCGTGAAATTTCTTGAGGTTTTGGTCGTTTTTTAAGGTTAAAAAACTGTTTTCCGAAGATCCCCTACACACCACCAGTTGTGATCAGTTCACCATCTTTTGTATCTTTGCAGATTGAAACATAACAAAGGAATAAAAGAAAGTAAAGCAAGTAAGAATTGTATCTAACCTTTGGGTGAAAGGGGTCCGAACAGTTATGAGACTCGTTCAGTGTTTTATGTTTGTTTGGTGTGTTTTTTGCACAAAACAGTTAAGATCGGAACTTCCTTTGAAATATTTCCTTTTTTTTTTCTTTTTTTTTTTAAAGATGCATCTGATACAAAAAGTACATCACTTGGTTTACTGGTTGGTTGTAAGGGGAATACATTCCGTCGCCATCAACAAATTGAGACTGAGAAAAGAAAATCAGCCTGTGGAAACATTGTTAAAAAATCATGAGACATCTATACAACAAAATTGTCTTCTGAAGCTCATCAGGAAAACACGTTTTATGTATTTATAAGCTAAGTATCCATAGTTTCAAAGGAGTTTATCAGTTATTGTCGCCCACTATTTTTGGAGCTTCCATCCCTTTAATTGTTTTGAGAGCTCTAATGCGGTCTTGGCAAGTAAACTGACTGGAGATTTTGGGGGGAACCAGAATTAGAGTATTCTATTCCTCCTTCTGTCAGCTCACTCGCCTAGTACTGTGGATGGTTATTGTGAAAAGTGTCCTACTCTATTTCTCTCTTTACTCTTGTCTATTTTTTTTTTTTTTTTACTTATTTTTTGTGTGTCTCAAGTGGTAGCTGCTAATATTTTTATTTTGTAAAATTTGATTATAGAATTCACAATGGCCAAATACACTGTCACAAGTTGAGAATTATATATAATTGCTTCAGGAATTTTGGTATGTTGTTTGTAATATTTAATACAACTTTTTAAAGTCCTATTTTAATTTTAAAGATGCAGCTACTGAACACATTCAAAATGAAAGTGAAAATATTGAATTAATAAAATTCCAAACGAAATGGCGGAGGTGGAAAGCAGGGGAGATCCAAAGATCATGTTTATGATTGTGAGAAGTATTCTTTTAAACTATTTCGAGGAAAGGTAAAAATGTCCCTGCAAAATCAGAAAATTTGGTTTGTGAGAATTAAGTGCGTGCATATCAAAAGTTATCATTCATTACCCAAATTTGCAGAAAGGTTGGCCTGTGAACATAATCAATAATTTCAGTTAAATGAAGAAGAAAGGACACAAATGAAGTTACCCCTGTTACCACTTGGAATACAGTTTCTCTTTTGCTTGAGTTGTATGTTATCTTTCGCCTGACTGTTCAAGATTATTACGTATTCAAATTATAATGGATTACAGTTACTGCCTTTTTGTTTGTTTTTAAATTTTTAACTTCTGCTTCCTTGTAATGTATGGTCTCATTGCAAGAAAAGATTATGGTTTCAAGATACATGTACTCTCAGTCAAACTGCGCAATTTAAGGTTTGTGATCAGATGGCAGAATAGTAGAACTGCTTCTTGTGAACACTATATTTTTAGCCTAAATTTTAGTACATATTCACAGGGTTTCAAATCTGCTCAAACTTACAGTACAAAGATTTACCATTACAAGATTTGGTTTGAAGTACACAATTCCCAACATTACCAAATTTATTTCTTTGAGAGAAAGCTGAACAAGTTGAAGGACAGGAATTTATCAAAGCCTCTGTCTTTTAAGGGAAGGTAGTAACACAGAAAACAAAGGGACGTTGATCGCTGGTTTCTTTACATAGGAAGTGTAACAGCTCGGGTGATCACTGCAAACGTGCAATTGTTAGTTTTTTTGTTTTTGTTTTCTTTCTATCTCTGGGTAAAAAAATGAACGAGGGGGCATATTTTGGTAAAGCGAGCACACACATTATGTGTGTCTGACTCTGTGATTGGTTGAGATTCTGCTTTGTGCTGCCTCTTTACATGTCCCTTCCCCCCCTTCTCCTCCTACCCCCTCGGGCTGCATTCTATGCAGAAATATACAGACAGACACATCCAAAATTTGCTAAGTCTTCCTGTATACCACAACCAGCAATTTTGCAATTAGCTCTGGTGTTGGGTTTCTCTTCTAACACAAAGCATAATTACATTAGTAGAATGAATTTCTAGACGTGAGCTGTTCAAGTTAACAAAAAGTACCCAGTCTTGGACATCCTCTATGGTCCCTTCCCCTCCCCCACTCCCTTCTGTCTGCGTGTCTCCCTGTTATTGTCTGATTTTCCAACTCCAAGCCTTTGTCATGATCTGACCTGGCTGACAGTGATATGTGCAGTGCAGTGCAGTATGCAACGTTCCCTTGTAGTGTTCAGACTTCTCCTATCAGAGAGCAAAGTTCCCACTGACCAGGTTACCTGGAAAGTGATTCATCTCACCAAAAGTGTGCATGGTCAAAATTTGAGTTGGAACTCACAATGCGATACAAAGAAACTGCAGAGAATTTAAGCAAAGAAAACCCTGTGAGTGTGAATACTGTTAAACTGTGCCTAGCATAGGGATGTGACTGTTTGTGTGATGTGAACTGTGTGCATTTGGCGACCCTGGGGCTAAGATCACTCAGACCCATTACCGTTGGCTGAGAGAGAGAGCTAAGCGCAGGGTGACAAACACTATGCTTCCTGATCATTATTTTCTGTACCATTGTCCTTGTTGCTTCCTTGGGTCCAGCAGGCATTCGGTCAGGGGTTCGAACACATTTCAGTACACTTGTGTACGTACTCTTCCCACCTACTTGGCGGTCGGCGGCAGGATGTCGCGGAAAACAAACTTTATCATATGGGTGCAGGTATGGTACTTATACGTGTTTACTTCCACTTCTAGGCAGTCATTCGTGTCGTATGCTAGCTCGGCTTAGATTTCAAGTAACTGTGCCATGACACTGCGTTTCTAAGTGAGGCTAAGAGCCGACGGTCTGACAAACTGTAAGTGTAAGATATTAGATGATAAGAGAACTGAAATCTTTTGGGGTAATGCTTCAATGGAGTTTGTTATGGTTGATTTTCTTTGGATTGTTAATATTTTATGGGGTTCAAGTTTTCTTTGGAATGCTTGCAACAGAAAGTGTTCTCTTATTCTTTATGTTT
Source organism: Littorina saxatilis (assembly GCF_037325665.1). Taxonomy (NCBI): domain Eukaryota; kingdom Metazoa; phylum Mollusca; class Gastropoda; order Littorinimorpha; family Littorinidae; genus Littorina; species Littorina saxatilis. The sequence goes on from NC_090247.1 coordinate 67,654,186, forward strand.
AATTTGCTTGTAGAGTTGCATACACGGATTGTAAGTTCTGTTATTGTTCGTTTGTTGGTTAACATTTATAGGTAGGGTCTTCATTGGAATATCGCGCAATATATCTTCAACTGCCATTCTGCTCATCATGGATGGTTCTGGTTGTTGATACAGATTTGCAACAAAGGGTTTCCTTCGCTGATGAAGACTTCCTGCATGTGTTTTTTACAATATGTATTACTATTTAAGTATAAAAGCTTAATTTAATAACCCCTGCGTGCATGCGTTAATGAAACCGCAAAAAAAAAATTGGCAAACGTCGATTCCAGTGAAAAGGATGCTCAGTGGTTTGTATTTTGATGTGGGTAAACACAGGCATGAGCACACACACACACACACACACACACACACACACACACACACACACACACACACACACACACACACACACACACACACATCTGCCTGCATTTAATAGCACACTTGCCTGCAAAAGGCAAGAATGATTTTGAACAATCTATCACAAAAATAAAAGGAAACGCTGCTTGGGCTTTAGGGGATTTTCAACTTTGGCAAGTAAACAACAGAATATTAATGCCTTCCTTAGTTACCAGGTAATTTCTCTTTGTACTAATTTTCAACTGCAGTGCGCTTGGCAAATCTCCCAGTGAATGTTTTCTTCAGCATCCACACTTTTGAAAAGATAGAGCGACATGGGACTGATGTGGGATGGGGGTCAAGAGCCATGATGATGGCTTGTATACATGGTTGGCTTCTGTGGAACTACAAGAAACATATTTTATTTGTACATGTACTGCGATTTGCAAAAGCATGAAAATCAACACAGCTACAGGTGAAAAAAAATATGCACACTTTTTTGTGTCATGCCCTTACAATGCCTGGTGGGGTGCGGTGGGGGTGGATTTGTGAGAATCATGGATGTAATGAGGGGGAGGGGGTGGTCTGGAACAAGGGGTGTGAGGTTAAAGCAGACCTGCAGTACTGCAATTGCATGACAAAGGTTGATGGTCTTCACTAATGTCACTGCAGTCTGTCTGCTTACGCCTTTGGATCTGATAGAGTTGCAGGCATTGATGCCATGGTTTGCCTGGATGTTCCAGGGCAGTATGAGCATGCCTAACCAGGGCCAACGCCAGCTCTTCGTTTACGACCACGGCAGGCCCCACTGGTCCCAGGGCGGACCCCTTTTCTACGATCGCCGCATGCCTCCCCCCGGCCCACATGGGCCCGGCGGCCAGCACCCACACCCCATGGGCCAGCACTTCCAGAACCAGCCCTTGCAGGGCCCAGGCCCGGCCCCCCAGTGGGTGAGAGGCCCCGTCCTGGGCGGCCCACAGGGGGGACCGGCCCAAGCCCACCCCCACAACCAGCAGCCTCTGGACGGCTTTGGCTTCAACATGCCCTGGAACATGGCCAACAACCATCACCACAACCACCGACACAACAACCGCAACTTCAACCATCGCGACAACCACCGCAACAACAATGGCCGCAACGGTGGTGGCGGTCACGGCGGGGGCGGAGGAGGAGGGCCGGGTGGAGGTCGCAACGAGAACGGAGAGCAGCGCTACCTGTGCTGCAAGTGCGGGGATTACCTGCAGAACTCCCAGGAGTCGGGCGTGCACCTGTGTGACGCCACCGTCCCAGACAACCAGCAGCAGCAGCCCGCCAACAACACGCGCGATCTCACCAGGGAGGAGGTTCAGAGTAACCTAGGTGAGAACTGCAGTCCTTCTTCTTATCTGTCTTTTTTCCTTTTTACATTTAGTCAAGTTTTGACGAAATGTTTTAACGTAGAGGGGGGAAACGAGACGAGGGTGTGGTGTATGTGTGTGTGTGTGTGTAGAGCGATTTAGAGAAAACTACTAGACTGATCTTCATAAAAGTTTACGTGGGAGTTCCTGGGTATGATAATTGATATCCCCAGACGTTTTTTTTCATTTTTTACTCACATGCGAAGCAAAAGTGAGTCTATGTACTCACCCGAGTCGTCCGTCCGGCCGGCCGTCCGGAAAACTTTAACGTTGGATATTTCTTGGACACTATTCAGTCTATCAGTACCAAATTTGGCAAGATGGTGTATGATGACAAGGCCCCAAAAAACATACATGTGACAGTGACAAAAGGTCAGGTGTCATGTCTACTGTCCCGAATGACACACGATTGCTGACATTTCACCATTGCCAAAAGAATAAACAAATAAGAAATAGGTAGAAAATGAATGTGAACACTGACTTTGATTGTTGATCAGTATTTTCTATACCACTAACAAATAATCTACTTACACATAGCTGTTTGGCAAATGTATGTTGCATGGGACACACTGACATGAAAGTGGAAGATGTTTTTCCCTCTAGAGAAACTACATATCAAGTTACACTTTTTGTGCTCTTCCATTCCAGTTGGCAATCAATTGTTAACGCATGTTATTAGAAAAAATAGAACGAAAACAGATTAGATAGAATGAAAAATGTACTGGTGATGTCATTTGGGACATACTGACATGAAAACGTCACCTTTTGTCATTGTCTCACATAGCATCTTGACCTTGCTTCAAGGTCAAGGTCGCAGGGGCCATAAATGTTGTCTAAAAAACAGCTATTTTTCACATTTTTCCCATTTTCTCTGAAGTTTTTGAGATTGAATACCTCACCTATATATGATATATAGGGCAAAGTAAGCCCCATCTTTTGATACCAGTTTGGTTTACCTTGCGTCAAGGTCACAGGAGCTCTTCAAAGTTGGATTGTATACATATTTTGAAGTGACCTTGACCCTGAACTATGGAAGATAACTGTTTCAAACTTAAAAATTATGTGGGGCACATGTTATGCTTTCATCATGAGACACATTTGGTCACATATGATCAAGGTCAAGGTCACTTTGACCCTTATGAAATGTGACCAAAATAAGGTAGTGAACCACTAAAAGTGACCATATCTCATGGTAGAAAGAGCCAATAAGCACCATTATACTTCCTATGTCTTGAATTAACAGCTTTGTGTTGCATGACCTTGGATGTATTTTGGTAGGAAAAATGTATTTTGGTAGGAAAAATGTGTAAAGCAGTTTTTAGTGTATGATGTCATTGCTAGGTTTAGTTATTTGACCTTGACTCTGAAGGTCAAGGTCAAGCATGTGAGTCGTATGGGCTTTGCCCTTCTTGTTTGGATAAATGTCTTTGATGACGTCATATCCGGCTTTTCGTGAAATTTGAGGCGGCACTGTCACGCTCTCATTTTTAAACCAAATTGGTTGAAATTTTGGTAAAGTAATCTTCGACGACGCCCGGACTTTGGTATTGCATTTCAGCTTGGAGGCTTACAAATTAATTAATGAGTTTGCTCATTAAAGTTGTCATTAAAATCGATTTTTCACAAACAGATTTAAAATTGATTGCATCGTATTCTTCATGACATTCTGAATCTAAAAATATATACATATGTTATGTTTACTCTTAAAATGTGATCACAATTAACGAAAATAGATTAATTAGTCTTACGATTAAAATTTAAGAAATCGATCCAAAAATGATTTCATCTTATTCTTTATCGTTTCCTGATTCCAAAAACATATAGATATGATAGGTTGTATTCAAAACAAGCTCAGAAAGTTAACATGAATACAGAAATGCGCGCTTTCCTGCTCAGCACAATACGCTTCCGCGCTATTCTGGCGTGTGCATATCACTGCGTTTTGCACGTGGGAGGTGAGCGATTTCCTTCTCGCGGGGATTGACGAAGCTGCATGTACTCACAGTACTTACTGTCTTGGTGAAAAAAATACAGTGCGTTCAGTTTCATTCCGTGAGTTCGACAGCTTGATTAAATGTAGTAATTTCGCCTTACGCGACTTGTTTTCCCTGCTTATTCTATTCCTCTGTGTCCTTGTGATCATTGTCTTAGTTTTTGTGTGAAGTTGTGGTTGTAGAGTTATGTTAACTGTTTACAGAGGATGTAAGTAATACTTTCAAGGAATAGTTTGTAATTTTCAGCTGTTGCTGTCACTTAGTGTGATAACAACAGAAGTTGAGAAAGGTTGAGAAATGTGGGGTTGCTAGATTGATGTTCATTCCTGTTCTGATGCTGCCAGTGTTAACAGCATTGGTTTTCTAGCACTAGCAGGCCTTCCTCTGGGATGGTAGAAAATGAAATTTGAATCAAGCTGAAATTGAACGTCACATGTAACTTTGCAAGAGCTCCTAATTTTGCACATTCTCTTTTCTCTTGTTGTTTTTTAGATGATTTTTTTCCGTCAGGCCTCATCAGTATTGGTGTTTAAACTTTTTCTCAAGCTTGCTTTTTATGTCCGAGACTGCTGTTTTAGCAAACAGTGGCTCTGCTCCCAGTAGATCTTATTGCAGTTCTACGTATGGACAAGGTCCCTGGGTAGTTGTGCCTCATGATTTCTATCTTTATTCTCCCTCCCTCAGCCCTGCTCCCAGTAGATCTTATTGCAGTTCTACGTATGGACAAGGTCCCTGGGTAGTTGTGCCTCATGATTTCTATCTTTATTCTCCACCTTCCTTCCATCCCTCCCTCAGCCCTGCTCCCAGTAGATCTTATTGCAGTTCTACGTATGGACAAGGTCCCTGGGTAGTTGTGCCTCATGATTTCTATCTTTATTCTCCATCTTCCTCCCATCCCTCCCTCAGCCCTGCTCCTGGAGCACATCAAGGAGAAGTGCTCAGAGGAGATGTCGGGCAACCCTCCCATCATCACGGAAGCCCTGCAGAGTTACTTCGCCTCCCGCATTGACGAGCTGACCTCCATGCGCCTGGCCATCATGAACGAGAGCAACAAGCACGAGGAGCAGCTGGCGGAGCTCAAGCAGCGGCTGAGTGCGGTGGAGGAGCGCGACCAGCAGCTCAAGGAGCAGGAGGAGCTCCTGACCAAGGAGCGCGCCGGCTTCGTGGAGGAGTGCAAGGCTGAGCGCGCCGAGCTGGCCCGCCAGTGGCAACAGCTGCGAGACGAGATCACCCGCATGGAGGAGATGAACAACGTTCAGAAGGTAAGGGACAAGGTCACTCACATGTATATATATCTGTCTGTCTCTGGTGCATGCAGCATATATCTGTTCACAGTGGCATAATGTGATTATTGTTGTGTATAAATTGGATGTGCATTGAACAAACATTACACAGTTCACAAAATGCACCTTTCTGTTTAACCAGTAGTTTCTTGTACTTTACGGTGTGTGTTTAATAATAATCAGGAGTAATCATGAGCAGTGTTCAGCTGACCAGGTGCAGATGAAAAACTTAATGTTGAGGTTTTCTCAGATATTTTTTAAGCTAGAGCCACCAAATTTCACACACTGGTAATTTTGATTATCTTCGAACTGAAAGTGTTAATGTGTGATATTGTTTGACAGGGTCGGATAAAGCTTGACGTTGGAGGTCATGTGTTCACCACGTCGCAGCTCACGTTGACACGGGAGGCGGACTCCATGCTGGCGGCCATGTTCTCAGGGCGGCACGGGCTGAAGAAGGAAGACGACGGCACCATCTTCATCGACCGCGATGGCACCCACTTCCGCTACATCCTCAACTACCTGCGGGACGGCGGGCTGAGCACCGACGCCTTGCCACGCAACAAGCAGACGTTACGAGAACTGCGCAACGAGGCTGTGTACTTCCAGCTTCACGGGCTGGTGCAGCATATTGAGAAGATCCTCTGAGCTCGGCGGTTACCCCCCTTTGCACCGCAATGCTGGGCTCCAGGCCTCAAGATCTCACACTCTGGGACGGAAAGGTTGCAGGGCAAGACAATCGGTGGCGGTCAGCGACAGGGGAGATCTTTGAATCAAGCTCGCCGGGAGTTGTGTTGACAAAGTTGCCCCGTGGTTTTGACCGGGCGTTTAGACACGTTCTTGTCTTGGTGTTGGAAGTTCCAGTTGCTTTGTCGTCAACGTAAGTTAGTCCGACGTAGGAGGAAGATTGCTGCCGTGTGTTTTATTTTTCTCGCCGCAGATTTGCCCCGAAGTGAAATGTGCTGCATGGTAGCAATGTAACACAATGTAACACAATGTAACAAAAAATGTCAAGTCACAGTTCTGCCTCTCTTGTTGTGGGTGCAGTGTAGCTTTGCACAGAAAATTCCTGCCACATGATGTAACGAAAGGTTGTTTTTTTATTGGGGAAGATGGCTGGTTTTAAGGACCTTCTGTTGGATAGTTTTTGTCTCATAGAAAATCTTTGTTGAGGTTTTTACACAGATAAAATTCTTAGGAAAGTTCTTATTCAACTGTTCTGGTATTCTTTGAACAATTCAAATTTGACAAAATTACATTAATTCAACTAACATAGCTATTCAAGGCTTTGTTTTGAAACTTGTTAGTTTTTTCGACAGCCAGCAATCTCGTAGTTTTCCACAAAGTTTTCCATTGCTTTTGCTAGGCACAAGTTCAACTTTTTTCGAAATACACATGGAAGATTGTTTTTGAAATCTTAGCACCATCCTACCAGCTTGAATTTTGCCACGGTTTGAAAAGTCTTGCAACCAGTTGAGAATTGATCATTGTCAATATGCCCATGTTCTCGTTGCACGTAGAGTGGCTTTGAGTGTTCGACCCCTGCCATGTAGGCACCTCAAGTGGATTTCGGTCAGATTAATCATTGTGTTGATGTTTATGGTCTGTTGTTATAGTTCCATGCCGCGGTCTCAGGCTAGTTCACGTACACAGACACAAAATGTAACGGGTGTGCCCACGGTACCTAACTGAATTTGCCTAGCTCAATGTGTATTTTGTGGGTCGATTGTATTTTTCCTTCTCTCGCTCGTTTGTGTGGTGGTGGCGGAGCTCGTAGCCTTTCTGTGCACGCAAGAACGTTTTGTGCCTACCACTTTTTTTTTTCTTTTTAACTTTTCGTGTCTGTTTCTGTTCGTTTGTTGTCTTTCGTTTTATAAACTCTTGTTTGACGTTTATACCCCTTAGGACCAATGTACTTTACCACAAAGGAATATATCAGTGGAATGTATGCATTTTAGCTTGCCAGTGCTCAGATAAAATTTTATATATATACATATAATCTTGCGTGATTCTGCACTGGTGGTTTTTTGCCATGTCTGATTGTTGATTATGCTCTGTGTGCATAAACACAAAAATTCAATACTGCCAGAGATTGTCTCTCCCTCCACCCTTCTCACCCCTTTACTCTTTATCTTGCTTCCTTTCTGTTTTTCCCTTTCTTCTCCACCCCCTATTTTTTCCTTTGAATTCTGAAGAGTATTTTATTCTTATACTTGCATCTTGTTATCTGATTCTTCATGTATGCGTCATTTCCATCTTCTTTTTTTCAATTTTTTTTTCTCAACTTTTTTCTGCGCACCATAGACTGCATTTGGTTTACGCACCCTTCCAAGGCCTATTTAGCTGTGATATATATAGTCTTGTATTCATCACCATAGACAGAACGCTGGTTACTTAGAGTGCTATATTTGTCAACGTTTATTTTTGACTTTGTGCGTTTGTAATTGTGCGTCTGGTATTACACCGTTGGTAGCCTTGTCACCCCCCCACCTCCCTATTATTGTGTGTACTTTTTGCTGATAATGCAATATTTCCATCTCAGGGTTTTGTCGCTGTAAGTTTGCAAAGGTATCAAACCTTAAACAAGAAAACAAATTGCATTAGGCATGCCATCACGCTGTTGCCACCAAAGATTTATCTCCCTTTTCTTCCATGTGTCTGGTTGAATAGTCGGGGTCTCGCTCGAGGCCGATGTTGTTGTGTGTGTTTGAGTTTGGTGGTTTAGTGCGTGCTGAGGCTTGCTTGGAGTAGAACAGTCTTACTGCTTGAAGAGCTTCAGGTGTTCTCTCCCCCTGATTTAAAAAAACAACTTTTTTTATTTTACTCTCTTTTTATCTCTCCTTCATGGATGCTGGAATTGCTCCGACTACTAGTACAAACTTGACTTACCTTTTTTCTCTCCCCTTTCTTGGCTTTTGCTATTATGAGGTTAGTCACTTGTTAAAAGGTTGTGCGAGTGAATGCATTACTTCTTTTTTTTTTCTTCCAATACTTACATTTGTTTGAGGCCTGTCTCAATGAAATTACTGAATCAGTTTACAGTATTGTGAGAGAAATGTCATGAGTTGTTGTGAATACCATACATCCTCCTTCGGTCGACTTCCTTATGTCTTAGGCAGCCCAGATTCACGGTTTTCGTAGTCTTTTGTGCGCGTTTAATTTTGTTTTGGTGGAGTTTTAAAATCATGCATGAAGAAAAACAGTTACCCAAGATACATAGCTCAAAAGGAAAAGTATTCGTGTGCAGGATATGTTTTCAGTACATTGGAGAAAAATACTTCGAAGCGGTTGGAAATTATTTGTAACATTTTTCTCAACTGTGAGAGTAAGCATTTAATGTCCTCTATTGAAACAAAGGATTGAAAGACAGAACTCGGAAATCTGACATTGGTTCTTTGTGCTGCATTTTACACTGACTTCTGTGGACTGTTTGATTACTTATAATTTTTGGAAGTTTAGCATAAAAGCATTGATACTTTATACATACTTTGGGAAGTTTAGAAATAAAATATATACAAAGATTGTCTTTGAAAATTTTTCTTGACTGTTTTTGACTTATCAAGGAATGTTCTATGATTCTGTTTTACTTGTGTGTCTGAGTGATTGATTTCTTGTTTAAATGTTTACAAGCAAATTTGTTTGAATTAATTATTATGACACTCTAGATTTATCATGGATATCTAGATTTTGTAAGTGGCCTTTCTCTTCATTTTTTTTTCAATCCATGTTGTAAATCGGTGAGAATTTTCTCGTATCCTGGCTTCCACTTTTCCGTTTTTGATTTGAAATCACCTCAATACTACAGTGGTGTTGGTTCACTGCAGAAAATTTGCCTTATGCTTTAAGTGATGTTTATGTATCGGAGTCTGGTTCCTGATCTTGTTTTGTTGTCAAACAGGTGTCAGAGTGTGATTGTTTTATTGTCCAATCAGTATTAGTTCAGTTTTATGCCTGCTGATTGCTTGGGACCTGATGTTTGCACCCAAGCCTACACATGTATCTTTGAAAGCTACAGAAAATCTCCTGTTTCAAAAAGGTTGCTTATTTTGGAGACACTGTCTCTCCCCTTTTCCCATTCCTCCATCCCACCTGTTTTTTCTCTCTCCGTCTTTTCTCTATTTTATGATAATTTTTTTGTTTAATTTCCCCAAAACAAAACTGCGGATCTGATAATTTTTTGCAAAACAGTTGAGAAAGCTGGTGTTCAATTACAAATACCATAGTTCTGTTTGCTGTAGACTAGCTCAGGTGAAGGCTGTTATTGAGTCTCGCTTCATTGCTGTTGATTTTGACCACCATGTTGTACACAATAATGCCAAAAAAAAAGAAGCACGAATCATTTGCATATCAGATTAAGATTATTTTCATTAGATGATGTTCATGGAACATTGGATGTTTCAAGGCTCTAGACTCAATAATCGCTCCTCCTTCCCCAACCCCCCCCCCCCCCCCCCCCCCCTCTTGCCCCACCCCTTCTCCCTAACGAGCAGAAAAGTATTTCAGTTTTTGATTTCTGTTTCATGGGTTGTAGAAGTTTAACCTTGCTTGTTGCATGAAGATGTATATCCATAGTTGTATTGTAAATTCCAAGAACAGTAAAGTGTGGACAGTTGTGGGTAACATATCCATGGCAAGGTGGGAGATAAACTGATGTCATCAGTGTTTTCATGTGTGTTCATCTCTAATTGCGTTTGCTTATGATGAATTTCTTGAAGACACTGTTAGTTATGGCAATTTTTTTTATGTCCTCCTACCCCCCCACACAAGCACTGCGTTGATTTTTGTTGCAAGTTAACTTTGCAACAAAAATCAAGCTGACATATACCCTGGCTTACTAAATGAGCTGTTAGTAACAAATGCAAAACTGGAACGCTCTGTACGTTTTGCTTCTGATCGTGTTTCACCCCCACCCTCTCTCTCTCTCTCTCTCTCCCTCTCTCTCTCTCTCTCTCTCTCTCTCTCTCTCTCTCTCTCTCTCTCTCTCTCTCTCTCTCTCTCTCTCTCTCTCTCTCTTTTTTCTCTTTTTTTTTCTCTTTATTTCAGTTTTTTTCTTTCATTTTTTTTCAGACTCCTGCTGTTGTGCAAACATTAAATAACTTGACATTTTTGTGTGTGTGATCTGCCTCAAAATTAAAGACTGCAGCTCTTGAGCACATTTGTTAGTCTTTCATTTTGTAAATGTGCACAAAAATTGGCTCTTAAAAGCATTCCCCATACAACATTTATTTGTGTGTGTTATGTCATTTGACACGTTTTATTGATATTTTTTACTGTTATTAATTTCCAATAGTGCTTGAACACAGCATGTTTGTGCTTTTAGGGTTTTCGGACCTTTGCGCTGCAGGGATTTATGTGATTTTGCTGCTTTTTTTCTCTTTTGTGTTTTTTCAACTTGATCTGTTGAGCTGTGTCCTGCTGCTTAACAGGACAGACTGGAATGTGCAAGACATTTTGTAATAAAAGACACATTCTGGGATGTGTCAAGTTTCCATTCACGCCCTCACAAACTGCTTAATCATAATTATACATTCTAGGGCGGTAAGTCCGTCTCTTTTTCCTTTGACCAGTGTTTTATTATTTAGGCGTTGATTTTTCATCCTTTAAGGCATCTCGCAGTTTTGAACGGTCAGCTTATAGTCTACTTGCAGATCAGATCTGAGAATTTCAACGTTAACCGCGTATTTTGTGTATCCTTGTGCATTTAGACTTCGGTGTGTTGAATTGTGCTTGCTAGAAGATACTGTGCTACGAGCATGTCCTTTGGTGAACATGAAATGTAAATTGGACCACATCCTTTTGTTTGCTGCAATTAAAATTCAGTAGTATTATCATGTCACTTGTATTTTGGTAAACCCTTCACGTTTTTGCACTGGGTTTCCCCACTGCTCTTTTACATGTTCAAATCTAGTGCCTGGGGTAGCTGCTGCTTGTTGAGGTTGTCATTAATATCACTCATTCTGATTCAATCAAAACTATCTGTAGTCCTTACCCCTCTTCTTCAATTGTTTTCTTCACATTAGCCAGACTTTTTTTTTTTTTTTTTTTTTTTTGATAACCACCGCATAGTGATGTGTCTTTCTAAATAAGTAAATTCTTCTTATTTTGGTTTTTTTCTTCACATCAACCAGACTTTTTTTCTTTCTTTTATTAAAAGCACTGCATAGTGATGTGTCTTGCTGGATTCCTCTTCTAGTTTTTTCCCCCTGTTTTAATTTTTCTGCATAGTTGGACTGATTTTGACCTGTAGTCATCACATAATTATGGCTACCTTCTTTGCATGGCATGAACTTTTTTCTTCGATCGTCACCCTGATTGTTGGTAACTGGTCGTCGTAGAGAGGACAGTGGCTATATTTTACAGCCTTGGGCAAAACTTTGTACGCTGCTGCAGCTACTCATATTACCCCCTAGAAGCGCAGCGTTTCACCTTTTTCAAGGAGTTGTTCACCAAACTTTTTTGTATTATCTCACCCGTCCGTTTCTGATGACATGAAGATGCTTTTTTCACGTTTTGTCGTACCTCACTGTCTAGCGTCTCGTGGTTGTTCACAGATTCTGTAGAATGCCTTAATTTGTGCAAATGTGTGTGGTAAGTGGCTTTCTGGCCTGTATGATGTTTGGTCCTGCTTCTTGGGTTTGGCTCGACTTTTCCTGGGGTCTTTCAGTTGTGGGCTTGTGATAGACGAGAGCTAGCAGCTTTTTGTTCATGGTGTGGTTAGAGTTTCAAAAAGCGGTGAGCGCGTCTACCGAGCTGAAACGGTCATTGTGCTTTAAGATTTGTTGCTTCGTATTTTTTTCTCCAGAAGTCTAAAAATACAGTCTTTTTTCATCTCTCTTTCTTGCTTTTTTTCTTCTCTTTTTCTTATGACCTTTTTTACTTTATAAGAATACTGTGTTTGAAAATATGTGGCTTAATAGATAATTTGCACAATTTTATATGATAAACTCTAGAAAGCATGACTAGTGGGGCTTCTTTGTCAGAGTTGCCATGCTCTTAAAACTCGGACCGTTAGCCTTTTGCTATGTTCATCCTGAACAGTGATCTTTGTTACATGTACTTCCTTAACCTCTATCACTTTTGACATTTTTCCGCCCACGTAACTTGGAAGTGACACTTGCCAGATGCATAGTGCATGCTTGTATTTAATGATTTTATCCAGATTGATACTATATAGTAACACAGAGTATTTTGTGTACTTCTAATTCTGAGTGTCTGCAGTTTAGGAGGGTAATGTTGTACTGATAACTTCAGCACGTGTGTGTTAATGTCTCCTTCCTTGTTCGCTCCATTTCCTCTGGATTGTTCACTTTGTCGGTATGAACAGAGCTGCCGCAGGAATAACTTTGTCTCTCAATGGACCCCTCCCTCTTCCTGTGTATTTGAAGTCTAATTTTCTCTGGCGACTTAGTTCTTCCTTGGATTTTTTTTTTTTTTTTTTTTTTTTTTTTTTTTTTTTGCTGCAATGAAATGGTGTGTTCTTTGAAAAAAAAATGGTTGCTTCACTAAAATCAAATTTGCTCACGTTGTTCTTCTGATGGCCAAAATAGAATTTATTTTCTTGTACTCATGCATGTTGGTTAGAACTGCTTGTAATCAGTTTTATTTTATATTCCTGTATGTCGATCTGTGAATTGGTAATGTTCAAAGGGATGTGGTTTGTGTGTTTTTGGTATGCTGTTTGAATTCTGTCTACACTTTTAAAAAGAAGAAAAGAAGCATGCTAATGTGTTGTTAACATATGCTTTCCTTGATCATTGTATCTCCAATATATATATATATATATGAATATATTCCTATAGAAATCATATATACACATAGATATTTTTACAGTAGAAGTTTATCATGTATCAAAATATATGTTATGTTGCTTATATACACAATACATTCTTACGTGACTTGTTATTCAGATTTGCCCCTTTCTTTTTTTGCTCCTTTTGTTGTCACAATTGCTTATGATAATCAAGAGGGTTAGTCAATACTTAATCTGTTTTACATTGCCTTTTTATCTTCTCAATAACCTTTTGAATGTGTGCGAGGCTGCTGTTAGCAAATATCCCTAGTCTGTGAAGGGAGATAATTTCACATTTTGCTTGAAGGGGAGGCAAATAGCCTTTCAACTTGTAGTATGGGCTGCTGTGCTGTTTTTCTCTTGCGTCATGGGGTGTGTACGGGCACTGTCTCTTATATTTTGTGTTGTATTAAGATGCTAACTGCAGTGTGCGCTTCGTTGGAAGTATTCAGCATTATGGTAGCAGTGTACTAGTCAAAAGACAGCGTATATTTTTGTGTATCGCAGTTGGTGGCAAGGTTTACTCTCCCCTGTACCTAACCGTCTCATTTTGGGGGTTTTGTAGATTGTGTGTGCTTTTTTTCATGACAGTGCAGAGTATCTTGTAGGTGTGCAATAATATTTCTAGCTTTTTTGGTTGTCTGTTTTGCGTGATGACTCTTTTTAACTGTTTCGCTGCTCATCATTCAACATTTACCCCCCTCTCTCTCTCTTTTCCTTCTCTACTAACCTGTTTTGGTTTTCTTTGCTTATTGGCTTGTTTCTTTTCCATCACCTGTTGATTTTAAAGTTTCTCTTGTTATTTCTTTTTGTTATTTTGTTGTTGTGGAGTGTGTGTGTTGACTACCAGCTTTTTGCCATATACATGTACATTTTATTGAATTTCATCTCCCTGCCCCTCACCCCCCATTCCCCCAGGGAAATTGTGCTGTGTCATGCCTGATAATTACTGCTTATTTTGATTGCTAACAATTGTGGTGACTTCTTTCATGATGCCCTGCCTACCCTTTGTTGTTATAATGCTTGTCTTTAACCCGAAACGTTTGTGTGTTACTAACTTCAGATGATTTTTGTTTTAATTCAGAAGTTTGGTCCTATTCCTTTTTCCTCCGAGATTGTATTCAGTTGTGTTGTAGTCATGTGATTGTACCAGATTGTTATCCCATTGATCGACCAAATGTTGCTTCCTTTCGTCTCTTGACGGAACCTCTCTTTTCGGAGTGATTCAAACGTCAAAGTTTCTACCACTCCATTTTTGCTTGGCTTTTTCAACCATCCCCTCTCCCAAGCACTTCACACCCTATCCCCTCCTGCCACTGGTATTATCCGTGAAACCTTCCTGGTGGAAACCTTTGTCTTCTTTTGATCATGCCACAACCTCTGGGCTTTTCCCCACCTCCTTCTCCTTCCCTTTTCCCTTGCAGCGAAACATGCCAACATTTCTGATCCTCAGATGATATCACCAAAAGTATATATACATATATAACATTTGTATTTTTCATTTTTTGATTATACTGCCTTGAGCCGTGGCAGCAGTAGTTTTGTGATAGATCGTATGCTCATTTTGCTTGTTGCCAGTGTGCTAGTGTACTTGTACCTTACATTTGCATGTCTGTGTTTATGGGGTGTGCTTATGTGTGTGGGTGGGTGTGCCTGTATCTCCGTGTGTGGGTTTGTGTGTTCACAAGTTGACTGTTAGAGGGTTAGGTACCCAGTGAGATGTTTGTAGTGTGATCAGTGTTGGTGGTAGATGTCTCAGGCAACAGCAGAAAGTTTTGACAATGAAAATTCTTGGTAACCAATGTTAATGGTATTGACCTAATTTGGGCTAACCTTACCTGTTCCTGAAATGAAAGTTGTATTCCTTATTCATCTTTCTGCCTTTTTTTTTTTTTTCATTATTATTATTATTTTTGCTTATTATTTTTTTTATTGTTTCTTCCATCACTTTTCTCTACATGATCAAACCATTTTTTTTGATTTTTTTTTTGGGGGGGGGGGGGGGGGAGTTTACAAAAAGTTTTCTTATAGGGGAGACAAAATGGTCACAATGACATAATAAGCCAAACAAAAGAGTCAGTCAAAATTGCCAAATGATTATTTTGCTTGGTCTGTAAGATTTAATGGATTTAAATACTCTCTCTCTAAAATCTCCCCTCTCTTTTTTTTGTGTGTATAGGGCTTATTTGGACTTTATAGTCAAGCTTTCTGCTGACAAAATCAGTACTGTGTGTGTGTTGCATGTTTGTGAAAGTGAGAATCGGTTGCACATGTCCTCTGCTGTAGAGTTTGTGTTGGAATTACAGGTGTCTGCATGGTATTTTTGCTAAGATATTTGGTGCACGTTTGCATTTATATACATTCTCAGAGTTTACAGAATTTGAATCAATTAGAATGCTCATTACTATGTGTTGAATTATGAATATGATGCTTGCAATTTTTTTTTAGAAGGTTACAAATTGTTTTTGGTACCTTTTTTTTTTGTTTTTTTCGTCAGCAGTTTTATTGACTTGAAAACATTGACTTGACAAAAATCATTTACCTGATTTCTTTTTTTCGCAGAAGTAATCACAAATTCTGAACGACTTTCTTTTCTCTTGTTCATTTCTCTACTTTTTTTTTTTTTACTTTTTTTTTTAGAAAGTAAATGATGATGTTATTTTCGTCTTTCTTTCTCCTTTTCTTTCATTTCTGTCTTCTTTCTCTACTTCTTCTGGTCCAAGTGTAAAGCACAGCAGATTTCCTACACCAGTATAGGCGTGTTTTGAAATGTGGCCCTCTCTTCTTCAATGTTTCAACATTTTCTATTTGACTTAAATGTGAAGCCGTGAAACTTTTCTTGACATTAGAAACCTGTCTTTTGATTACCGGAGATTCATCTACATCCCAGTCAATGGTAACACCCAACACAAATTGTTTATTCAGAAGCACAGATTTCGTGGTGTGAGGTGTTCTTAGTGTCATTTCTTGTAACTTTTTTCTGCGGAATTTGTAGTGTAATCCTAGTGATTAATATCGTCCAATACATGTGGTGGCGGAAAGCTGGTATTGTTTAAAGAAGTTTTGTTTGTTCGCACTTTGGCGCAGGTTCCTGCAGTGCTCCCCGCTTGTTTCAAATATTTAAAGTTTTAATTGTCCGTGTACAGTTTTTGGCACGTCTATATTACAGTTGGGTGGAAAATAACATTTATCTTTGAATGGTGTGTCTTAATCATATACCTAGAGTAGAACATTTTTTCGGTAACGTTTAAAATACTATTACACAATACGCTTTCTTTGTTCGTATTATCCAAGGTAAATTGATTGTACAGTGACGTGAAAAGTGGACAGTGCGTTTGATTCCCCCTCCAATCACAGACCTTAGACTCATGGTTTAATCAATTTTCCTGCTATTAATATCTTCAATATAGTTATTACAGTGTTTGATGTCTTCAAAATTACACTATTGTAACCCACATAATCGTTTTTGCTCGACCGTGGAGTAGTAGAAAGCACATGCTTTCCCCCCAAAACAGTATTTTGTGCATGTTCAGGCTGCTTTGTAAATTCTTCAAACCATAGCCCTGATTTTTTTCATGTAAAGTGTGTACTGAAAGTGTTTTCAGCGGTATTTCTGTGCCCTTGGAGTGTGGTCTGTTTTCGAGTAACATCTGTATGTGAAATCTGTACAAGCTGGGGTGTAGTAAATCGTATTTCTAACACAATTATAGTAACCAAGATCGAGTTTGATTCAGTGTTTAATTGTAACTTTTTAAATAGACCAGATGAATTATTCCAGTCAGTGCATGCCGTAGGTTATCAGGTGTAAAAGTAGTAGACAACACATTTTGTAAAAGTATATATTGTATATTATGGTGGTGTTTCTGTACTTTCAGTGTACTGTAAACAGTTTGAGTGTGTTTACATCTTCTTGTTCACACCATAGTTTGAGACACTTCTGACTCTGCTGTGTGTTAGACGCTGGTTTGCAGAGGTCAGTATAGACATTTTTCAACAGTAGTGTTTAAGACCCAGAATTTGAGTTTACATATTACAGTGACAAACTTTCAGAAATCATGGAAAAAATTAAACTTAGTCAAAGAATTTATGAAAGTGTAAGTTGTTCGTAAAAGAAGAGTAAGAGAACAAGTTTGTCAAAACCAGTATGAATCCATTCTTTTTCTTAACCAGGGGAGGTCATACAATATCAGATATTTAAATAGCCTGAAGATCAAATAAAGATATTGTAAGGGGATTTTTTTAGAAGTGCTGACCATGATACAGGCAAACTTGACAGTTCACGCACAAGCTTCTGTGACAATGGTCTCAGCACATAGAAAAAGTAAAAGATAGAGGTCATTTCTTCAAACAGAAATAGGTTGAGTTTATGCTTGGAATGTGAAAAAGCTAAAGTCCCCCAGCAAAAATGTGTAAAACTAGGTTGCCTTCCAGCCACTTCAGTTATGACAACAAAATATTAAATGAAGAAATTGTGTTAGCTTTGACAAAATGGGTTTTTAATGGGAGTAAGGACCACATAAAATAAATAACAGCTGATTGCGTTTTCATCCTTTGCCTTTTACTTTTATTTTTTAATTGCTACTAAAGTGTTTATTCTATTCACAGAACCTCATTTATTATACCTCTGCAATAAAGAAATCAAATGTATCTTGTGGGTGTTCTTGTCTTGTGTGTGTGTGTGTGTGTGTGTGTGTGTGTGCAATGCAAAACACTTGGGCTCAGTAGAGTGGCTTACAAACAAACTAAAAATCACAGAGACAAAACATATTCAAAAAAAGATACCCCGCACAAGTTTCTGGTTAACGTACACAAGCACACACAGTTGTGAGTTGAACATTAGGGCATACGTGTCGCTGAATGTAACTGCGGTAATTCTGGACTCGAACATGACACAAGTCTGTTGCAGACGACATGATTCCAGGGAGGCAATTCAAGTGATCTGTATAAGAGTTACGTACCTTATTTATCACATGTGTTTCTTCTGTCAATAACAACTGTGACAGCTTTGATTTGCACTTTGAACATATATACATCGTGTGCGCTTGCGTTTATTGATTTCAATGCCGTATGAAATCGTGTCAGTGTGCACGAAGGCATAACAGAAGGCACGAATAGTTTCGCTGAATGGCTGCATGGTAGATCTCTCTCTCTCTCTCTCTCTCTCTCTCTCTCTCTCTCTCTCTCTCTCTCTCTCTCTCTCTCTCTCTCTCTCACATGTGTAAAATTAATTCTTTTAAAAAATGCATCTCTCTCTACGTCTGATTATAAAAAAATTAAGGATTCTTCCTATCAAATCAAGATTCATCTATAACAAAGGTGTCAGGGAATGCACCTACATAAGTACATTCATTGCCTCAAATTTCAAACTGAATAATTCAATAAAACTAAACAAATTAATTACCCCAACCCCTAGAATTGACCTTTACAAATCAAGTCTTTCTTATTCTGGTGCCTTATTGTGGAACTCCATTCCTGATTTAATTAAAATGCAATTCAGTGAAACTTCCTTCAAAGAAATGTATATATATGCTGTTTCTCTTAGAAACAAGTAAATAATTATGTGATAATATTACATCATTGCTTGATATTCATGATGCATTTTGAATGTCTTTTTAATTGTTTGACATGTTAATTATATATACATTGTATTGTAATTAACTTAACTTCTATTTCTTCTTGTTATTATAATCGAGTTACCCTCAATGGGCGAGGGCCGGACGAAAAAAAGCATGTATATACTTTGCTTATTCTGTTACCCTCGATAAATGTATAAAGTTCAAAGAACTCTCTCTCTCTCTCTCTCTCTCTCTCTCTCTCTCTCTCTCTCTCTCTCTCTCTCACCACAGAAATAAAATGTTACTTATTATTTTATTAAAACAAAATTGGTATTACCTACACAGGCGCATGTGGCGTTTTATCGGCCGAAAACCGTGCAAACTGTGTCACCTGGATGTCGGAAAATAGTAACTTTTCTTGTAAAGTTTCAATTTTTATTTTTTTTATTTTTAAGGGTCAAACAAAGTTTGCCTTCTCCTAAGCTCTGTGTGTGTGTGTGTGTGTGTGTCTGTGTGGTTGTGTCAGTGTGTGTGTGTGCACGTGTATTTGCTTGCAATTGCTTCATTAGTATATGGCCTCCAATTCACAGCAATATCATGTTCATATTATATACTCCAGATACACCAGGGGGAATAGAGTGAAGTGAATCGATCGGAACATCTGACCTGTACAAAACGGGAATGTAAACCTACTGCTAATACATATTTTATTTCAGTGTTAGCATGGTTAAAGGGAGGATTCGGGGTGAGGTACAATCTTGCTTTCACAATAAACAAACAAAAAATGAGGTAGTGTTCTAAGAAATTTATTTTGGATAAAGCATTTCCTTTAAATCAGTTTTCAGATTACAATCATATGTTCAACCGACAAAATATAAAAGTTCTTCTGTTTAAATTACTTAGTTTCAAAAATACAAAATCTCCTCTCTAAAAATCTAAAACTCTCTCATCAAAAACCAGACACAACCAGGGGTCCACTAGACCAAAAAATATCCATCGTGAATCAAACGCTTGCTGATCGATGATCAACAACAAAAAGGTTACCCCTGGAAAATAAAACAACACAGCATAAGTATAATTCAACAATCATCAAGATAAAATTTCAGTTTCACTAGAACACTTTTTTATACACCATAGAACAAAACAAAAAGAACATAACACATGATACAACACAATACGTAAACAATACAATGTTATTGTCATGACTGAAGAATGGAATACACTAGGAATATCATATCATGTAATACATGATATATGGAATCCAACCCAATCAGAAATATTGTCTAAACCACAGCCCCACTTGTCTGTGATAACAATGATTCCTCCATAATAGATAGAAGTTATGTTAAGACTATATCAGACACAGCTACAAGCAGAGTCAATCAAAACTATACTTCATCCATTTAGTGATTAGCTATAAGCATAATCACCCTTACAGAAAACCTAAGACATTCACTTGATGTCTCAAATTATTCTTGATGTAACCAGTTGCAGTGCACACTCGAAATTACATCTCTCATAAAGCCGACAGTTAACAAAACAACTGTGCAGACTTAATCTCAGTTCGCGTGGTGATTCCTCTTATCTCAATACAGTGCCTATGTTCCATTTCTTACAACCATGAACAATCCACACAAAACAAATACTTCAGTCTTCCTGTGCTCCGCACAACAACAGTTATGCAATACCCAAATTAATGACAAATCAACTTGAATTAATTGCAGAAATGAATAAGTTGTTAACACTTATCATTTCTATGCCTCAAAACAAGAACAAACAACATCTTGAAACTTTTAGGAAAACCACATGGCCAGGCACCATGTAAGTAAATCATGCAACAAAGGAAAATCAAGTTTTATCAAATATAGTCCTAAAATAATAATCAACTATTACTCACAACTGATACATAAAAAGACATCTTGTATAATCAAAACATTATAGTAAAAACACTAACCTATCATGTCACAATTCATTTCTTCTACAACTTCATACCATCACTTTGCTCAGACACCACATGGTCTTTCTGGCATCTTTCCCAGAATCTCATAATTAATTTCAATCCCAAGAATCCTTCAAGAATAAAAAGTGCCACCTCATATAACTTTTCAAAACAGTACACAATACATATTAGAAACAAACTAACTTAATATTTAAGCCATTTCTTACCTGGTTTAGGAATAAAACGTTTTATAATTCAGGACAAATTTGGGCTGGATCAGCTGGTTCAGTCAGATTCTCAAGGAAAGGAAGATTCAAGTCTTGTAGAAACCCAAAGGTAATTATTAATTTAGAACAGTTTACCTCTTAACAAATAAAACAACATTTCCAAATATTCACTAAAATTACCAAGCTTCAATTAAGCATCTTTCAAATAATTTCTAAACACTAAATATATTTTTAAAGTTCCCAAAAACTATAAACTATAACATTCCTGGTTATTAAAAACTGGGATCCAAGACATGTCTATACTCTTAAACTAAAACAAATTTTCTAATAATAATATTCTAAAACATCATTAAATCATTACTAAATAGTACAAGTAAAGCATAACTAAACAATAATACAACTTTAGACCTTACAAAACAAAATGGTAAAAAACGAATTGGAACCAAACAAGGGAAGTAATTCAAATCATCAAATATTTTAGAACAGCCACAGTTCTTCCCCTTGAGTTGATATAGAAGTTTCTCAGAGCAGCTAACTAGTAAACTGTGAAAGAACTACTAATCTTTCACTGGTTTACATACACCCCTCCAAAGAAAATGTTTCCTTATTTTCTCAAAAAATTGGAACATTTCCCAAAAAATTAAATAACATTTTAACAAAAATGTTCACAAAACCATAATTGTTCCCAACAACTGAACACAGTACAAAACACAACATAAATGCAAGTCATTAGCTATACTTTCCTTCCTGAGTATATATTCAAAACGTCTGGAGAAAACAAAATCTTTTGTCAACTCTTCATAGCACCAAAACACTGTTGCAACTAGCAGTCACAACAATAGGTTACTCTCCACAATTCCACTTAATTGTAGCACCGTCAAAATCATATCATCATCAAAAGGAACAATTCTTTTGAAATAAAAAATGACCAATCTCAGTAAATCTCACTGTTCAACAAACTTACAATAGCAAGTAAAGTTAAGTAAGACTGCAAAAATCTCAACATCAAAATCATCAACACATATGCTTATGACCGAAAAACCGAAAATGCACAAGCATAACATGTAGATTTATCCTCTTTAAAAATACAAACACTATCAAAGAACTTAATACAGTTCTCTAAAAACTCAAAACCAAAATATTCACAATAATCACATGAATATTTGTTCACATCAGCACCAAAATATCCTGTTTTGACTTCAACAAAGCAAACAATCCTCAGAACCAAATTCTGAACTTCAAAAGAAACAAGATCAGACAAAAAATAACAAAGCATCAAATGACAACTCAGAACATGATCATGAACACAAATGTATGATTGTCCGAAGAGCATCCTCTATGTCCCTAGCCATACCATCTGACATGGGTATGTCCTGCAGTGTTACCAAGGACTGAGTCACTACCTCGGATAGTCGACAATTTACCAGACGTTCCAGACCCACACGATGACACAGGTTAAGCCTTTCTACAGGTCGTCTTATTCGAGTCGATCGCCTGCGTGGGGGTGATCTAGCAGAAGTTTCTCCCTCAGTCTCAGAAATTTCTTCCTCACTCCCAGAAGTTTCTTTCTCATTCCCAGAAGTTTCTTCCTCATTCCCAGAAGTTTCTTCCTCAGTCTCGGTCTCTTCTGACGATGCATCTGCTTGCTCTCCTGATGAACTGTCTTCTGACTCAGACTTAGCCTTTTCACTGTCATCTCGGGTAGAGGGGACAAAGGCTGGAGCATTAACATTCAACCCATCTCTCTCAAGTTTGATTAAAACTTGAAAAGGTTCCATATCAGTCTCCTCCTGTTCATCATCTGACTCGATGACTGGGATGTTCTTCTTGGGAATGTTGCGTCTGGGTGCAGGTGTAGGTCGTACTGCCATTGTGTCACCTCCTAGCATACCGATCGGAAGGAGAAGATTTCTGTGCAGCGTTCGCTTGGGACCACTGCCCGTCTCCTCTTGAACCGTGTATACTGGAACGTTAGACGAC
Source organism: Littorina saxatilis (assembly GCF_037325665.1). Lineage (NCBI taxonomy): Eukaryota > Metazoa > Mollusca > Gastropoda > Littorinimorpha > Littorinidae > Littorina > Littorina saxatilis. Next base: position 67,676,707 of record NC_090247.1, read on the forward strand.
TTTGACACAACAATGTAGACTCCCTTCTCCCACCTGTCTGTCACCTTGGAGACAATCCTGGGTCCCAGTCGTCGAACCAAGACCCGGTCTCCACATTCCAACTCAGCTGCATGAGCAGCAGAATCGTATCTGGCCTTGTTTCTGTTTGCTGACTTGGTCATATTTGCTGTGGCCAAGTCGTACGATTTCTTCAGCTGCTCTTTCAGTGTTCTGACGTACTGCCGTGGGGTTCTTTTGTCTTTACTCAGATCTATACCAAACGCTAGATCAATCGGCAGCCGTGGTTGTCTCCCGAAAAACAAGAAATACGGACTAAAAGAAGTGCTTTGGTGAATACAGCAGTTGTACGCGTGGACTGCTGCGGGTAAGCTTTTCCTCCAGTCAACCTTTTGCTCATCTTCCAGACTTCGCAACATGTGGATTAGTGTTCTGTTCCACCTCTCCACCGGATTCCCAGAAGGGTGGTAAGGTGTCGTCCTACACTTCTTTATGCCTGCCAGATCGCATACTTCCTTCAGAAGTTGTGACTCAAAATCACGTCCCTGATCTGACAGAATGCGTTTAGGAAACCCATAGATCATGAAGAAATTGTTCCACAGAGCCTTAGCCACAGTCTTAGCAGTCTGGTCTTTAGTACAAATGGCAGTACCAAACTTGGTAAAATGATCCATTACCACTAAGATATTCTGCTTCTGTCCCTTCACATCAATAGTAAGATAATCGATGGAGAGTAGCTCAAGAGGGAATGATGTCTCTATGCTGTTCATAGGAGCTTTCTGTTGACGCGCCCCCCTTCGAATACAGCGACTGCATTTCTTGATCTTAGTTTCAATGTCTCGAGCCATGTACGGCCAAAAGAAACGGAGTCTGGCTTGTCGGATTGCGTCTTCAGCATGTGTATGGAACAAATCCTCATGGACTCCCCTCATGGCTTCAGCCCTATGGGAGGAAGGAACAACTAGCTGCCACCTAATGTTGTCTTCTTCCAGCACTCTTCTGTATAAGACACCGTCCTTCACCTCTAATTTTCCCTGTTCTTTGGCAAGCATCTTCAACTCGGGGGTACAGTGTTCTGTTTTGCTGGCATCCAACTTCACTCTCTGTTCCAAGTGTTTTATCACTATCGCTAAGTTTTTGTCTTCCAGCTGAAGTTTTCGCCAGCAGCGCTCAGATCTCGGTGTTGGTTCTTCAGGCGGGCCTAGAATGTCATCACTAATCAGTTCCGGGTTCTTGACTAAATGTTCAACTGCTGGGTACCACTCTGACTCAGAATCCTGAAATTCTGTGTCGTCTTGAAACTGTTCGCGATGCTGGACTGACTGGCGACAAAGAGTAGCAGTACGACGGACTCCCTTAGCGGTGAGGATGGCACACACAGTTTCCCGGTTCAATTCTACGGTTGCCTGGGCCTCTTCCTCAAACCTTTTTGCCTTATCGCGCAGGAACTCAGTCTCCTCCATCATTTTCTGGTACTCTAGGTCTTCTTCAGGCGGCTCCTGCGGACGTCGGGATAGAGCATCGGCATCGACGTGAGTTGTCCCCTTCTTATACCTCAGTTGAAAGTCAAAGATTGATAGTGATGAAAGCCAACGGTGACTGGTCGCGTCAAGTTTTGCATTTTTTAGAATGTAGCAGAGCGGATTGTTGTCCGTCACGACGGTCACTGGCGAGCCCAGAAGATAGTCGCTGAACTTGTCGCTCATGGCCCACTTCAGTGCAAGAAATTCCCGTTTGTGTGCCGGATAATTCTGCTCAGACTTGTTCAATCCCCGGCTTGCGTAGGCTATCACCTTCAACTGTTTGTCCTGTTCCTGGTACAGTACGGCGCCTAGACCTGTGCCACTGGCGTCGCAATGAAGAGTAAAAGGTTTTCTCTTGTCGGCAATCCCCAGAACAGGTGAATTTGTGAGCGCTTGAATGATCGACTGGAATGCTTTTTGTTGTTTCTCACCCCACAGATGGGAAACATCTGACGAGAGACTCAGAGTGGGCTTCTTTGATCCTGTCTTCTTCTTGCACTTAGCTGGAACATATCCTATCGTCAAGTCATTCAGGGGTTTTGCCAGACTGGCGAAGTCTTCGATAAAACGGCGATAAAACCCTGCAAAACCAAGGAAAGACTTGACCTCTTTCACGGTGGAGGGTCTTGGCCATGAAGTGACAGCCGCAAGTTTCTCTGGGTCAGGGCGTATGGTCCCCTCTGATATCATGTAACCCAGATGACGGATCTCGGTGGCTCCGAAAATACATTTGGACGGATCAAGCTTCAAATTGAATTTTCTCAGTCTTTCGAGCACTTTCACTGTTCTTTCCTCCAGTTCTTCAAGCGACTGTGCATGAATCAAAATATCGTCCAGAAATATTATCAGCTCAACAAGATTCATGTCACTAAAAACAGTCTCCATGAGTCTCTGAAAACAAGCGGGAGCATTCACTAGTCCTTGGGATAACCTATCCCACTCAAACAAACCAAAAGGAGTAATAAATGCTGACACTTTGCTGGCATGATCAGACATGGGAACCTGATAATAAGCTTTACACAGATCCATGCTGGAAAAATACTTAGCTCCGCTTAGTGTCAAAAACAGATCCTCAACCTTTGGGATGGAGTAGCTATCTCTCACTGTACGTGCATTAACTTTTCTGTAATCAACACACATTCTGAGCGCACCAGTCTTCTTTCTCACAAGGACTATGGGACTTGCAAAAGAAGAGTTTGATGGTCGTATGACCTTTGAATCCAACAACCCCTGAATATGTTGTCGGCATTCCTCAAAGTCTCTTGGAGAAAGAGGTCTTGCTCTTTCTCTGATGTCAGGTCCAGGCTGCAGCTCAATGTCAAAAAGTCCTGTCTCAGCCCGACCAATGTCAAACTCACTTTTAATAAAAACATCACTAAAACCGTCCAGTCGTTTTCCAAAACGATCACACCACTCAGGCGGAGCTTTCTCACCAAACTGAAACTTTAGTCCTGAGGGTTCTGAGGATGTGGTAGTAGTTGCACTGCAAGCATGTACAGTATTGCTGTCACTGTCACTGTCAGTACTCTCACTGGGTGACAACGTACTCAATAGTTTGTGAAGGTCATACTCAGCATGTACAACAAACAAATCTGCAACAATCTGACGTTTTCTAACAACAATGTTACAATCAGAACTGTTACATAAAAAGACTTTAAGACGGGGTAGAGCACTGGTAGGCACCTTGCAACTGATCACCCTCAGACCTTCAGGTAGGGTATGAAAAACTGGCTCTTGAACAAGAACTGAACTTCGCGTACTTGGTACGTGAGCTCCGCTGAAACCCTTGACCTCAACGGTCTCACCGGCCGGGACAGTGACATCCTTTTCAAGTAGTCTCACTGAACCAAGCCGTCCGGTCTCATTTCTGGCTAAGTCTTTGTATGCAAAAGCTACTTCACTTCTGAGAGGTAACACAGTTGCGAAATGCCCCCCGACTCTCTGCTCACCCTTCTTCGCGAACAGATTAAGGGTGTTTGTGCCGATAATGAATGGTACTTTAGAAGAATACTCAGTATCGGGGCAAACAAGAACCATAGTGGACACACTCTCACTCACACCAACAACATCCAATGGCAAACACACACTCATCACAACATAGCCCAAATATGGTACAATACTTCCACCCGCCCCTCTCACAGTGAGTTCAGTCTCCAGATCACGCAGTTCCAAATGCTGGAAATGTTTTCGATAGAAAGATTCACCGACTGTAGACACCTGTGACCCTGTGTCGATGAGACACGTACTACGCACATCACCTATCTGGATAGGTGTCTCACAGGCTGGTCCCACTAAAGAGTCAATGTTACTGTCACAATCATCTGTATTAAGTTCGGCAATAATATCTGTGCTGCTTAAATTAACCGACGTCCTGGAGGTGTTCTTCACTACTACTCTCACAGTCAGATCAGTGCACTGTGCACTGAGCACTATCAACCCTGGTGGAAGTAGATCAGGATCTCGGGGAAAAATGTTAATATCCTTGGTCGTTTCATCAGGTATTTTCCCCCGTAGTTCTAATGTCTTCCCAGGATTGATACTGACTGTGAGAGGACTTTGCAGCCTAACTGCATTGAGACTCAACAAACCGCTGTCGATGATGTCGGCGGCCCTGTTGAGTCTCCGGGCTCTCTCCGTGGCAGGAAGCTCAGTCAACGGCGGCCCGTTGCCATTGACTGACGACCGTTTAACGGGCTGCCCATCTTGGACCGCTCCTCCGCGACTCTCCTGGGATTTGGAGGACTCCTGCAATCCCTCGCGATGTGTGCCCCAAACACCCCGCAATTGAAGCACAGTCTCTTGCCCCCCCTCGGTGCAGGTCTCACGCCCTCTGTTGGGGCAGGCCGAAGGCGCTCTGCCACTTTGTCGGCCAGCTTGTCGTAGTCAATGGCAGGGGCCTCCACCTGGTGGGCGTGTGCCTGTGTTGTGGCCTTCATTGCCGATGCTGGGGCCATCTCCGCCGTCCGGCGGACCATCAGCAGTAAGTCGTCCAGGGCTGGTGCTGCTGTCCCTGGAAAACCAAATTTGTTGCGCATCTCCAGGGCCAGCAGAGGCAGGGTCGACTGTAAACCCGTACAGAAGGTTCTGTAGAGTTTCGTCTGGAGTTCTTCTTTTCCGAGCTTGGCCATCGTGTTGATCTCCAGCAGCTCCCCCCAAAGCTGAAGCAGAAAATCAGCTGCCTTCTCTTTTGGTTTGAGCCTTCTGCTGGCAAAGGCAAGGAGCTGGGCCTCAGTGTCCTCCACACACCCAAAAAGACTACGGATTTTAGAAATAATGTCCGCGTTGGTGGTCAGTTCCTTCACGGCGTTGAAGGCCACTCCCCTCAAGCTGGCCAAGATGCGGGAGTCGCAAGGCTTGAGGTCGGGTGTCAGCAGAAATGATTCCATCTGCTGAGCCCAAGCCCTAAAATCACACTCGTTCCCTCCAGCGGGGGCAAGGCCGGTGAAAGTCTTCAACCTCTGAGGCTGGGGAGGGTTGTCCACTTGGACCGTGATGGGTTGCTGGCGTTGACGACCCAGTTCCTCTGTGACGCCAGCCAGTCGCTCTCGCAGGTCGTTCAGCTCGGCTGTGGCGGCGTCAGTCGCCTCTTGCTTCTGCTTGATGGCCTCCTCCTTCTGACGCCCCAGCTCATTGGCCATCTCCTTGACCTGGTCCCGCAACTCCGCCATCTCGTCAGCGGTTGGGGCCGTCTCACGAGCCATCTTTTTAAATCTGTATCACCCTGGTTGTGTACCGCGTGTTACAAATTAAAAAAAAATATGTCCTACAAAAAATCCAAAAATTTTCCTTCTTCTTACTACTGTATAACTTCTTTTTCCTTTCTCTATTTTTTTATGTACTAAGTTGAAAATTTTCTGTGAAACAAAAAAACCTCGAGTCCCTTATTGGGCGCCAAAATGTAAACCTACTGCTAATACATATTTTATTTCAGTGTTAGCATGGTTAAAGGGAGGATTCGGGGTGAGGTACAATCTTGCTTTCACAATAAACAAACAAAAAATGAGGTAGTGTTCTAAGAAATTTATTTTGGATAAAGCATTTCCTTTAAATCAGTTTTCAGATTACAATCATATGTTCAACCGACAAAATATAAAAGTTCTTCTGTTTAAATTACTTAGTTTCAAAAATACAAAATCTCCTCTCTAAAAATCTAAAACTCTCTCATCAAAAACCAGACACAACCAGGGGTCCACTAGACCAAAAAATATCCATCGTGAATCAAACGCTTGCTGATCGATGATCAACAACAAAAAGGTTACCCCTGGAAAATAAAACAACACAGCATAAGTATAATTCAACAATCATCAAGATAAAATTTCAGTTTCACTAGAACACTTTTTTATACACCATAGAACAAAACAAAAAGAACATAACACATGATACAACACAATACGTAAACAATACAATGTTATTGTCATGACTGAAGAATGGAATACACTAGGAATATCATATCATGTAATACATGATATATGGAATCCAACCCAATCAGAAATATTGTCTAAACCACAGCCCCACTTGTCTGTGATAACAATGATTCCTCCATAATAGATAGAAGTTATGTTAAGACTATATCAGACACAGCTACAAGCAGAGTCAATCAAAACTATACTTCATCCATTTAGTGATTAGCTATAAGCATAATCACCCTTACAGAAAACCTAAGACATTCACTTGATGTCTCAAATTATTCTTGATGTAACCAGTTGCAGTGCACACTCGAAATTACATCTCTCATAAAGCCGACAGTTAACAAAACAACTGTGCAGACTTAATCTCAGTTCGCGTGGTGATTCCTCTTATCTCAATACAGTGCCTATGTTCCATTTCTTACAACCATGAACAATCCACACAAAACAAATACTTCAGTCTTCCTGTGCTCCGCACAACAACAGTTATGCAATACCCAAATTAATGACAAATCAACTTGAATTAATTGCAGAAATGAATAAGTTGTTAACACTTATCATTTCTATGCCTCAAAACAAGAACAAACAACATCTTGAAACTTTTAGGAAAACCACATGGCCAGGCACCATGTAAGTAAATCATGCAACAAAGGAAAATCAAGTTTTATCAAATATAGTCCTAAAATAATAATCAACTATTACTCACAACTGATACATAAAAAGACATCTTGTATAATCAAAACATTATAGTAAAAACACTAACCTATCATGTCACAATTCATTTCTTCTACAACTTCATACCATCACTTTGCTCAGACACCACATGGTCTTTCTGGCATCTTTCCCAGAATCTCATAATTAATTTCAATCCCAAGAATCCTTCAAGAATAAAAAGTGCCACCTCATATAACTTTTCAAAACAGTACACAATACATATTAGAAACAAACTAACTTAATATTTAAGCCATTTCTTACCTGGTTTAGGAATAAAACGTTTTATAATTCAGGACAAATTTGGGCTGGATCAGCTGGTTCAGTCAGATTCTCAAGGAAAGGAAGATTCAAGTCTTGTAGAAACCCAAAGGTAATTATTAATTTAGAACAGTTTACCTCTTAACAAATAAAACAACATTTCCAAATATTCACTAAAATTACCAAGCTTCAATTAAGCATCTTTCAAATAATTTCTAAACACTAAATATATTTTTAAAGTTCCCAAAAACTATAAACTATAACATTCCTGGTTATTAAAAACTGGGATCCAAGACATGTCTATACTCTTAAACTAAAACAAATTTTCTAATAATAATATTCTAAAACATCATTAAATCATTACTAAATAGTACAAGTAAAGCATAACTAAACAATAATACAACTTTAGACCTTACAAAACAAAATGGTAAAAAACGAATTGGAACCAAACAAGGGAAGTAATTCAAATCATCAAATATTTTAGAACAGCCACAGTTCTTCCCCTTGAGTTGATATAGAAGTTTCTCAGAGCAGCTAACTAGTAAACTGTGAAAGAACTACTAATCTTTCACTGGTTTACAGGAAGAATGAAGCCGAAAGACCTTATCACAACGGGCGTTATCACGCTGGTGTTGGTTGCCGGGGTGATGGCGGTCATTCTGCTGACCGGTGACTCTGACCTCTTCTTGTGGGCGGCAGACCTTTTCGGCAAATCTCCAGGTATACATGCAGCTGCGTGCAGAGCTATACATGTACAGTGCAACCCCCTTTTAAGACCTCCAAAAATCTGATAAAATCAGGTCTTAAAAAGGAGGCGAGTCTTAAAATGGGGGTGAATTTACAGAGGTTATGACTGAATTTGAGAAACATGTTACATGGTCTTAAAAGGGAGGGAATCTTAATAGGAGGGTTCCACAGTACTGGCAACATCCATAGATGCAGTTACAATGACAACCACAATGAAAGCACACATATCTTTATTCTTATTGACATCTGCTGCAGTGATCATTTTGATGAGAAATACAGAGGAACGTACCCCCCAATTAAAGACTCCCACCCTTTTAAGACCCTTCTTCTTCTTCTGCGTTCATGGGCTGAAAGTCCCACGTACACTCGTGTTTTTGCACGAGTGGAATTTTACGTGCATGACCGTTTTTTACCCCGCCATTCAGGCAGCCATACGCCGCTTTCGGAGGAACTTTTAAGACCCTGTTATCTCAGACTTTCTGTTCATAACTTCTGTAAATTTACCCCCATTTCAATGCTCCCTCCTTTTTAAGACCTGATTTTCTCAGATTTTTGGAGGTCTTAAAATGGAGGTTGGACTGTATACAGGCAACACCGTGATAGACACAGTAACAATGACTGCACATATCTTTATTCTCATTGGCATCTGCTCATCAGTGATCGTTTTAATTGGACATGTCAGCCTTCATGGAACTCTTTTGACCAGATTTGACATGAAGTTAGTGTCTGTGTGTGACTATACACCTGGCTTTGACGTTGTGATAAAGATGAGGGGAATTAGAGCAGACTTGTCATTTTTATGATTAACGGTCTGAGACAAAATGCTTTCATAGTGTGTGTCTTATGCATGTGTCTGTGTGTGTGTATGTGTGTGAGAGAGTTTTGTTTAAGTGTATTTTTTTATTTTTTTTAACATATGTTTTTGGGTGTGTGCATTATTTGCTTACGCCAGATGGAGGTACTTCAAATCCTGTCATTTAATAGCGGGTATCAATGTGTAACTGTATCACTACATGTACATGTGCGTGTGTTGCAGGCAGTCTGGCCGGCCAGGTGGTGTGGATCACGGGGGCGTCCAGTGGTATCGGGGAGGAGCTGGCCTACGTTCTGGCTGCCTCCGGTTGCAAGCTGGTGCTGTCGGCACGGCGTCGGAACGAACTGGAAAGAGTGGGGCAGCATTGTATGGGTATGTTAATTAGGCAAAGAAAAAAGTTCAATGTCTCCGTTTCCCAGATTGACTCTATTTTTTCGTCCCAAACTAGAACTGTTTTGACCCTTCCAAAACATAAACAAATAAAAAAAGAATGAGAAATGACAAAATTCGATTTTGCAAACTTTACAAGGAAAGTTACTCTTCTCCAAAATCCAGAGGACACAGCTCGCACAATGTTCGGCCAATTAAAAGCTACAAGGGCCTGTGTTAAAAAAAACAAAAAACTTCCAACACCCACCCCCACCATCCCTCTCAAAATAAGATGTAGGAGGAAAAGAAGAGAAACGTGCAGCACAGAACTGTTACAGTGTCTAATCTCAATCCAACACTAACAATTAACACCTGCACAAGCAACAGAACACTTACAATTAACACCTGCACAAGCAACAGAACACTTAAAATATCAAGCCACTGTACTTCTGGCTCAGTGTTCAGTACAGTACAGACAACATTCAAGGTTAATTTTGTAGATGTAAATTCTATTTGGTCTGTAATTGTTTTATTTATTTTATTTTGGACTTCAGATGAGTACAAGATGCGTTCGGAAGATGTGCTTATCTTACCGCTGGATCTACTGCAGTTTGATACACACAAGAGTGCTGTGGACATTGTGCTGACACATTTTAAAAAGGTAAAGAGTCTCAGTGACAGAGCGGTTTCTTGACCATGGACAAATGAAGCCATGTCAATTTTGACAGCAGATTGGTGAAGCAATGCAATACAATCTGTGTGTTCTAATTTAAATGTTATTAGATCAAGCCTCAATTCCTTTTACATCTTTCTCTTCTTCTCTGAAGTATTTGTCAGTAGTTTAACTGTACTGCATTTGATTTTGTTAGTCTGTCATTGACTGCCTAAGATCTTTCATCAAGATTGATGTATTGGTCTATCAATAGCATTTGTATTGATAATTGCATTAAATGGCGGGGGAAAAAAATCATACAAATAAATACCCACTTGTCCAAAAACAACCGAGTGTTCGTGTAAGTTTCAGCCCATGAACGCAGAAGAAGAGGAAGAAGCATTACATTTTTACTAGTTTCGCTGCTGATTTCACCCAGATAGACATACTGGTCAACAACGCTGGGCGGTCACAGCGCGCCCTGTGGGTCAACACGTCATTTGAAGTGGACAGAGAGATACTGGAGGTCAACACACTGGGACCACTGTCGCTGACCAAGGCTGTTCTGCCGCACATGGTCGAGAGAAAGTCAGGCCACATAGCCGTCGTTTCCAGCGTTGTTGGACTTATGGGTGAGTGTGATAAAGTGACGAAATAATCATTTGATAAAGAAAGGGAAATAAGCGCTCTAAATGCACACGACATGTGTGATAGAGTAAGTGAGAGTTATACGGAACCAGTCTCCTGGCACCTGAGATAATATCAAGCCGAAAATTAAAAGAGATGAAACAATATGCAGACGATAGGTTCAATTAGGCTGCTTTATTTTCTAGAATTATGAGGGGATGATTGTACAATGGTTTAAAGTTACCCCCAAATCCTTTCCACCTGATAGGAATTTGGTATTTAAAAAAAGTAAATTCAAGAACACACACAACTGAGCACACAACAATGGAACCCCCTTTTAAGACCCCCAAAATTTAAAGGTACTGAACTTGTCAAATCCAGGTGCACGGAGCCCCTGGGGCTTTTAGTCATACCTCAGGCAGCTATCCGTTAGAAGAACTACCAAGTTTCATTGACTTGCACCCAAAGAGTCAAGAACTGCGATTTTTTTACGAATTAATTTCGTACTCGGACCCGGCTGGTCTTGACCTATTTTTGGATCTAAATTTAGATCGGGTAGATCACCACATCATGCACAAAAAGACACGTCACTAGCAAACTATGTCAGATGTCATCATGAGTTTGTGTAAAACAAAATGGAGGCCGGAATCACTCAGTTGAATCGAACTCCGACCAAACACCACGTAATAACTAGGTTAATTTATCCACTCGCGTGAACAAGAAACTGTCGAGCTTCACAGATGTCGTCGTTGGGTAGTTTTGGGTTTGTTTCACTACCATAAGAGGATTTTTGAACTGTAAATGCACTCAGCTGCAACAAAAACGCAAAACGAAGGCTGTGAGCTGCACTGTGCCTTTAAGATTCCTTTCACATTCTCAGACCTTCTGTTCGTAGCCTCTGTTAATTTACCTCCATTTAAAGACTCTTTCGTTTTAAATACCTGATTTTTAAAAATTGTGGGTGGTCTTAAAAAGGGGGCGGGTTCCACTGTATTCACATATGTGGGTTAGCATGTCAAAGGTGATTAATGTGCAGTATACACAAATCTAATACTGTGCATGGCAAATTAAATTCTTAAAAGTGAACAATGCAAAATGTTTATCAGCTTACTGACACTCAGATCATTTTACAGAACCGACCCTCCCTCTCCCCTCTAACCCCCCCTCCCCCCCTCCCCCCCCCCCCCCCCCCCCCCCCCATTATTTTCCCCTTATCTGTTGCCCTACCCCTCTGGAACAGTGCATCGTTTTTCATGTGGGGGAAAAAATCACTTCACTTAATTTTTACATTTCCTCGTCTATGTGCAGGAGCTCCTGGCCTTGGTTCCTATGCGGGATCGAAGCATGCACTTCATGCAAGTATTTTCTTCTTTCTGCAAGTCTCTTACATGTGTGTGTGTGTGTTTTTGTGTGTGTGCATCGGTGCGTGTGTGTGTGTGTGTGTGCGTGCGTGTGTCTGTGTGTGCTTATGTCATAAGAATAATATAAGAGTCAGAACCTTACAAAGAAGTTTAATGTAGAAACTGTAACTACTCACACATTTTGTGAACAGATGCCAGGTTTCACATGTAGAGAGTTGCAGTGTTACACAAGGTACACTCATATGGCTCTATCTGACCAGGTATGGATATATCCGTACCCACTCATAATTATGGCTCTATCATCTGACCTGGTACGGATATATCCGTACACACAGTCACTTCAGTCGCTTCCTGTAACGTCGATCTAACGCCTGCATTCCAGCGTGTTGCTACACAGTTTCTACACAGTTTCTACGATTCTGAGTGACCTGCTGCAGCACAGCTGGTCTCGGCTATAAAAAAACTTTGTCAAGATGGGTGGGGTAGAAAGTGTTAAGGCCATCAATTTAAGACTTCCCTCCTTTGCCTTTTCAGATTTTCTGTTACTGTTTGTAAATTTACCTCCATTTAAAGACTCCCTCCTATTTAAGACCTGATTTTATCAGAGTTTTTAAAGTCTTAAAAGGGAGGTTCCACTGTATTAGCAAGCCTTGATTTTTCAATTCTTTTGATCCAGCATCAGGCTAGAACCCACAGGGAAAAAAGTCATTTGACCAAGTCGATGGACATTTGCAAAATCAATGTTTTGTTTTGTTTTTAGTTTGTACAACTCTTTTCTGGTTAGCTGATTAAGTCATGCACGTGTGCAGGGCTGGTTTGATACCTTGCGTATGGAGGTGTTCGAGGACAACATTCACATCTCCATGCTCTGCCCAGGACCCATCTTCTCCAATGCACTCAAGTTTGCCTTTACTGGAAAGTCGGGAGAGGTAAATAGAGAGAGAGAAAGAGGGAGAGAGAGTGTGTGTGTGTGTGTGTGTGGGGGTGTGTGTGTGTGTGTGTGTGTGTGTGTGTGTGTGTGTGTGTGTGTGTGTGTGTGTGTGTGTGTGTGACAATATGAAATTTGTTCACATATTTCACTGCATGAGTTCATTTTCAAATTATTTGTTATAGGTTGATAGTCTGAAGCTGTTAAATTAGCTCAGCATACACTTAAATGTACAAGTTCACGCATGCACACTCATACATACACACACACATGCACAAACACACATGCATTCATGCACTTACACTTGAAACCAAATGCACTTGTTAATGATCCTACCACTTGGCTGTTTTCTTCCCTGCACACACACACACACACACAACCCACACACACAACCCACAACACACACACACACACACACACACACACACACACACACACAACCCACAACACACACACACACACACACACACACACACACACTGACACACAACCCACACACACAACCCACAACACACACACACACACACACACACACACACACACAACCCACACACACAACCCACAACACACACTCACACACACACACACACAACCCACACACACAACCCACAACACACACACACACAACCCACAACACACACACACACACACACAACCCACACACACACACACACACACACACACAACCCCCCCCCCCCACACACACACACACATAGTAAAATAATACAAACAATGTTATCAACAACTCTGCTCATCTCTCCAGGCACTGGGAGTGGACATGGAACCAGGTGAACGTCGCATGACGACAGAACGCTGCGCCCACCTGTGTGCTGTTGCCATCGCCAACCAACTGGATGAGGCATGGATCAGCCTTCAACCCGAGCTGTCCTACTATTACCTCAACCAGTACATGCCCGCTGTGGCCAGGTGGTAAGTACATGTATTACCTTACACAGCGGTAAAGTGCACCCCCCCCCCCCCCCCCCCCCCGCCTCCCCGTTGCGATAAGAACATCCCTCCACTTGTCTGAGTGCGTGCGTGTGTGAGTGTATGTGTACATGTATCTGTTCCATTAGGGATTGCTTAGAAAGTCTTCGATGTTTTAGTGGTTTTCCTGAACTGTTAGTAAATGAGATGTATTTTGTGTTTTAAACCGCCTGACACCGCGAGGCAATTTTCTTGGTTTTGATAAGAGAACAGTAAAATATTTGAGTCTTGAAATGCTTCAATAGTTTCCGTGAAAAGTTTAAGGCACAGTCGTCCCTGTGAAATCAGTTTGGCTCATAATCACAGATCTGGACATGTTTTTAAATTTATGCGGGATATGAACATCCCTCCACTTGGACTCATACCAAAAACCAACCTGCTTTCCATGCAGAGTGAGACATTTTTAATTCATTAATTTTACCCAAAAAAACCTCCAGTAGCCATTGCAAAATTAATTCATTAAAACAAAATCTCACTCTGCATAGAGAGCACTGAGGCTGTTCATTTTTGGCTCACGTAAGTGTAGCCTATGCGATGCTAACTTTTGTCTGTCTGTGCGTGCGTGCGTGCGTGCGTATGTATGTATGTCTGTGGTAGAAACTTTAACATTTGAAGACGTCATATTACATTGACGTCACATTATGACGTACGAGGGTTAGACGTCACGCGATGGAATTACTGAAAGTCTCGGTGATTGTTATTTTGAGCGGGCCGAGACTAGTTGGCAGTCGTGTCCATGTAAGTAGGCAGACAGATCTAGATCTAGTGTCTCGCTTTCTTGCACAGTTTCACCTATGCTCTTTCTGTGTGTGTGTGTGTGTGTGTGTGTGTGTGTGTGTGTGTGTGTGTGTGTGTGTGTGTGTGTGTGTGTACTGTGTGTGTGTATGTGTGACGTTTGTGTTACTGTTTGTCGATTTCTTACGTGAGCCTTGAAGGCTTCGCCTCTTGTTAGTACATGTACTACGTCTCCTTGTGGAGGGATGGTCTTATCCTATGTGAAAACCTGACCAAATCTGAGAGGGCGATTCGCGTTGCCTACACCTGTGCCTTTAATGTTATTGTCAGATTCACGGGACATCTGTCACAGTTGTGAGGGTATGGTTGGTACTCTGAGCTAATAACTATGATATCAATTATGTTATTAAAATGGTCTGATTTTCTCACTGGGCTATCTGTGAAGAGATATTTTACTCTCTCTTTGCTCTGCTGGTAAGAGATTTTTAGAATCGCGAAAGAAAGGCTCTACCGATTTGCAGTTATTTCTTTCTGAACTTTGATTTTTTATATGCATACGTGTATATTTTTTTTCTCGAACAGGGCTGCGGTTAGGATCGCAGGTCCAAGACTTCAGAAACTCAAGGAAGGCAGAAATGACCTCCATGCTTCCTGAAAGCGGGGAGTGCATGGCAGACAATAGTGTACTAGTTTTATTCCGTCTGAATCCTACATCGCTCCTCCTCTGCTATCCACTCATGCTCACACGCCATGTTTCAGTATTGTTTGAGTATTTTCTTTTTTCAAACCATTCTAATCTTACAAACAAAAGACTAATCCTGAAATTCAATCACATATTCTTACCTCAACTCACATAAATGGCATTAACTTCAGTTCATTGCTAAGATATTGAAGTAGTACTCGACCCTGGTAAGGGGGGAAGTAACTCCCTAAGAAAAACAATCCGTAGTCAAGGACGGGAGTCACCTCCCCTACCGGTAACCCGCACATGCGCGGTCCTGCTACCGGCCGTCATTCCACCCACTTCAACACTACTGCACAGACGTGTTGTTGTACTCCGGCATATTTTTTGCCTTGGCCTTTCGTGGAAGGCCATTTGACCCTGGTCTTTGCGTTGCTATCTTTAGGTAAGATCGTTTCACTATCTCTTCGCTGCGTTCGTTCGAGTATTTTCGTTCGTTTGAGTATTTTCGCTGTTGTAATTCATCTCCACGTGCGCGTGTTCGATATTGCAAATGGCGGACAAAAACTCAAAAAGCAAGGGCAAACTTGTTTCCCTACTCTCTTCACCGGGAAAAGAGAAGGATAAAGACAAGTCTAAGTCTAAATCAAAGACGCGTGCCTCTGTGTCTTCTTCACAGCCTACTTCTTTAATTCTGGTTACTGACCCGGTGACTAAGAAGACAGAACGGGTGTCGCTCGACTCTACGTCACCGTCACCGGTTTTCCCTACGCGGGAACGTTCTTCTCCTCCTCTCTCGCGCTCGCAGACGCCACGGTCTAGCGAGTCCGTGTCGCGGGAAGAAATTCTGGCTATGTTTGCCACTCTGAAACATGACCTAGTTGCCTTACATTCGGCTGAAAGGCCTGTCGCTCCCCTCCCGCCTGGCGTGGGGGGGGTGGCTTCTCTTTCTCGGCTGCGGCCGTCCGCGACGATCACGTCGGCTGATCTCGGGCCGGATTTTTCTGGTTCGGTTGCGGATTCCCCTGCCTTTTCAGGGGGGTTCGCGGCCTTAGCGCCGCCCGGTTCCAGCGCTTCGGCGTTGGGCGGCGTTTGTGGGAGTCCCCATCTTTTTGGGGGCTCACACTTGCCTGCGGGCCCGGGTTACGCTCTTGCGTCGCCGGGTTCGCAGACGGCTCCTCCCCGGCAGTACACCGTCCATCACGTGGCGGGTGCGCTAGGGAGCGGCGTAGCGCGCCAGCCTGCCCCCCTGGGATCAGTTTCGGCTGTCCCGGCCTCTGGGGGGCAGGCAGCAGCGTCTTGTTTGCCCAGCTCTGGCCTACAAGATTCTGTCGGCGGTCATCGACCTGTAGCTCTTGGTTCGGCTGCCGCCGTTCCTGGTTGGAGTTCGCAGGGGGTAGGCTCCTCTGGTTGCCCCTCGGGGCTTCCGGTCGGGCCTGCCCGCGGATTGTCGTCCTCGACTTCCGGTTGTGCTGTGGCAGGCACTTCCGGTGGAGGACAGCGGGCTAGTGGTTCCGGTGGCAGTGTCCCTGCTATCCCGTCCCTGGTTACGCATCGACTTCTGGCCCCGACTTCTGGTTCCGCCGCGGCGGTTCCGGTTGTCGGCGGTGCTGTTGGTGGACAGTTTGCGGCGCTTCCGTCTATTGTTCAACCGACTCTAGCCACTTCCGCTTCCGTGGACGGGTGGGTTTCCGGTTTACCGGACCCTCCTTCTGATGGAGATCAGGAAGGTTTTGGAGAGGAACAGGAAGGGGATGAGGATCGTTCCGAATCCGTTACCCCCTTACGGATTCCCAATAAGCTGGGCCCTACTCTGGAGTTGGCTGCGGAGATAACCTCACGGTACTTCCCTGAGGGTGTCTCCGCCGACTCTACTGTTGTCGCACCCCCTCCTTCTGCTTTGGCAGACTTTGCGGGCGCGGGGGACACGAGGGCGAAGTTCCGTTTCATGGAATCTCCTTCCGTCCCGTTTGTGATGGCTCAGGTGTTGGCGGACGCTAACACACCCTACCCTCTTTTGGCTGCTCATGGGGAAGCCCCCCCTTCTGCCCAGCCTTGGTTAACCTCGGCTCAGGCAGGCGGCGGCCTCCCAGCCAACTCAAGAAGATCGCGGCTGCCTAGCAGGCCACATTCTCTTCTCTCCTCTTTTTCGCTGCCCACAGCTCCACTTCCGGTGACTCCGGAACTGGCTCGCTTGCGGCAGGATGGTTATAGCCGAGATAGGACTTCCGTTTGTACGGAACAGAGTCTACTCGGGCTGGAGGAAAGCGGGCGTTCTTCCCTTGAACTGACCTCTTTAGCGGAAACGCTCATCCGGTCTCTCACGAGAGCCATCGCTTCGTCCATCGAGCCTTTTAGGTTTCGTGACGATGCTATTGAGGCTGATGCTGCCATGCTCCTGGCGGCGCTTGCGAAGGTCACTGACAGTCAGATGACGTTTGCTGCTCGGCTCTACTCTCAGGTGGTGTTCTGGAGGCGCGAGGCTTTTCTTAACGGTTCTCGCCTGACGGATAAGGCCACCATAGACTCTTTGAGAGTCTCTCCCTTTTCAGAGGGTGCGTTGCTGGGGTCACGCTCTTTGGATGCCCTTCGGCAGCAAACTGAGGAAACTCGTGACCAACATGTGGTGCAACTGACGGAACTCGCTCTTAAGCAGCACAGCAACAAACCACGGAGTTCTGCGTCAGCGCCAGACAGCTCTTCTGGGCAGCAGTCGTCTCGCGCAGGTAGGGGTGGGTCACGGTCCCGTCCTTACCAGCGTAAACCTTCCTTCGGGAAGCGGGGGTCTGGGCGCAAGCCCAACCCCCAATGAGCCACCCCCGATCCAGTCACCCCCCCAGCCTCTACCCTTTTGGTAGCAGGCGGCCTCTTCCGGGTCCTTCCAGCTTGGCTGTCTCGGACAAGCAGCCTATGGAGCATGGGGGTGATTCGATCGGGGTTCCGCCTTCCTTGGCAGGAAGGCAAAGCCCCTTCGTCCAGGGCGCCGGCCAACTTCCGGTTTCCGGTCAGCCCAGACGCTCAGGAGACTTTACAGGCGGAAATCCTTCTCTTTCTGCGGAAGCAGGCTATAGAGGAGTTTCTCGGCCACCCCTTCTTGGGACTTTACGGCAGAATTTTGGTTGTCCCCGGGGTGTTGCACCAAGGCATGGTGTTCGATTCACGGGAGTGGGCAGTCCGTCCCACTCAACGTCGTTTATTCAAACTGCAGGCGCGCCCTTTTCAGGCGGCGCTCAGTTCAGTCTGGAATCCGACGTCACACGGCTGGGACGTCTCAGTTCCGTTTCGGGTTCTGGTCGCAGCAGACCACGCCTCAGTGGATGTACACTCCTGGGCTTCTGCAGGGAGTGCTCATAGCGCTTCCTCCTCCTTACACGCATCTCTTTGCGGGCGCAGCACAGAAGAGCTGCGGGGCTCACTTGGACACGCGCTCGACTTCCGATCGGTGGTCACGAGAGCAGCGGTCTATGGCACAACACTCGCCTCGAGCTCGAGGCGGTCTTTCTGGGTTTTCATCACTTTCTCTCCGCTTTCCAGGGCACCCATTGTTGTTTCTTTACGACAACACAGCGGTCTCTGCTTATTCCAACAAACAGGGCGGGTCCCGATCTCGGCTGTGGTCCAGCCGAACATGCGGGACTCTTTCTTAGATCCTGATCTCGGCTCGCTATCTGCCCAGCTGCCTGAACGTCCTTGCCGACGTCATCAGCCGTTCCTTCCAGATCCTCCACACGGAGTGGACCATCACCCATCAGGCGCTCCTCCTTCTTTGGGCGCAGGTAGAGCGTCCGATGGTCGTCCTTTTCGCCACGAGATTTTCACGTCGCCTCCCGATCGTTGTGTCTGTTTCCGGGCCCGGAAGCTTGGCAGATCGACGCGATGACGATCAGCTGGGCAGGGCTAGAGGCTTACGCCTTCCCTCCCACTCCACTCATCGGAAGGGTTCAGCCTAAAGCCGACTTGGAGCGGCTTCATGTCCTTCTCGTGGCACCGCGCTGGCCCAGTCAGCATTAGTTCCCGGACCCCATGCGGCTCACCAGCGGCCCGCCAATCCCGCTCGGCCGCCGGCGAGGGGAGCTTTTCCAGCCCAGAACGGGGACTCTGCACAATCGCCCCGAGGGCCTGGATCCTCACGCCTGGAGAGGGTTCGGAGATCACTGGGGTGCTCAGGCGCCTCCGTTTTCGCTTTTGGACTTAGGCCAGAAGGCTCACAGGCCACCTCCTCTGTCTACTAGTCACACTGGCTGGCTTGGACTCGATGGTTTGCGGCTAACAATGTTGTCCCGGTCGCCCTGCGATCAATGCAGGTCGCAAACCATCTGGCATGGCTCTCCGCTCGGGGACGCGCCGCGTCCGCTTTGCGCGCTCGCCGCTCAGCCATCTCTGTTACTTTTAAGCAACTTGGACGCTCCATCTCCCTCGGGGGAGTTATCGCGAGTGTGCTAAAGGGCGCGGCCCTCAGTTCTGCAACGGAGAGAACTTCTGTCCCGGCTTGGGACGTTCTTCTAGTACTCGAATTTCTCCGTTCTAGTGCTTTTGAACCTTTACAAGACGCTAGTCTCTCTGACCTTACGCGCAAAACTCTCATACTCATACTGCTCGCTTCCGCGCGGAGGGGCAGTGAGATCCACGGCCTCTCAGGCCTAGACCGGGATATCACTTTCGGAAGAGACGGCTCGGTTTCACTGCGTGTCCGTCCCGATTTTCTCGCCAAGAATCAAAAACCTGGTCCACTTTCACCGATCATTTCCATTCGGCCTCTCCGGGACATTTTTAGCCCCCGGCGATCCGGATCTTTCTAACTGTCCGGTACGCGCGCTTAAGGCTTACTTGTCGCGCACCGCTCCGTTTTGAGCATCAGCTCCGAAGTTGTTTATTTCGATCATTTCAGCCCGAAATAGAGACTTTGCAAAAACCACGCTTTCAGATGGTCTTCCACACTTATAAGGCATGCTTATCAGTGGTGGCAGACACAAAAAGGGGGGGGGGGCAGTCAGCCCTTCCTCCTCGATCACCTCCTACGCACGAGGCTTGAGCGTGGGCAACTTCCTTAGCTGTCCTCAAGTCTGGAAGGATGTCAGACGTCCTCAAAGCTGCATACTGGACGACTCATGATGTCTTCCTCAGCTACTACCTCCGGGGCATTGCCAGCACTCATCCGGACGGTACCAACTGCCTCCCAGCTATGGTTGCCGCAGGCCAGATACTTCCAAGAGATTAATGTGAGTATCCCACCGCCTTTATGTGCAATCTGCCATTTATGTGAGTTGAGGTAAGAATATGTGATTGAATCGAAAATTTCAAAACTAAATTTTCATTTAATTAATATACTTACTCAACTCACATCGTTTATACCCTCCCATCCATCCCCGCTAACATTATAACGTTACAGGTGTGTGTTTCCGTGGGGGAATGACGGCCGGTAGCAGGACCGCGCATGTGCGGGTTACCGGTAGGGGAGGTGACTCCCGTCCTTGACTACGGATTGTTTTTCTTAGGGAGTTACTTCCCCCCTTACCAGGGTCGAGTACTACTTCAATATCTTAGCAATGAACTGAAGTTAATGCCATTTATGTGAGTTGAGTAAGTATATTAATTAAATGAAAATTTAGTTTTGAAATTTTCGATTATTTGTGATAATTTACTGAGTGAAGGTTTCTCATTTATGCATTTGAAGCCTTAATATTTTGTGTGTGTGTGTGTGTGTTTGTTGTCATCTGTTTCTTTGTTGTTGTTGTGGGGTTGTTTTTTGTGGTTTTTTTGTTTTTTTTAACAAGGGCAGACATAGATGTCTCTGACAAGGGGTCGTCTCGTGTTTTTTTTTATTCAGGTCACATTTTTGTTTATGCATTTTGTCTTCTGAAAAAGTTTGTATGCATAGAGTGCAAAGGAAAGTGTTGTTTTCTTCAGCTGGGCTTTCTACTTGCAATGAATGTCAATTTCTGATATTTGATTTTTAGAATCCCAATTCATTGTGTTTTGAGTTAAAAATGTGAGCAGCTAGTATTCCTAATTAGGCGTATGCATGTGTGTGTCAGCAAGATTTGTAAGACATATCAACTGCCATGATTTATTGTTTACAGAATTTTTTTCTGTTTTGTATTGAAGAATGGTTTGTGCGCATGATTTACCTTTCAAGCCAAAGTCCTGAAAGAAAGACAACTGATCATATTTTTAGAGCAGTCTAGAATTACTTGATTTGCTTGCTTTTTGGCAAACTTGAGTACGTGTGAGTATTTTATATGATGAAGAACAACACATTGTACTATTGCAATGAAATCTTTCCGTTTTCAAGACCATTTTAGACTGTATTTCTTATTTTTGACATGAGAAAAGTTTTTTTGAAGCGAGTTTCTTTGCTAATTTGCGCAAGAAAGTTTGAATCGTATACTAGTAATAAACTCTACTGAACACATGCATACATCCTGTTTATTTATCCCATGATCGGTGAGTCATCGGCGCTGCCACGTGTATTATCTACTAAAGTGTGGCGTTCATGAGGATGTGTATGTGCCTGTGTGTGTTGTACTAGAATAACGTATGCGTACATGGAATGACATTGCGGGTTACCTGAACATTGACAATGACGAAAGAAAGATTGTGTGTGTGTGTGTGCGCGCGCGCGTGTGTGTGTGTGCGTGTGTGTGCGTGCGTGTGTGGGTGTGTGTGACCATGTTTGAATTTATTCGGATTTAGTTCTCTTTCCTTGTTTGTATTATGATTGTGTAAGTGTAAAGCGCTCTGGGCTCGTCACCACGAGGTTTACGCGCTATATAAGTAATCGTTATTATTATTATTATTATTATTATTTATGGGGGGAGGGGTGTAGGTGTGAAATTCACAGAAGAAGGCAAACTCTTTCACACAACACACCAAAAAAGGATGTTCCCCGAAAAGCACTTGTTATTAGCTCGTTTCTACATTTTTATTCCACTATATTTTTGTTTTCGAGCCTAGACATTCATGACGATTTCAGAGTGGGTGACATTTGTCAGTATACTATACCAAGAGTCGGCAGATTAGCATGCCTCAAAGCTGTTCCGGGTTCAAATCCGAGGTCAATTCTCCTCATTCAGCACGCATAAGGAACAATATGGTGAAATAAAGACCGGCACGGTTGGCCTGGTGGTAAGGCGTCCGCCCCGTGATCGGGAGGTCGTGGGTTCGAACCCCGGCCGGGTCATACCTAAGACTTTAAAATTGGCAATCTAGTGGCTGCTCCGCCTGGCGTCTGGCATTATGGGGTTAGTGCTAGGACTGGTTGGTCCGGTGTCAGAATAATGTGACTGGGTGAGACATGAAGCCTGTGCTGCGACTTCTGTCTTGTGTGTGGCGCACGTTATATGTCAAAGCAGCACCGCCCTGATATGGCCCTTCGTGGTCGGCTGGGCGTTAAGCAAACAAACAAACAAACAAACAAATGGTAAAATAAAAATTTGGGAGCAAACTGAAAACGAGTACATTTTTTCGCGTCATGTACACAAGAAACAAAGGCATTCTGCTTGAGTTTATACCCTCATGGATTTATTTGATTTTTTATTATTTATCAAAAACACAGACAAACAAAATGTTATCCAGAATTCACAATCCTTTAAATCAAACTTTGACAAATATTGTCATTGAAACAACAAGCCAAGCTTGCAGCACCAAGCTGAGAAACTTAGTAAAAACAACAACAACAAAAACTATCGACTAGAAAGAAAAAAAAAACATGCTGACATACTATAATTAAAGAGCCGTTATATATATATATATACACTGTATTGCAAGATTCACATTATGACCGATGTCTGGTGCACACCCAGACCGATGTCTGGTGCGTCCTCAGATCCGTTAAACAAAAAAGTACATGTACACCACCTTCCTAGAGTAATAACTCCTCTTTGGAGAATTTCTTTCTAAGACTGCCATTCTGGATTTCATTACAATGTCCTGGTATTGTATTCATTGTTACTCTGAACTAAACATTCACTCACTCACTCACACACACACACACACACACACACACACACACACACACACATACACACACACACAAGCATTTACACAAACACATGCATTTCCCCACACATGCACACAAGGAATGCGCATTTCATTATCAAATGATCAAACTACAGCCAGCACAGAGTCGAGTTTTCCCCAACATTTGAACGCAACTTGATTGTAACTTATTGTAAACAACATTTGCTTGAAAACTGGTGAGTGGATCATTGGTATCAATGGTATTGAAATAAAGCCTGACTTAAATGACTAGATAATACAAACACAAAAATATGGATTTCACACAACAGACTTGAAACAAATATATCTGCATAACAGCAATGGTATAGTTAAAAAAAAGTATTTACAAATCGTTTAAAGCAAAATGGAGCATTTTATACATTTATGTATTACAATAGCAGCTTCATAATGTAAAACGTAACATGCAAAACTGCAAAACAATGAAAGCTTTTGCTGAATCATGGGGGCTTAATTGACATCTGCATTTTTTAAGATAGGTCAAGTTATGATTCAATACACTATCAGAAGACTTACACAGTTGAGTTTGCGAACAAAAAAAGGAGAGGGGGGGGGGAGGGCTTATGCTTTAAAACAATGAAGACATAATTTCAAGCAGAAATGTAAGCATATTTAGCAAGGAACACGCTTTTATTGTCCTGTAAAACTGACACATGAGTTTAGACTAATGTAGCCTAGCAAGAGATGTTTGTGTTACACACATGTAAATGTACTATGATGTATACCTGGGCCCGAGGCCAATCTCAACCAGTTGTCATTCCTTCTTTACCATTTCACATTCTATGCAAACAGGTTAGCTCTACATTTTAACTTGTACACAAAGCATTACGCTATACAGCTTTGCTGAGTGCAACTTCCAGAAAAGCCACCAGAAAGCAAACAGCCTTAAATGATTGAACAAAGCAGATGAATTTGCCTCACAGGAGACTGAGGCCAAAAAAAGAAGTCTGTTTACGGTAACATTAGGCACAAAAAATAGGGTCGGTAGGTTGTGATTTTTTTTCTTCTTTTTTTTCTCCTCCAAAAAACCATATTTTTAAGTTATTTTGCCAAAAAACAAAGACTTTTTTCTCTCCCCCAAATGCCAAAAAAAAGTCTAGGGTCGCACGAAAAAATTAGGGTCGGTCGGAATACCGTAAACAGACTTTTTTTTTGTTGTGCCTGATGTCCCATGTGAAATTAGCATGCAATGCAAAAAGACATCACTGTCGCAAAAGCTCCCAATGCAAAGCAACAACAACAAGAAAACAAGAAGAAAAATACTGGGTTTCAACCAAGACAAGAAGGGCAAAGCCCATACGACTCACATGCTTTACACATTTTTCCTACCAAAATACATGTGACCTTGACCCAAGGTCAAGGTCATCCAAGGTCATGCAACACAAAGCTGTTAATTCAAGGCATAGGAAGTACCATGGTGCTTATTGGCTCTTTCTACCATGAGATATGGTCACTTTTAGTGGTTCACTACCTTATTTTGGTCACATTTCATAAGGGTCAAAGTGACCTTGACCTTGATCATATGTGACCAAATGTGTCTCATGATGAAAGCATAACATGTGCCCCACATAATTTTTAAGTTTGAAACAGTTATCTTCCATAGTTCAGGGTCAAGGTCACTTCAAAATATGTATACAATCCAACTTTGAAGAGCTCCTGTGACCTTGACCTTGAAGCAAGGTAAACCAAACTGATATCAAAAGATGGGGCTTACTTTGCCCTATATATCATATATAGGTGAGGTATTGAATCTCAAAAACTTCAGAGAAAATGGGAAAAATGTGAAAAATAGCTGTTTTTTAGGCAACATTTATGGCCCCTGCGACCTTGACCTTGAAGCAAGGTCAAGATGCTATGTATGTTTTTTGGGGCCTTGTCATCATACACCATCTTGCCAAATTTGGTACTGATAGACTGAATAGTGTCCAAGAAATATCCAACGTTAAAGTTTTCCGGACGGACGTCCGGACGGACGGACGACTCGGGTGAGTACATAGACTCACTTTTGCTTCGCATGTGAGTCAAAAAGTGGCACAGTTACAATCTCATATTGGATTTAAAACTTGTAAGCGTTTGTATCAGTCCTGGACCACATAAAATGCATGTGACATATTTGAAAAAAAATCTACCCTGTTTATTCACTGGACAAGCAAAATCTATTGTGTCGAAACAACCAGTAGAAAACATGCCCCCTGCGCCCAGTCATGAAGATCCCCCCCCCCCCCCCCCCCTTGCAATTTAGCTCTTTTTTTTTTCTCTTATCTTTTTCTCACCTGGGCATCAATATTTCACCTTCAAGATGTTAATGAGTTCTGTCTTTGGATTTATCGTCCACTAACCCAAGAGGTAGGTAGTGATGTCTGTATCAACCAGCGCACTAAATGACTCGTTTCTTACTGTCAATCAGTACATCTTTCTTTCTTTATTTGGTGTTTAACATCGTTTTCAACTGTTCAAGGTTATATCGCGACGGGGAAAGGGGGAGGATGGGATAGAGCCACTTGTTAATTGTTTCTTGTTCACAAAAGCACTAATCAAAAAATTGCTCCAGGGGCTTGCAACGTAGTACAATATATATATGACCTTACTGGAAGAATGCAAGTTTCCAGTACAAAGGACTTAACATTTCTTACATACTGCTTGACCAAAATCTTTACAATCATTCAGACTATATTCTATACAAGAAACACTTAACAAGGGTAAAAGAAGAAACAGAATCCGTTAGTCGCCTCTTACGACATGCTGGGGAGCATCGGGTAAATTCTTCCCCCTAACCCGCGGGGGGTAATCAGTACATAACCAGCATGCTTCACTGACAATCCAGAGATAAATCTTCACAACGCTTTTACCTTGGATTAAATTCGGGGTCAAACTTCAAGACCACACCACCAGATCCAGTACCAAGCTTTTAAAAATAAATAAAATCAAGATGGTTTTATTTTTAATTATATATATACATTCTGGTTCAGCACCTAAGATTGCACAGAAATCTATTTCCAAGACACTTGCTGTACTCTGAATAGCATAAATTACTGATACAAAAGTTAGTTGGTACTTGTAGCTACATGTACATGATGTAGCTAACTACAAGTTCTGATCAAGCACCGTCCAAGATATAACTACCAAAAGAAAGTAAATGATGCAAGTTATACCCCCCCAAAAAGTCTAAAACCGGCCCCCGTAGCGCAGTGGTTAGCGCATCGGGCTGCGGGCCGGGAGGTCGTGGGTTCGAATCCCATCAGGGTCATGTGGGTTTTTCGGGCTACGGTCGGCTCCTACCCAGAGTGGAAGTGCTATGTTTCCTATGGGAAAGCTGGGATCACACAGCCGAGTGTCATTCACTTTACGAATGCGACTTTGAGGGTGCTCAGGTTCTGTATACCTGACCAACACCGCAGGTGCGGCAGTTCTCGGGCCTGGTTGACGCCAGGATATATTATGACAGTAAGCGTAGAGTGCTGCCCTGTCACGTAGTCTCAAACCAACTTGGAAATCCAAAGCATCATTATAATCATCCTCATCTCATTAATCATCCAAAATATAAATTGTCCATGCTCTTGTGGCCCTTCATGCCCGGAGCTCTCATGGTGACCTTGGTCTCAGTGTTCATGTTCCTTCCTTCCCTGAATAGTAGTTCTGCTGGGGTCGACGGAGGGACGTGGTGGCAGTCTGCTCTCTGGAGGGGACGCTCACTCAGTCTGGCTCCGCGACTTAAAGTCAATGTCGTTTATAGGGGTAGTGGGCTGCGTCCGTTAGCTCGGGACAGACCCACTACTGAACACCGTCGAAGTGACTCAGCAGAAGTGCAGTGTCATCTTCCGCGGGTAGCCTACCGCAGCGGCCCGACATCCCCCCCAGAGCGTCTTTAAAATCGACAAGTCTGGCAGCGGAACGAAATTCAGAGGTGGTTGGAGCAGCGAGTGCAGGGACGGGGCAGTGTGAGAGCACAACGGGACAAGGGAACAAGTGTAAAGACGAGGGGAAAAAAAGGAAGAAAAAAAAGTCTAATTGATGTATAACTTAGTACATGTAATGTTTAAAAAAACCGTCTGCACAAAAATACATATTGAATATTATTACGCTTGTTTTTTTCCATATCATATTGCTGAAGTAAATTTTCATTTGATAAATATATACTTACCGGAATCACATAAAGCATTGACGCAGTCTAGGATGCTAAGGTCTGAAAAGGCTACCCGTCTAAAACAATTTTAAAGGGACTAAAAATTCAAGTGTGACGTGTTCTTGTTGTGTCTTTACACAGAGATGAAATTTAATACAAAGGTAAATCTATAGTAAGTTTATTAAATACTGTACTTAGCTCACTAAGTGATAGCAATCAAATGTTGTTGTGATGGTAAAAAGTAATACTGTACAAGTCAACCTGCTTTAATCAGTCAAATATAGTCAGAACATTACAGATTGTCATGTTTAGCATAAATCTCTAAATACATACATGTTCATATCTCCATATCTCAAACAAAGCACACATAGATCTATTTTTCTCAAAAGCTGACAGTAAGACAGTCATCCAGAACACCTCAGACAAAAATGGCATTCTATTCAGCACTCAGTTAGTCATTCTGCCCACAAATAATGCACTGAGCATTACGATCCAGCTCATCGGCCCAGCAGGTTCAAGAGTGTGTTACTGTTACGTAGTGTTAGGCAGATGTTGCTGACAAAAACTGAAAAAGCCGAGGGTTTGAAGTTACTAAGACACTACATGTAATGACATTCAAATGCTCTAAGTCATTCTGCTCATAAAGCATGCACTTAAACAGACAATCAAGTTCATCAGCCCTACAAGTTCATAGGTGTGGCAGGCAGACTTAGCTGGGAAAACTGACACCGCACTGATTGCAATGTAATGGCATGCCATCGCTTCAACTTGTTCAAGTCACAAATCGCCCACAAATCATGCGCTAAGCAGACAGTCCAGGTCATCAGCACCACAAGTTCAGAAGTGTGGCAGACATTCTTTGCTGGCAAAACACGGAGACAGCACGCTGATTGCAATGAAATAGCATGCCACCGCTTCAAGTCATAAGCCCACAAATCATGCGCTGAGCAGAAAATCCAACTCGTCAGCACCACAAGTTCAGAAGTGTGGCAGGCAGTCTTTGCTGGCTAAAAACTGAGACACCAGTGACCATGCTGATTGCAATGTAATGGCATGCCACCGCTTCAAGTCATAACGCCCACAAATCATATGCGCTAAGCAGACAGTCCAACTCGTCAGCACCACAAGTTCAGAAGTGCGGCAGGCAGTCTTCGCTGGCAAAAAAATGTGACACCAGTGACGATGCTGATTGCAATGTAATAGCATGCCAGTTGCCACAGCTTCAAATCATGCGCTGATCATCAGCACCACAAGTTCAGAAGTGTTGCAGGCAAACTTTGCTGGCAAATAAAAAAAGAAACCACGCATGCCACGGCTTCAATTTGTTCAAGTCATAATGTGCATAAATCATGCGCTGATCATCAACACTACAAGTTTAGAAGTGCGGCAGGCAGACCTTGCTGGCAAAAAGCTGGGACACCACTGTTATCCACAGGGCGAGCATGAAGAAGATGTAGGAGATTCCAACACGGAAATTGTTGGGCAGCTGATAAGCCTCGCCCCCAATCTGGTCCATGTCAAAGCCGATGGGGAAAATGACGGCGGCCAGGCAGAACAAAATCATGGCCAGAAAGCCAAGCCAGCGAGCGAACTTGATGACCCTGCACTGCCAGTAGGAGAAGGCAAGGAGAACGATGGTGACATTGATGCAGAGAACACCGAGAACTATGCAGACGAAGGTCAGGAGCCACTCCCCTCGCACAGGGTCCGGAACGAAGCAGATGGAGGGACGCCTGTAGATGGTGAGACAGGTTTTGAGCAGGCCGATATTGGTGTCGCCGCCAATCTCCGAGACGATCCAGTGAGGCATGGCCAGACTTGTGACGGCAAAGATGTCTGCTGCCAGGAACAGCGCTCCGGAAATCATGCTTAGCTTGTCCATTGTCCGTCTGAAACCAAAAAGCACAGGTTTACCTACTAACGTACTATAGATGTAACTAACAGATCTATAAACATATAATGTATACAAGCCAGTGCTGCGTACACAGTGTACACATTAGGCTACAAATGTATACAACGAAAAAATGACTCAGTGACTTAGTTTGAGGATTAATGTTACAGTGCATGCAGATAAAAATATTTGAAATGTATCAAGCTCATCTCCCCATCCGCAGGGACCTCTTTCGATACTTTTTTGTAATTAGTTAGTGAATTTGTTTTCTCCTCCTGCTGTCGTTAAGATTTCTTTGGAATCTTTGTGCATCAAAACAACTTTCCAAGACAGAGCTGGATGGAGTGCACTGTAAAGCCTTATTGCATATGAGATCATTTCGACCCAATAAGTTGCTACTTTAACAAGTTTAAGGCTGCACAGCTTGTGAGACCTCTCGCCTAGATCCCCTCTACTGCAAGATAGCTCTACACTACAGTCTACTGACATTGCACTAGACACAAGTCACAACTCTACAACAATGGTGATGGATAATTACCTTGCACAGTCTGCTTTAATGCCGCATGGCTTGCGCTCCTTGGTCTATCACACAACGACCTGCGTGCCTTTCTGTATGTAAGACTTGCAGTTCGGAACAAGTTGCAGAGATAAATGTACTCTAAAGTCTAAGTGCTAAATATTGAGTCATTTGACGCCATTTTCATCATAAGTACATGGGAGATAACACTCAGCGACGGCTCTTCATTCAAAGAGTTGTCTCATCTTGAACACACGGCCAGTACCGTGTAACTGGCCTTGATACGGAACGATCCCAGGGGGGCAATCTCAGTCATCTGAAAGAGGGAAATCCAAACGCAATCCGCTTTGTTCGATTTTTTTATGGGCTTGGACGATAGAGAAAAATAAGAAAAGCAAAAGCTGGAGTCCAGTC
This sequence comes from Littorina saxatilis, assembly GCF_037325665.1. NCBI lineage: Eukaryota > Metazoa > Mollusca > Gastropoda > Littorinimorpha > Littorinidae > Littorina > Littorina saxatilis. Next base: position 67,706,468 of record NC_090247.1, read on the forward strand.
TGGACGAAACTGCTATCAAGAACGCAGAATTGATTTTTTCTGAGTTTTTTTTTTTAGCCGTAAGCGCCATTTCTCATTTCGAATTTCTCATAACTGCTGTTCACAATGCGGCCGCAGTGAAACCAACAAAGGTTTCATGCTCGGGGTCGTGATGGCGGGCGGCATGGCGGTTGCTGCTGTGGCTCTGGCATTTCTCTGTGCTTTTGGGTGAGTAGATATCCATTGTGTTGAACGCAAAAGAGAATCAGTGATCAATAATCAGCGATTTCTTGTGCGATTTGTAAAACACTTAAAAACATATCCGTGTGACTGCACGGACACAGAAAAACACACACACACACACACACACACACACACACACACACACACACACACACACGCACACACTAATAAATTTACTAAATGTACACACTCAAAAGATGACGCTGCTTTATTTGAATAGATTTGAAAAAGATTGGATTGTATTCCTTATCTTCTCCTGAATCCAAAGATATATTTATAGATATGTTATGTTTACTCTGAAAATATTCTCATATTGAAAGAAGGCGAGCACAATCCGTTGCGGTTATTGGGTGTGTGCTAGTCAAGCCTTACTGTATGTAGTGTCATGATAACTGGTTTTCAGTGTTGTTTTTGTTTCAGGCCAACAGATTGACTACTTTTTTTACATTTAGTCAAGTTTTGACTAAATGTTTTAACATAGAGGGGGAATTGAGACGAGGGTCGTGGTGTCTGTGTGTGTGTGTGTGTGTGTGTGTGTGTGTGTGTGTGTGTGTGTGTGTGTGTGTGTGTGTGTGTGTGTGTGTGTGTGTGTGTCTGTGTGTGTGTGTGCGTGTGTGTGCGTGTGTGTGTGTAGAGCGATTCAGAGTAAACTACTGGACCGATCTTTATGACATTTGACATGAGAGTTCCTGGGTATGATATCCCCGGACGTTTTTTTCATTTTTTCGATAAATGTCTTTGATGACGTCATATCCGGCTTTTTGTAAAAGTTGAGGCGGCACTGTCACACCCTCATTTTTCAATCAAATTGATTGAAATTTTGGCCAAGCAATCTTCGACAAAGGCCGGACTTTGGTATTGCATTTCAGCTTGGTGGCTTAAAAACTAATGAGTGAGTTTGGTCATTAAAAATCGGAAACTTGTAATTAAAATTATTTTTTTATTAAACGATCCAAAAACAATTTCATCTTATTCTTCGTCATTTTCTGATTCCCAAAACATATACATATGTTATATTTGGATTAAAAACAAGCTCTGAAAATTAAAAATATAAAAATTATGATCAAAATTAAATTTCCGAAATCGATTTAAAAACGATTTATTCCTTGTCAGTTCCTGATTCCAAAAACATATAGATATGATATGTTTGGATTAAAAACACGCTCAGAAAGTTAAAACGAAGAGAGGCACAGAAAAGCGTGCTATGCAGCACAGCGAAACCACTACCGCGCTAAACAGGCTCGTCAGTTTCACTCCGTTTTGCACAAGCGGCGAACTACGGTCATTGTAAAAAAAAATGCAGTGCGTTCAGTTTCATTCTGTGAGTTCCACAGCTTGACTAAATGTAGTAATTTCGCCTTACGCGACTTGTTTATTATGTGCACAGTTCTGCACCTTGTAGAGACATTGTCATTCTAGAGAACGCTGACAGACAGCTATATTTATTTATTTATTTCATACTCTCGGCACTGGAGTATCTCTGGATAGCCCCTCAAAAAGAAGACGAGGGAGGATCTACTCCTTTGCCGGAATAATTGTAAATGGGACTTCCAAGTGAGAAGCATCGTAAAAAAGGTCACCCTCTCAATTAATTGTTTAAGATATTATAAATACAGATTAAATCGTAAAAGTCTGGAAACTATGTACAAATCCTTCGTTCTTCCACATTTTGACTATGCAAACATCCTATCGGAGAACTGCACCGAGTACTGGTCAACTGCACTGGAAAAAATACATTTGGAAGCCATTCGGACTATAATCGGTGGTGTACGCGGCACCAGCCACGAAAAGCTGTATAAAGAAAGCGGATTTTGTAACCTAAAAGAAAGACGGAGCAGACACAAACTAATTTTATATTACAAGATGGTATTTGGCAAATGTCCTCATTACTTATCACAACTTTTGCCACCTTTAACTTTTGTTTGCAGTAGAAACTCGGGGTACACACTGTTAAAATGTAACAAATACTGTCTTAGCTGTCATATATAGCCATGTTTGTGTTATGAAAGCTGTGGCTGTGGACAGAAACGAGTCCGTTTTAGGCGGCAAATTTAGAGTGAACGCTGCCAAAAGTGAAAAAAAGCGAAAAAGCCTAACGGTTTTGAGGTTTGTGTTTCTGCAACTGTTTTGACATGTGCAACTTATCCAGAGAGGGTGAATAAAGCGAATGAAATTGTTTTGAGAGCTCTAGCGCCGTTAGTTTGTCAGAACAGGAGGTGGTCCATATTTGGAGCCGGTCCATATTAGGAGCCTTTCCCCTACACTACTGAGATTCCCCAAATTCTTCCAATCGGCCGACAAAAAACTCTCCAAAATGGCGGCGTGGACACTATATCTTTAACTCAACGAGTAAAACAAAAGTCTAATACAGAACTAGATACACGGCTTACGTTCCAAAATCAATCAAACATTCTTGTTGTGCTTGAGTGTGTTGATGTAGTTACTGTGTTTGTGTGTGTGTGTGTGTGTGTGTGTGTGTGTGTGTGTGTGTGTGTGTGTGTCAGTGCCGGTGTGTCAGTGTTTGTGCGTGCGCGCGTATGTGCATGCGTGCGTGCGTGCGTGTATGGGTGTGTGTGTATATGTGTGTATGTGTGTGTAAGCGTGTGTGTGTGCCGCGTGTGTGCGTGCGTACGTGCGTGCGTGCGTGTTAGTGTGCGTGCGTGCGTGTTTGTTCAGTCAGTTGATGTTATTGTTTGTTAGTTTTTAATCTTTTGACGAGTAGCATTAATATATATGTGCGAACACTTGCCTGGACAAGAAATAGCAACTCGATAGTCAACACTAATATGATTCAACACTCATTCCCACTTTTTTTCTTTATATCAAGCGGAGGTCAGCCGAGTTCTGTCCAAAAACAAGTTTAAACAACTTAGATTAAGTTACATAGGCGTGAAAACTGAAATGACTTGAAAACAGAGTGGCTTTGATTACAGAAACAGCCTTGCAGATAGGAAAAACAATCCAGCGGCAGTAACCGAGTTCGATTTCAAAATCATCAGAAGTAACCTTACACCACTTGGGGACGGCATACACTATACAGCTTGCCTGCTTAGAGCTGGTTTTACACTGTACAGCTCAGATCATTGGTCCATGAAGTGTTGCACAGATGGTCAAAAATAAAGTACAAGATATTTGACTCTAAGTGGTACGCACTGTGGCTTATAGTGTCTGTGGGAAGCTACAAGGTCAAAGCCGGTACGTACGGGCCTTGGTTGAAGAAGTGAACTGTCTGTGCAACAAATTGGTCGCCATTTTCCGCCGTGTTTTGTGAATAAAACGTGTAAACCAACCACAAACACAAAACGATGTTGTTGGTTCTTTTCATTTCTTTATTGTTGTTTTTTCATGCTTCGCAGTGTAGTGTGCTTTGTTTTATTATCAATTCAATGGATGGCTATTGAATAAGCATTTATATGTGAAGGTGTCAACATTACCCATGATCTGAGCCGTTCACACATGTATGTAACTCATTGTAAAGTTGTTTGTTCATTTGTGTGTTGCTTTTTGTACAGACCTTTCTCGTCAAAAACAACAATTGCAAGTAACACTCTAACTTGAAGCGAAAGTCACTGACAGTTTTATACTACCCATCGTAACAAAAATCTAGGCAGATGCGTATGAGTGCAGATTTTTGTGATGATGACGTTTATTGTAAACCAGTTATATGACTGGAAAGACCATCCATTTCCCTACAATATTCAGCAAACAGATTAATTTTACATGAGGTAATGTCTATACAGTGGAAGCTACAACGCGGCATACACCCCTTAAAATAAAATTCACAAAAGCAAGGTTCCCGCGTTAAATTAAAAAAAAAATCAAGAACTGTTAAAACTGAAGACATTTTGCATGTCATTAAAAAGAACCATCACATTTGTATCCACAACTGACAGTTCTGTTTACCTATCTTGCCTAACAATGAAGTTATGGCATGATGAACGCACCGACTAGTTTTTTTTATGACGGGTAGTATAGAACTTATTGTAGCTGGTCGGAATTATCACCTAGACAACACAGCCTCGTTACCAACAAGCGATAGTCGAATAGAAGAGTTGCATGCGACTTTTTGAACCAGATGCGAGCGACAAAACTGTAGCATGTATCTCTTCCCTAAAGCTTATCCGCAACAGAGTATCCGCTTCCGTTTCATTAGATTAAATTACTAAAGGATCAATATGAATGAGGTTCAAACAATATAAATCTTTCACACAAGCCCGGAACAAAAGCATTCCGAAATTTATTGTCCATCACTGTGAATACATTTCCAAATGATACACAACACAAGAAACAGTCAATATGACGGTTGAAAAAATGCAAAGAAATCTAACGATTAAACTCGCCCAACCGATTTCTCCGTTTAAAAAGATGCTTAGTTCAGGAGATTTGGAGTTAACACCATAACGCGAACCTCTGTTCGTCATCCCCTGTACCCTGCAAAAGACAGACAACTTAGTGGAAACCATAGGAGCTTGTATCAAATCGCCGGTCGATCATTATTTACATACTACTACTATATACTACTTAGTACTACTATGTAGTATATAGTAGTAGTATATAGTAGTAGTATATAGTAGTAGTATGTAAATAATGATCGACCGGCGATTTGATACAAGCTCCTGTGGTGGAAACATACGACAGTTAAAAGTCCAGTCTTTCACACCAAAGTGTTCATATATTCACCACCTGAGATCTGTCTAAGCTCTAACATGTTTGTTTGATGTTTCGTTCATGGGCTGAAACTCCCACGGCTTTTACGTGTATGACCGTTTTTACCCCGTCGTTTAGGCAGCCATACGCCGCTTTCGGGGAAAGCATGCTGGGTATTTTCGTGTTTCTATAACCCACCGAACTCTGACATGGATTACAGGATCTTTTCCGTGCGCACTTGGTCTTGTGCTAGCACTAGCAGGTCTGCACATTAGTTGACCTGGGAGATCAGAAAAATCTCCACCAGTTAACCCACCAAGCGGCCGCGGCCGGGATTCGAACTCACGACCTTCCGATTAGGAGGCCGATGTTTTATCCACTAGGCTTTCTTTTCTTTCTTTATTTGGTGTTTAACGTCGTTTTCAACCACGAAGGTTATATCGCGACGGGGAAAGGGGGGAGAGGGGATGGAGCCACTTGTCAATTGTTTCTTGTTCACAAAAGCACAAATCAAAAATGTGCTCCAGGGGCTTGCAACGTAGTACAATGTATTACCTTACTGGGAGAATGCAAGTTTCCAGTACAAAGGACTTAACATTTCTTACATACTGCTTGACTAAAATCTGTAAAAAATGGACTATATTCTATACAAGAAACACCTTATAACAAGGGTAAAAAGAGAAACCGAATCCGTTAGTCGCCTCTTACGACATGCTGGGGAGCATCGGGTACATTCTTCCCCCTAACCCGCGGGGGGTATCCACTAGGCCACTGCGCCCGTCCGCTGTTAAATGTGAGAAGAGTATTCCTCCAGTTTGACACATATCCAAACTTAACCGCTTGGCTGCTTCACGTGAAGAGTGGGATTGAATTTATTTCGCAGTTTGACATAGGGGTTACTGTGGCTGATGGGGTCTATGTCGACCAAAAGAGTGGGATTCCCTGTAGGTGGAGTTCCTAGAGGGGGATTCCCTGTATACGGGGAATACCACAGGATTTAGTTCCTGTAGCGTGTCGCTGATATCGCTGAAAGTCACGTGATGCTTGGCGACATCGGTAGAATTTGATGTTTTTCAATCTTTTTTGATATTTCTTAGAAATTCGAGTATGGTTTGCAAGTTTTATTGAAAAACTCCACCCTGTGCATGTGTGGGATTCCCTGTATGACAGGGAATCCCCCTCCAGGAACTCCACCTACAGGGAATCCCACTCTTTTGGTCGACATAGACCCCATCAGCGTTACTGTGTGATATTTTAGTATTAGGGCAATTGTAAGGATGTAAAGATATCCCTTTAAAAGCGTGGACATATCTGTGGTGGTAAACATGATAGTTTGCACGGGAAGAATGTTTCTTGAAAGGGAAGGAATGCATCTTCAAGATTCTTTCTTTCTTTATTTGGTGTTTAACGTCGTATCTTCAAGATGCAATGAGGTCAGAAAGCACGACACAAGTTACGATCATGTGAATTGTTTTAGATTTTTTATATATTTTGAAGAAAAACAGCGACCTTAAAAACCAGAAAGTATTCGACATATTCTTGGCTGACATTAACACTTCAGAGCCTCTTGTAAGTTATCATTGTAATGTCCTGTATTAAACAAAATGTTCACCACACAGCTCGTAATCTCGATTAAAACAGTACAACAACAAACATAATTATGAAATTACATTGTCTTTTTGTTACTACAATCAAAAAAAAATAACATACGTATAGGCTTAAAAACACTGTCTAATATGCATCGTTGAAGAGTCTATCCATTTAAACGTTCGACAAGTAGAGAGAAAACAACAATAGACGTTTAATTTCCGACCAGGGTGAAAGCGTCTGACAGCTAGTATAATCTGGATTTCAAACGACTGCCCCAAAACACTTTTTGCTTGTTTAGCATGACAACCCGTTTCAGCATCAAACCCGCACCAAAAGAGTTGCCTCTAAATTGAACTTCCGGTAAATAATATGGTTGACGAAACTGTTCACCACGAGCAAATGGACAGAGAGTTTCAATAAAATGCTTTATTTAGCACAACCCATCGGCAATGTTTGTACATTAAACAAGAGGATCATGGTGGATGAAAATAAAAGTGTCCAAAGAAAGAAGTACAGCAATTTAGAAATGTCACAGTTTGTCAGGCATGTTAAATAGCAATTATTTAAATAGATCCGAAACATGTCCACTCGCTTTCGCCTCGAAGTACATACGCGCACTTGCACACGCAGACAGGCAGGCGCGCGTACACACACACACACACACACACGCACATGTATACGCACGCACACGCACGCACACGCACGCACACGCACGCACACACACACACACACACACACACAAACACACACATAGAGTAACTACATCAACATTCTGTTTAAGAAGAGACTCAATGCAAATATAAACTGTGTAGCAATGCTTCAAATAACACTATCATGTTCAGTGGATAGATTGACAACCATTGATTGTACTCAAGTGTTATCCTGGTTCAACCCCCGGCCATGTCCCGAGTTACAATCCAAAAACAACTGTCTTTCTTTTTTGAAAGAGACATCATTCTTTTCAACAACAAAAAAACAGCGCAAAACTGGACCAAATCTATTTCACTTCTTTAGAATTACGTTCGAGGACACTTAAACAGATGACCAAACCAACGAATAGACAAAGAATCAAACCCATGTTCCTACTCGTGTAAACGATCGATTGCGTCACCATGGACATATCCAGACTTTTACACACACAAAACTTCGTTCAACTATGAATGATACCCAAAGCCAACCACCTGCCTGCTTC
>NC_090247.1:67718349-67720849 GCF_037325665.1 Littorina saxatilis
TACAAATCCAGCGCGCTACCAACTGAGCTATATCCCCTTCAAAGTGTGGTGCAACAGTCGTGCCGCGTCTGCTATCCAGTTCGCGGTAGGATTAGAAAATATATATATATATACCAAACCGATGTCAAATACGAGCTGATTTGGTGAAATAAAGCACATTTCTACTTGCGAAACCCATCGAACAGCCATTAGGCTAAGCGAGAGAGTTCTCGTGATTGTTTTAATTAAAAAACTCATTCATAAAAACTAGAGACTAGGTTTCTGGTCAAAACGAATGATTAATCTGCTGTATCATTCGCTTGTCGGAAAGACAATCGGCCTACGCGCTCCTCTCTCAAATATGACCTTCTCTTGTCTACTGTCTCGGAAGATTTATTCTACTCCCAAATAGCACTTCTTTGCACCTCTTATGACTCCTTCGTCCTCTAGAATCCCGTACCCACACCAAATACGAGCTGATTTGGTGAAATAAAGCACATTTCTACTTGCAAAACCCATCGAACAGCCATTTCCGGTGCTCGATCGCGGACATTTTCAGCTTTGAAGGATATTTACGGGCAAATATCAATCGCTCCCTGACTTTTTATGCATCGAGAAACAAATTTAGTCATCGCTGAATCAGTAGCTTACCTTAAATCCCGACATAAATCAAACAATACCTAGAAAACAGACAAAACTTGCCTTCACACGTGTCATGAGCGGCATTCGGCTTCTGTTCGGCATTTGACCGGTTATCCCCCGTGTTAAATGAAATAGTTTAATCGAGTGCTAGGCCCGGACGCACGCCCTTTTAAATCTTATTTTCAAAAAGATATTCGTTTTTGTCTCGTTTCACTTTTCAAACCATTTATCTGGCCTCCAAAAAGTTTTGAAACTGCATATCTTTTCCGTTACGTCCTTGAAAAAATTGCCAGTGCAAACGAACTCTGAATAAAAAAGAAAATATATTTCTTTTCTTGTTTTCACTTGTTAACAATAGTATCATGTTGTTTCTTTAATTTCAACTGCGGAGATTAGCTTTTGTACGAAACCAATACGGTTTTGTCAGCGATATTCGATTACTTTTTGATTTCCCTGTTTTTAGTCGATAAAAATAATTTTATGTCATGTCATCAAAAAAAGAGACCAAAAAGCAATGTACTCACGTTAAAATGACGAACACGGAACGAATAACAGCGACGTTTCGACCTTAGGGTCTTCTTCAGGCACAGAAACACAAAAGTACACACACACAAAAAGAAGAAGAAAGACGATAGAAAAGATAAAGAGGAGAATAACTGACAAAACAACTACAAAAAATGACAAAGACAGAGAAGCAAGGGAAGCTACTCGAGGGGAAGCCAACAATAACACAGGCAAGAAAAAGTTGAAAAGCGGCAGTTTTGAGATCTGTAGACCAAACAAAATGTGGGGGGGGGGGTGAATGGGAACGAAAGAGAAGACTCACGTACCCGTGCGGACACACACACACACACGCACACACACACACGCACACACACACACATACACACAAGGTGGAACAGCGGGGGGAAGGTTTAGATGAATGAATTAACGGCGGATGTTAATTCCATGGGGGCAGGTAGTGACGAGGGATAAGATTAGCTTTTTTATATGTCCATCAAATAAACACGTTAATATGCGATTATGGACGAATTGCTCATTTCCTTGTTTTCAGTTGGTAAGAATGGTATTTGATTTCTCTAATTTCAGATGCTAAAAACAGCTTTTCTTTGAGACAAGCACGGATAGTCGATTGTGTCACAAGTGTCAACGCGGCAAATATTCGCTCCGGACTTTGAACTCGCTTTTCAACAAAACACACACACACACACACACACACACACACACACACACACACACACACACACACACTCACACACAATCGTTCTAGATCGCACCTGAGATTATGATATAATCAACGAGCCGGATCGTGAATATCTTCGATCCGTCTCTAAATCAAAAAGCGATCACAGCCTCAGACTTGTGGTTCATGAATATTGACTGATTTAATCAGCACATCTTCATCTTCCTGAAGGTTCTATATCAGTCAAAATACGATCAAAATCTCACGACCGTTTTTAAACAGAATTGAACTCTTTAAGATGAAAGTAACCACCAGAATAAATTATGTGTTCAATTTTCTCATTCATTTTCCCATTATTTTGCGACTATGAGGAGAAGCGTTCATTTCTGTGTTCAACGCTTGCGTTTTTGATTAGTATAGGATTCTTTTAGTTACTTCTTGACATAAATGCTATATATCAGGTAATACTTTGTGCAACAAATTCTGAATTTCTAATTTATAGCGGTTAGATTAAGTGTTCTTTTTTTAATAAAAGTGTCCCAGAACCATTGTTTTTACACACAATGGAGTTTAAAGAGGAAGTGCCAAGCAATGCATGTATCATTAAAAATAAAATCTTTTAACCTGATATTACGATCCGCAGAGAATCTGTAGAAGTCGCTGTCAATACTGAAAAGCAGATACATTAAATTATCA
>NC_090247.1:67728349-67763349 GCF_037325665.1 Littorina saxatilis
ACGTCTGACATAGTTTGCTAGTGACGTGTCTTTTTGTGCATGATGTGGTGATCTACCTGATCTAAATTTAGATCCAAAATAGGTCAAGACCAGCCGGGTCCGAGTACGAAATTAATTCGTAAAAAAATCGCAGTTCTTGATTCTTTGGGTGCAAGTCAATGAAACTTGGTAGTTCTTCTAACGGATAGCTGCCTGAGGTGTGACTAAAAGCCCCAGGGGCTCCGTGCACCAGGCTTTGACATGTTCAGTACCTTTAAAATTGGCAATCTAGTGGCTGCTCCGCCTGGCGTCTTGCATTATGGGGTTAGTGCTAGGACTGGTTGGTCCGGTGTCAGAATAATGTGACTGGGTGAGACATGAAGCCTGTGCTGCGACTTCTGTCTTGTGTGTGGCGCACGTTAAATGTCAAAGCAGCACCGCCCTGATATCAATCAATCAATCAATCAATCAATGAGGCTTATATCGCGCATATTCCGTGGGTACAGTTCTAGGCGCTCTGCAGTGATGCCGTGTGAGATGAAATTTTATACGGCCAGTAGATTGCAGCCATGTCGGCGCATATTTACCTTTTACGGCCTTATTCCAAGTCACACGGGTATGGTAGACAATTATTAACTGTGCCTAAGCAATTTTGCCAGGAAAGACCCTTTTGTCAATCGTGGGATCTTTAACGTGCACACCCAATGTAGTATACACGGGGGGTGGTTCGGACACCGAAGAGAGTCTGCACACAAAGTTGACTCTGTGAAATAAATTTCCGCCGAACCTGGGATCGAACTCGCGCTGACAGCGGCCAACTGAATACACATCCAGCGCGCTACCAACTGATATGGCCCTTCGTGGTCGGCTGGGCGTTAAGCAAACAAGCAAACAAACAAACAAACAAACAAACGTATCATGCTTAATTGTGCACTTTAGGCTGGTGTGCGGGTAATAGAGAGAAGTCTGAAGTCTGAATGTTTTAATGAGTAGGCCTTGGGCCCTTTTCATGGAGATGAGCACATCTCAAGCACCAGCATACAAATGCACATTGTGAACAAAAACAAGAACATCCTACTAGTATCGCCCTGTTTCGTTTACGGATTATGGATTACGAATGGAAAGCGCCTTCGTGACAAATGTAGAAAAACGTAGCAATAGCGGCTTACTAGTGTTTGAAAACAGCATGGTTAATTTAAACAATGATGGGATTCTAGTGTATTTTCGTGGAATATAATATTCTCTTAACTCAGCATATTTAGGGCATACTAAAACAAAGTGGACTTCATCTTCAACACTGCCACAACAAAATGGACAAGATAAATCAGCGGAGGTTGCATTTAAAGTAAAGCGAAATCGATGCACTTTCAGAGGAGATACTCCCAATCTAAGTCAAATCAGAAGATTTCTAGCTTTGATATGTTTCAAATCACTTAAATAGTTGGATAATGTTAGGGTTGATTTGAAGGTTCTGTACAGAGAAAAACGTTCACTTCCTTGTACATTTTCAAGCCAGGTTTGCTTATAGGATGAAATAAGTGTTTCTGTAAATGCTGTTAGGAACGCCCTCCCATCGCCAACACCTTTGTTTTCCCATACTTCATCAAAACCGTACATGTACAGAGTGTAACAGATCGAGGAGGCCCATGTTTTCTTATTTTGTTCATGGAGATATTTCAGCATTTTATACGCCTTGCTCGGAAGGCGATGACGTGGCATCCTCAATATACGTAGCATAGACCATAACATTTGGTGTTCTCATACTCGTATTCAAAAAACGTTTAAGTGCGAATAAATGAACTCTCTCTATAGGTGTATGGTCTGCTTCAACCCCCCAAACTTCGGCACCATATATGACAGCATTCGGTTGAATCTGTGCGTCGAAAAGCTTGATAAAAATAGCTGGGAGAGAGAGAGAGAGAGAGAGAGAGAGAGAGAGAGAGAGAGAGAGAGAGAGAGAGAGAGAGAGAGAGAGAGAGAGAGAGAGCTTGTGAGAAGGGAAGAGGGATAAAGAGAGAGGGAGAGAGAGACTGGGGAGGGGTGAGAAACTGAAACTGAACTTATAACAAAAGAGAGACAGTCGCACACAGAGACAGAGAGACAGAGAGACAGGGACAGAGAGACAGACAGAGGGGCAGAGATAGAGAGTCTTTGTTTGTGTGTACCACTCACGAGAATGCAAGCGTGAATTCTTTGCGATGCGTGTTTGTGATACACCCCATCTGACGCGTGTTTCTTTCAGGCGATATTATATGCTTCGGGCTGGCCGCTCTAGCTTGGAGGCGAGAGTGTATATGACACGGTTTGGTGGTTTGGTGGCCAGCTACGCAAGAATTAAACACCATTGGTTGATACCGAAAAGTAAAGGTCGTCGGCACAGGAGTGTTGTTCACAAGTAGTGAGAATTTAAAGGGGTGTTAGCGACAATAACCGTTTTAGCTAAACCGCTCTAAATTCCGATTTTAACTGGCATACAGTAGACCATTATTGAGCGCTTTCAGATAATGAGGTTGTTACCTCGCTTCTTGCTCTATACGCATGCGCACCAAAACCCTTATCAAAGGAAATCACCGCCACTCGACGCTTCCCACTAGACGAGATAAGCACGGTCAGCGAGGTGACCGATTGCATCAGACCACATGCGAACATAGGCATTCAAACATCAAAAGATTACCCCCCGGCATCATGCTGTTAGCGATTGTAGCGCAGAGAGGTAGGTCCTGTAAGTTTACGACCGTCACGTGACTTTGGCGGGTCGAAACGGGATTTCGTGAAGGGCATTTAGTGCGACTTACAGCACAAACAGCCCCACCATGCTGTCAAGTGCCGCTAAAAAATGTTCCCTGTATACCACTCAGGTCGGTAGACATCAATGGACAGCCAATCGGATTGGCAGCTGCCTTGCCGCCGTCTTTTCTTGCCTAGCGAGCAAGCCCAAAGCTACCTTGCGAACTCTTGCCAGATCATAGCGTTCCTCGCGGCGAGAAGTGCCCAAGAAACGGTACTTCCTCGCCCCACTCGCCTCACTCGCCAAGTCTCGCCTGAAAGAAACGGGGGACAGCTTCGTCAGCAATATTTTAACCGGAGAGCACTGAACTTTTAGATCGGGCATACGGTAGCTATTTCAATTCTATCGTTTCATGAACGTGATACCTCAAAACAGTGGTAATCATTAATTGTATCGGTTTTTATTGGAATTTCGTGACAGCTTGTATACACTCTTCAAAATAAGTTGAGGATCGGTTGAAAAAACGGATCTAATTATAAAAAAATGGCCAAAAAATTAACATCGACATAATAATTAAAAGATTAATGTGTTTGAATTAACAAGTGAACAATGAGTCTTGACCTAGAATTTTGTTTGGCAGGCAGAGTTATTTCCCTTTGTGGGACTTCTCAAAAGCTTCTGCATTTTGGAAGAAAAAGGGTGTTTTTTATAGCCCCATGAAATTTGCGGAACGCATGCCAGGGCAAAAGGTTGTGAACATCGCTCACCAGCTTGTGTTTAAAGGTTGACACGCTGACACAATTATGCACAGTAGGAACATACCCCTACGAAGAAAACTGAGCGATTTGGATAGAGGAAGGGCAATAGGATGGCGACAAGACGGTGTTGCTGCCAGGCAAGTGACCCAGAGGCTTGCAGTGGCTCCCTCTGTCATCATCAGACTAAAACAGAGATTCCACGCAACTGGAAGAGTGCAGGAGCGACAACGTTCTGGTCGGCCCAGAGTCACCACACAAAGAGAGGATCGCTTCATTCAGAGGCAGGCCATGCAACAAAGAATGGCTACGGAAAACAACATTAGGCAACGCCTACAAGCTACCACCAACACTGTTGTTAGTGGTCAGACGATCCGAAACCGCTTACACAACTTTGGCTTGCGTGCAAGGCGTCCAGTCCGAGGAACAACCCTGGCTGCTAATCACCGAGCAGCTCGCCGAGCCTGGTGCACTCAACATGTGAGGTGGCAACGTCAGCAGTGGGCTCAGGTGTTGTTTACAGATGAGTCCCGCTTTTGCTTGGAACCTGCTGATGGTCGCATCCGAGTGTGGAGGCGTCGCGGAGAGCGCTTCGCAGAAGGCGCTGTTGTGGAACGACAGCGTTTTGGCGGAGGCTCTGTGATGGTCTGGGGAGGGATCAGCACACGTCTAAGGACACCTCTGTACCATGTAGTGGGCAACTTGACCGGTGTCCGCTACCAGAATGAGATCCTGCAACCCCTAGTCGTTCCAGCCCTTCAAGCGATCGGCCCTCGTGCGATTCTTCAGGATGACAACGCACCTCCCCATCGCTCTGCAGCTGTAAACACCTTCATCCAGCAGGCCAGTGTCAACAGTATGCTGTGGCCAGCCAACAGCCCGTATAGAGCACATGTGGGACGAGCTTTGTCGTCGGGTACAGCAACATCGCCCTCCTCCTGCCAATCTGGGTCAACTGCTGCAATGGCTCCAGCAGGAGTGGAATGGAGTTCCCAGAGCATTCATATGCAACCTGATCCACTCCATGCACCAACGATGTGTTGAATGCCTGGCACACAACGGAGGGCACACTCGTTATTGACACTGATTCACATTATTGTGAATTCCATTTTCGAGGGTTGTCACGTTTGACACACTCTAGCTAAATTGTCGCTACCGCGTTCGATCTTTGCTTTGTTTGTCATTACTCCTTGGTTGTTCAATTATATAATTTTTTAAAAATGAAAGAATTCGGTCTTGTCTGTTTTGTGTGGCGTGCTTGTACAAAAGTGATCCTTAACTTGTTTTGAAGAGTGTATTATTACTCCATAAAGATCTTGTATTTGAGAAATGTTTCACTTTGGAGGGAAAAAGCGTAGGATGGTCGGATATTGCAGTATCACAGCTCCAGTTTCTTCTTCTGCGTTCGATGTTGATCACAGCTCCAGTAATCCAGGAGAAAATTATACTCACACTGATTTTACTGCCGAAATGGCAGGAGGGGAACGGTCATACACGTAAACATCCGCTCGTGCAAAATACGAGTGTACGTGGGAGTTCCAGACCACGAACGCCGGAGAAGAAGATCGCGAAGCATTACACTGAACTGACATCTTATTCCTCACGATCTTGTGAACGGATACCAGCGAAAGGAATAATGTCTGCGTATAATCGTGTTTCTTTTGGCGAGAACATGGAATAACTCAGATTCGACAAAGCTGTAATTTTGAAGGCTTTAGGTTCTGAGGCGTTGAAATCACATGGCTTAGGGGTGTTGCAGGTAGCTTTGTTTCCTCCTTGGGGATGAAGCTACCAGGGGAAGAGATTGTGTTGGAGGTGCGGGTAGAGGGGTAGCCCTCCCGGTGCTCCCCCTTGGACCTCCCTAGTCTAGGACCCTGGGTCTTCGCGAGGTGGCCATTGTGGCGTAATCCCTCCGGACTAGCATAACGTTTCCCTATCCCAAGACCGACCGTGCGTGGTCTATGACCACACCCTCTACGAGGTGACCCTATCAACTAGGCAGCGAAAGCCCCTAGGCGAAACACGGCGGATCTAGAGGAGAGAACCTCGATAAAAAATTTGAGCTGCCATGAAGACGGAGCATGTTGGCTGAGGACAGCGGGCAGACCTTCTGTGCCGACACCCATCTACAGGAGAAAACCAGGCATGCACGCATCAAACCCAACATGGCCATGGCATATGGCTTAAAGTTAGTACACCGAAGGGGCCGTTTTGAAAAGTTTTCTGACGATTTTGAGCTTGAAAAGTTCAAGTGACATTCGCTTTACTGTAATTTAGAAACACCTGCAATGGTTTGCTCAAAACTGCTCCGAAATTATGCCAAATAAGTAAATAGATTTTAATCAGCTAGCGGTTTGCTACTCCCAGCTCTCCTGTGTCAGAAGTCCGGGATTATAGTCTGGAAAGCCCCACTTAAAACACAGACGTTTTCAATTGGAGTAACTGAGAGCTCAAACGTTTATTTTAAAGGTATTCCTGGCGTGTTGTCACATAATCACAACCCTTTACCTGAAAATGTAGAGCTCTTGGGGCGATGAGAGACAGTGTTTTTGCTAGATTGTACCACTTTAAGTGATTGAAAATATGCACAATAGCTTACAAGTTGAAACAGTTGTTTATTTTTTCTTTAACGCACCACAAACAGGGCCGGACGAGGGGGGGGGGCTTTGGGGGCTCAAGCGCCCCCCCCCCAGCTCTTTTTTTTTTAATTGAAATGTTATTTTCATGCCAGAAAATGGTAACATAGAAAAGTTAAAAATGCTTCCCCCAAAAAGAGGGGAGAAAAAAAAGACAGATTGTTTTCCGGGGGGCCATGCCCGGCCCTCCCTAGGAATCTCGGTCGCTTCGCTCATTCCTCAAGGTCGCTTCGCTGTACTGCTGCGAGCGCACTTTGATTCAAGTAAGCCCATCTCAAAGCATGAACACAAACACAAAAACAGATCGAGATCAAATCAAAGCGCAACACTCAAAAGTGATTTTTTCATCCATGAGCCATACCGGCACGGTTGGCCTAGTGGTAAGGCGTCCGTCCCGTGATCGGGAGGTCGTGGGTTCGAACCCCGGCCGGGTCATACCTAAGACTTTAAAATTGGCAATCTAGTGGCTGCTCCGCCTGGCGTCTGGCATTATGGGGTTAGTGCTAGGACTGGTTGGTCCGGTGTCAGAATAATGTGACTGGGTGAGACATGAAGCCTGTGCTGCGACTTCTGTCTTGTGTGTGGCGCACGTAATATGTCAAAGCAGCACCGCCCTGATATGGCCCTTCGTGGTCGGCTGGGCGTTAAGCAAACAAACAAACAAACAAACAAACCGCCCTGATATGGCCCTTCGTGGTCGGCTTGGCGTTAGGCAAACAAACAAACAAACAAAAAAATCCATGAGCCATTTACATTGTCATTCTGGCGTTCGCTTACATATGCCCTGAAGGCTCATTTGCACGTGCTTGTAATTTAACAAAATCAAATTCCAAACACAGCACTTTTCGTGGCTGCTTAAATTTCATCACACAAAGTCCTGAACATGTCGTGAATAAACCCCCCATACACGAAAAGAAGCCGAAGCTCAAAGGCACAGTGACAACTGAAGCAAATGATTCTCGTTACCGGTAAAAGCGATCGAATTACTTTGGCGCATTAGCGCTATATGTCTTTCTGGCCGAAAGCGTCGAATTTCGTGACCTCCCGGGAATCCACTTTCCGAAACACGGAAACACTATGATGGTGTGGACAAAACCCGCTTCTCCAGTCCCGACAGACACATTTCCGGACAGGTTTATTTTTTATTTTTACTGTTGTTTTTTTATTGTATTTTTTGCTTTGCAGACAATTGTTAAGGGTTGCATATACATATAGGTGTATGTGGGGTTTGGGATGCGTTCGTATGTATGTGTGTGTGTGTGTGTGTGTGTGTGTGTGTGTGTGTGTGTGTGTGTGTGTGTGTGTGTCGGGCTAGTGACTTTCTTGAAGTTAATCGCCCGGCTGGCGAGTAAACATTTGAGATTTGGCTATCCCTGTGTGTGTGTGTGTGTGTGTGTGTGTGTGTGTGTGTGTGTGTGTGTGTGTGTGTGTGTGTGCGCGTGAGTGTGTGTGTGTGTGTGTGTGTGTGCGTGTGTGTGTGTGTATGTGTATTAGTGTGTATGTGTGTCTGTGTGTGTGTGTGTGGGTGTGTGTGTATGTGGGTGGGTGTGTGTGTGTGTGTGTGTGTGTGTGTGTGTTAATGAGTGTGTGTGTGTGGTTGCGTGTGTGGTTGCGTGTGTGGTTGCGTGTGCGTGTGTGTGTGTGGTTGTGTGCGTGCATGGGTGCACGCATGTGTGCGTGCGTACGTGCCTAATTTGCATGAGTGTGTGCGTGCGTGTGTCTGTCTGTCTGGTCTTCTCTCTGCGTATTTGTGTGTGTATTAGTGTGTGCGTCTGTTCGCCCCTCGCGCGTCTGTAGGTCTCTATCGCAATAGATTCGTATGTGTTGCATGCGTGCGTAACGCCATTCCTACCATAATCACTTATACAATCATCATCAACAAAACATAAATAACAAAAGCGAAACTGTGATCAACAACGCTGTAAACTCTTCGTTATCAAACTTTTAACACAATGTCGTAACAGAAACAAAAATGCAACACCAAAACCCGCGAGACTCTCTCTCTCTCTCTCTCTCTCTCTCTCTCTCTCTCTCTCTCTCTCTCTCTCTCGCTCCCTCTTCTCTCTCTCCCTCTCCTCTCCCTCTCTCTCTCCCTCTCCCTCTCTCTCTCTCTCTCTCTCTCTCTCTCTCTCTCCCTGACAGGATGCCTTGAGTTTCCTTGCCTGGCAAGGAAACCGAATTTTTTTTTTACATATTTAGAGATTTTGGTAATGTGTTATGGATGTAAGCAGATTCGCGATCGTCGATAATGATTTTTCATGGTGTTTTGTAATTTTTAAATTGGAGGAATTTTTATTTTAGACAGTTTCAAGCGAGCAATTTTTCGCGGATGTATTTACTGTGTGCAAACAACACAAAATATGGCATAAGTGTCACGTGATAATCAACCGTTTGGTTTCGCGCTCGCTGGAGCGGACGATTTTTTTTGACAGTGATGCAACCATATATTACGGTCTCCTTCCGGCAGCAGTCCCAAAATTTCGACTTGTTTTGAACTTAGAACGATGTCTTTATCATAACTGTGAAGAACAGAACGGAGATCACTGTCGAAGTCGGCCAATCTGCAATAATTTTCGTCTCGCGAACACTGCTCGTGAACAACATATGGGAGATCACTCTGTATTCTGGTTTTGATAGATTCGCGTAGGACTGTCGCGTCCGGTCAGAGAGACAACTGGCGATAGCCGTGGAGCGAGGATTATCAGAATGAATCTAGTTATGTACTTTCAGTGGTAACGCAATACTTAATTCTGCCCAAAACTTAAAAAAATGGTGACATTTGCGCCTTTTCATCATCGATGAAACAAAGACGAAGAATTCTTATTCTTTTTCTTCAGCGTTCCAGAATTGTCTGGTTACGTGTGAGCTCGTTTTCCCATTTGGGTTCCCCAAACTATACTCTGAGAGCATAGTCAGCTTCACTCAGCTTTCGTTGAGTAGGCATGCTGGGTATTTTCGTGGTTCCATTACCCATCGAACTCCGACATGGATTACAGGATCTTTTCCGTGCGCACTTGTTCTTGTGCTTGCGTGTACACACGAAGGGGGTTAAGACACTAGCAGGTCTGCACATAAGTTGAGATCGGAAAAATCTCCACTCTTAACCCACCAGGCGGCAGTGACCGGGATTCGAACTCAAGACCTTAGGAGGCCGACGTCTTACCACCACGCCACTGCGCCCGTCGAGGAATTCATTTCCGCGTTCGTGTGATGAGAAAAACGGTGCATTTCTTAACATCTTTCTTGAACATGAAACCGCACTTTTGTTTGTTTGTTTGTTTGTTTGTTTGGTGTTGTTTTTTCTGCGTTGTGTGAAAAACAACTGCACCTCGTCTGCTTCGTCAGCACTATAATAACCGCAGAGCACTGAACATATACATCGTGTACAAAGTAGCTATTTTAATTCTATTTCGTGAATGTGATACTTCAAAAAAATGGTAATGAATGGTTTGTTTGGTGGTTTTTTTTCGCATGATGCCATGATATATACTCTAATATTGTAGCAGTAGAAACCAAAAAGACAAATCACATTACATATATATTTCCTAACTAGATGATTACCCGCTTCGCCGGGTACCGGCTTCGCCGGGAAGAAGTAGAGCCGAATACCAGGCTGCGCCTGGGACCCGGCTTTGCCGGGTGTACGCCGGCTTCGCCGGCGCACGAAGGAAAGGAGATAAACGCGCAAAACACTGGAGACCTTCTAAAAATAGTAACGTGCAGTGACCTTCTAAAAATAGTAACGTAGTAACGGGAATATGGATTGACGCCACACGGAGGAAGGGAGATAATCGCGGCTGAAAACACTGGAGAAAATAAGGAAGAGTTACTGGTTGTGGATCCCGACAAAAAACAAAAAACAAAAAAACAAAAAAAAATCGGTTCAGCGCGCACAGCGCTGCGCGCTGAGAGCACGTGTTGAAATATCTCATCGATGAGGTTGTGTCCGGCCGGGTGTAGCTGAATACGGACTCCAAATTTGAAAAAGATCCACCGAGAACTTTGGCCGTGCATCGCGGACACACACACACACACACACACTAACACACACACACGCACACAAACACACACACACACACAGACAGACACAAGTCGTATATATATATATAGAAGACCGTAGTTTACAGCAGGATATTCTTCCAGACATACCATTTATTTTAGTAATCCCCTTTTGAGGCAAGGAGCTCAAGTTTATGATTTCTTAAGTTACTGTTGCAAATCATCCACTGAAAGCTTTTTGTACGTACGGAATGAAATACTAGCATGTTCCCTTTGCACAATCATTTCGAGACGCATACAAACATATGGCCGATATTCTTTCATTTTGAGCACATTCTCACAGTAAAAGTGTCAGATCGATATATTTTTGACTTCAGAAAATAAAAATGAATGCAATGCAATAACTTTCGAATTGAGAGAATTTTAATACACAAATCCATCCATTAATGTGTAAGCTTCCAAGCTAAAATGCAATCCAATAGACCGGACTGGGTCAAAGATTTTTTGACCAACATTTCAACTAATTTGATTGAAAAATGAAGCCGCCACAGTGCAATTTTACACACCCACACACACACACACACACACACAAACCATCATCCTCGTCTCGATTCCCAGTCTATCTGAATACATTCAACCAACAACAAAACGATATCATTTGCCCCGATACCTATGATAATGGATGCCATCTCATCCGGGCGTTGTGTGTCAAGAGACAACTCTAACTTTTTTGCTAGTAGAAAATATGAACAACTCTCCCGCTCGCAACGATCTTGATTCATGGCTTGGCACATAAACTCGTGACTGTCGCTGAAGACTGAACGCATCACATGGCCGGAAGGAATGTGTACGTTTTCCGCCTGTTACTGTATGTCACGCAGGAGGTTTTTGTTTTTCTATTGAAATATATTTGCTTACCTTTTGTAATTGATTTTGTTGTAGTTGTTGTTGTTCTTCTTCTTCTTAATTTGGCGGGGAGGTCGGGGGTATTTGTGGACTTACTTCTGTCACTGGTGCCAAACGTTTTATTCAGTTCGTATTTTACTAAAGGTTGTGCTCAGAAACGGTACGTTTATCCTCGATCAACTATAATTAGCATCCGAGCTCTTGCTGCTCTCGTCTCTCAAGCCTGTCGTCCATTCGGTATAACAACCCGTCAAAACACATCAACGTCGATTGTTGAGCGTAACCGTGGGCCGATGCTGGAGTGGAAGTATTTCAATTAGGTGAACCACTGTGAACCAAAAAACATCTTCTTCTTCTTCTTCTTCTTCTTCGTTCATGGACTTAGATTCCCACGTCCACTCATGTTTTTAGCACGAGAGGATTTTTACGTGTATGACCGAAAGGCATCGAAAGGCGTTGAAATAGAAACAGAACCGCTGCTTTTTAAAGCTGCTTCAACGCGCAGCGCGTAGTTTTAAAAGCGCTTTCAACAAAATGGTGTTCGGGCATTTTTAACAGCGATGAATCGCGTTGTGGACGGAACCTCTTACTTGCTGTCTCTCCAGCCACAAAGCTTTTTTCTGTCATTTTTACCCCGTGCCTTCCTGTGATATGACAAGAAGTTAGGCTCCAGTTTACACTCTCTTGCAACATGCTTTCATAATCAGTAGCTTTGCCCGCAGCTAACGCAACAAAAACAGAGATAGTTTTGGTAGGTGTTAATTCATAGGGCAAAATGTACAACAAAATACAGCGTTAGTTTTGGTAGGTATTGATTCATAGGGCAAAATGTAAAGGCCTAGAGCCACGTCGCTTCTTGCCTCACCCCCTCAGGAAAGCCGACGACCATTTCATTTAAAAATAGCACCAATAAAAGAAAAACAGAGAGAGAGGGGGAGTGAGGGAGAGAGAGGGAGGGAGGGAGGGAGGGTCAACATGAACGAGGAACGGCGTTTAATGTCAAGTTCGTCTCGTCGGCGCATGACTGATGGGGCTTGCGCGCGACGTCACATCCGGCCGACAAACCAGGACCCAACCACCTGTCTGCCGAAAAACATCGCCCTCCTCCCACCAAGACACGTCATCGCCCATCCATTTCGGCGGAGGCCATCTCCGCCATTTCATAGTCCTGAGTCCTATGCCACCCCCGCCTAATACACTGACTCCCTTTCACTTCCGAGTGTTGTGTTTTGTTGAAGGTGGGGATGATATTGCTTGATCTTTCTCACGATCAATCACACCCGCTTAAAAGAGAATCAGTAACAGTTCCCTGCCGAGAGCCTTGTACCGGCCAAAGGCAGTGGCGGCTGGGGCCATTTTTAGCTAGCAGCGGGGCTGAAAATAGAGCTTGAAGGGTGGAAAGTGACGGCATCATTGCCGCAATGCCTCAAAGACGTTGTTGTTGTGACTGCGTCAGGAGTCACTTCCGTGACCGGGCCAAGCAAACCATGCATACATCCTGCTGCACTGAGAGAGAGAGAGAGAGAGAGAGAGAGAGAGAGAGAGAGAGAGAGAGAGAGAGAGAGAGAGAGAGAGAGAAAGAGAGAGAGAAAAAAGAGAGAGGGAGAGAGAGAGAGAGGGAGAGAGAGGGAGAGAGGGGGGGAGGGAGAGAGAGAGAGAAAAGAAAGAGAGGCCTACAGAGAGAATGAGAGAGACAGAGAGAAATGAGGGAGAGAGGGAAAACACAGAGAGACACAGAGAAATGAGAGAGAAAAAAGAGAGAGAGAGACAGAGAGAGAGACAGACAGAGAGAAATGAGAGAGAGAGGAAAGAGAGAGAGAGAGACAGAGAGAGAGATACAGAGAGAAATGAGAGAGAGAGAGACAGAGAGAGAGAGACAGACAGACAGACAGAGACAGAGAGTAAGACAGAGAGAGAATAGAGAGAGAGAGACACAGAGAGACACACAGATAGAGAGAGACACAGAGAGACAGAGACAGAGAGAGACAGAGAAAGAGAGGGTCCGCTGAAGGAATCATTTCCTGGAGTCAACTTTGTGCAGACGCTTTTTTTTACATTTAGTCAAGTTTTGACTAAATGTTTTAACATAGAGGGGGAATCGAGACGAGGGTCGTGGTGTATGTGTGTGTATGTGTGTGTGTGTGTGTGTGTGTGTGTGTGTGTGTGTGTCTGTGTCTGTGTCTGTGTCTGTGTCTGTGTCTGTGTCTGTGTGTCTGTGCGTGTGTGTGTGTGTAGAGCGATTCAGACCAAACTACTGGACCGATCTTTATGAAATTTGACATGAGAGTTCCTGGGAATGATATCCCCGGGCGTTTTTTTCTTTTTTTTCGATAAATACTTTTGATGACGTCATATCCGGCTTTTTGTAAAAGCTGAGGCGGCACTGTCACACCCTCATTTTTCAATCAAATTGATTGACATTTTTGTAAAGCAATCTACGACGAAGGCCGGACTTCGGTATTTCATTTCAGCTTGGTGGCTTAAAAATTAATTAATGACTTCGGTCATTACAAATCTGAAAATTGTAATAATTTGTTTTTATATAAAACGATCCAAATTTACGTTCATGTTATTCTACATCATTTCCTGATTCCAAAAACATATAAATATGTTATAGTTGGATTGAAAACAAGCTCTAAAAATTAAAAATATAAAAATTATGATCAAAATTAAATTTCCGAAATCGATTTAAAAACAATTTCATCTTATTCCTTGTCGGTTTCTGATTCCAAAAACATATAGACATGATATGTTTGGATTAAAAACACGCTCAGAAAGTTAAAACGAAGAGAGGTACAGAAAAGCGTGCTATGCAGCACAGCGAAACCACTACCGCGCTGAACAGGCTCGTCAGTTTCAATCCGTTTTGCACAAGCGGCGGACTACGGTCATTGTGAAAAAATGCAGTGCGTTCAGTTTCATTCTGTGAGTTCCACAGCTTGACTAAATGTAGTAATGTCGCCTTACGCGACTTGTTAGGGTCTAAACGTCCTCGTGTAGACGCATGTGCACGATGAAGATCCGAAAATGACAGGATTTAGAAACAAGGAATCTTCTTCTCAGCGGACGTCTTTTCCTTTTACACCGGTTCATGCTTAAATATCCATTTTCTCGTCATGTCTGTTATTATTTGCTAATAGTCATGCAGCATATTAGAAATAACATACCATTTAAACACGCTTGATGATATATAACATTGAGGCTAGTAAGGGTGTTTTTCTCTCTCGTTTTCTGGTGTTTTTTGTTGGGATGGGGGGGATGGGGGGGGGGGGTGACGTTTTTGTGTTTTTAATTGTGTTCAGCGGCGTGTAACTCTTCGTTGGTCGGAAATTGTTCGAGCTGTGCTACCTAGCTGTCCTTGCACTGTCAGCAAAATCGAGTTTTGTCATTTTAATTTTATTTATTTATTTTTGTGGAAGGATCAAAAAAGTTCTAGGGTCGAAAGGAAAAAAAGTGTCGGTTGTAGAATCAAAATCATTTGATTAATTTTCTTGGCCTAAGCAACCTTTGCGTTCTTGAAGATCTTCTTCTCCTTGCGTTCGCCGTCACAACCATCAGGTTAGTCTGCGAGACGAATGACGTCGTGGCTTCCAGGTCTTGTCTGCTCCCATAGAGTTTGGTGCGGAGAGGGACTGATTGGTTTGAGTTGGGGGCATGTCATTAAGACATGTTCTGGAGTCTGGTCTTCCAGACCACAGGGACAGGTTGGTGATGGGGTCAGCTTCAGCTTCCTGAACATGTGGGCGTTGAGGCGACAGTGACCCGTTCGTAGTCGCATGATCACTACTGGCTGCCATCGTTCTAGGAGGGTTATATGCGTCTCTCGTGGATTGTGGTCGCATTGCTGCCTTCACGAGGGTTTTCTTTTCAGCGAAGCTGATCGGGTTGTCTAGTTGTTCCTCCCTGGCTCCGAGTTTGGCGAGCTCATCAGCTGTTTCATTGCCTGGAATTCCGCAGTGTGCTGGAACCCATTGCAGGACTACTCGTCGAGTCTTGGCAAGCTCCTGGAGTTTCTCCATCAGACGAGGAAGTTTGTTTCCTGCAAGGGCTTCCAAGGTAGACAGTGCATCAGAGAGGAAAACAACTTGGGGGCATTCGCTTTCCGAGTCAAGAATCATGGAGGCTGCTTGCATGATGGCCTGAACTTCTGGTTCTTGAAGATGAATATAAGCTTCCGTACATAACTCACTGTTCTCGCCAAGGAGTAAACAAAGAAATGGTCTGTCTGTCTGTGAGAATAACCTGATGTATACTACCACGGTCTTCGGGAAATATATGTAATACCCCATTTATCTTTTTGGCTTCTATTGCCGCAATGCTATAGATAAATATGACATGTATACAAACGGCGTTGGACTTAAAAAAAGAGTCGCACAGTAAACGTTTCCAATGCCCCGCAAGCTTAAACGCGAGCATGTACAAACAGACGTTTTCGCATACACAGACAAGCAAATAGGTGGACGGACGCAAAGACTCACGTAAATTCAGACACAGATACACACAGGCACACACACGAACGGAACAGACTGATCGTTAGTTTAATATAGGAATAAATACTTCTGACCACTTTCTCAGGTATGTCCAGGCGTTTACGTGGGACAACGCCATCCCTCCTCTTGGACACATACCATTAATCAAACTCCCGATCGTTTTGTGTGAAGAGTTTGTGTGTGTGTGTGTGTGTGTGTGTATCTGTGTGTCTGTGTGTGCGCGTGTGCGTGCGTGTGTGTGTCTGTGTCTGTGTGTGTGAGTGTGCAGGTGTGTGTGTGTGAGTGTGTGTATGTGTGTGTGTCTGTGTGTGTGTATGTGTGTGTATGTGTGTGTGTATGTGTGTGTGTGTGTGAGTGTGTGTGTGTGTGACTGAGCGTGTGTGTATGTGTGTGTATGTGTGGGTTTGTGTGTGTGTTTGTGTGTGTGTGCGTGCGTGCGTGCGTGTGCGTATGTGTATCTGTGTGTGTGCGTGCGTGCGTGCGAGTGTGTCTGTGTGTGTGTGTCTGTGTGTGTGTCTGAGTGTGCATGTGTGTGTGTGTTTGAGTGTGCGTGCGTGCGTGTGTGTGTGTGTGTGTGTGTGTGTGTGTGTGTGTGCATGTCCAAAAAAACACCAGTAGCATTTTTTTTTTAAAGGTTCATACAAACAAGTCCCACTCTCCACACATCACCCCCACCTTCCCCACCCTCGTTAATTTCTGCACCATTAGTCATTTCACCCCATGCACCCGTGACGCCGCGGGGGTCATCAATAAAGCCAGCCTGTCCTGAACCCCGAACCGGAAACCGGAAGTCCTGTTTGCCCATGCGCAGCAAGAGAGCTGCAAACCGGAATTGGCCGTTTTGTGTTTGGAGACTGGAAAGTTAAACACAATAAGGGGGGAGGGGGACGCTTTTGGACTGGAACTGAGCGTAGGAGGCAAACAAATTCCGGTCCGTTTGGCCTTCGGGGGAGAGCTCTGTAACAGGTTGCATCAACTCGCTCACAAACACCACTAGATAGGATTTAGACCTGCCCTGCGTTTCTTTGCACGAGAGTGTGATTCTATGTGGTGTGATATCTGTGTATACGTGCCAAAAGAAAACAATTCTGTTTGTTCTACATTCATATACCACAATTGTATTGAATTGAATTGAATTGAATTGAAATGGATGGGATGGGATGGGATGGAATGGATTGGATCGGATTGGATTGGATTTGAAATAAGTTTCGCTCAACGTCAAACGACAATGCTACAATCGCCACCATGCTATATTCAACGTTGCCGATAGCTCGCACATTTTTTCGGAAAGCTTTCCTGAAATGGACGTGCGGTTTTCAATATTAAATTAATTCTAATGAAAAATGTATATATCATAGCAAACTTCTAAGGGTAGACATACAGAATGCATCAAGCGATTACTCAACGGGACAAATGCTGACGTTACCAGTAAATCGTTGATGGAATTTTAGAGTAATTCTAATGATAAATGTACAGATTATAACGATTCTTCTGTCAATGATTATTCAACAGGACAGGACTGGTTGGCGTTGCCGCTTAAAATACTCATTTAGAAAATACTTACTTTGGTTTACTGCACCTGTGTGTTCTGACTGAAATACAGGCCGGCGGCAATCTTCGGTAAAGGTGCGCATTTTTTTTATTTTTTTTATTATGGTGAGCTTATATAGCGCGAACCACAATTAACTGTGCTCTCCGCACATTTGTGTTCTTTCGTTGCAAAACAACTATGCAAACATACGAAGTCGTATTTGTCACACTGAAATGTGTAAGCAATATTTCTTCATATTCGCTGAACTTACTACAATAACGACGTCTATGCTATTCGGGATGTTTTACAGCTTGAGGGGAGAACGATAGAATACTCAATAACGACGTGTATGCTATTCGGGATGTTGTACAGCTTGCGGGGAGAACGATGGAATACTCAATACGGAACCCAGACACAAATGATGACATTATTTTTTCTCAGAATAGGAACACGAGACGTCATCGTTTTCTTGGTTCCATACCGGAGTTATCGTTCGTTCTCCCCATACACTTCTGTTCTATGACAAAACAGAAAGCGAACTCGTACATTTTGTTACAAAGGAGTTCTCCTTAAAGATGAATGGAGAGTTTATACTTTTTGCCATGAACTTTCTTTCTTTCTCGCGAACAAACCGCCCACTCGACGAAATGATTGATTCGGAGTAAGTATCGAATATTCCTCATCCTGCTAGATGGGCAAATAGTATGGCTTGTGGAGAGTTTATACTATTTTGTCATACATTTGTTTTTCGCACAAGATCAATCCAGTTTACGAAATTATTGATTCGGAGTAAGTATCAAATATTCCTCAACCCGGTTGGCCCAGAATTTGGCTTATGGCCGCCTTGCTCGTAAAAGCTCTTCAACGGTATCATGAACTCTACGCGCACCTATTAGAGGCATCAACATATGGAAATCGAAAGAACATTGCCCTTAGAAAAAACACGACCAAAAATAGCAAAGGTCGGGCAAGGACTCTTTTACAAAGAAGCTGCTGACCGTGAAATCTGATAACAAAAGCCAACTGGCGAAAAGAACACCAATGAGAAGTTCAATGGTTATTGAAAATACTGCCTTGAGCTGGAGAAGGCTGTGACTGTGAGCGTAGGTAGGTAGGGGACCTTGAATGTGTTGACGCTGCCGCAATAGAGACTCGTTTTCTCCCCCTCTGCATCTGACTGTCTGAGTGCCACCCCCCCCCCCCCCAACTGTCTGTGTGCCACCCCCCTCTCTGTGTTTCTCTCTTTTTGTCTCTATCTCTTTATTACACACGCCTACAAACACAAACTCCCCCCCCCCCCCCCGCTCTGTCTTTGTCTGTCTGTCTCTGTGTGTCTGTCTCTGTGTGTCTGTCTCTGTGTGTCTATGTCTGTCTGTCTGTCTGTCTCTCTCTCTCTCTCTCTCTCTTTCTCTCGCTCTCTCTCTCTATCTATCTATCTACCTATCTCTCGCTTGCTTTCTCTGTGTAACACACACACACACACACACACACACACACACACACACATACACACATTCTTGTTCTCTCTCATTCTCTCATCCTCTCTCTCAAAAGTGGAGACATTAACAACCCTGATAACTACAGAGGCATTACGTTACTGAGCATAGTAGGTAAGTTGTTTGGCAGCATACTAAACAGGCGCTTATCTGACTGGGCGGAAGACAACAGTAGAATAGAGGAGGAACAGGGTGGCTTCAGAAAAGACCACTCTACTGTGGACAATATGTTTGTGCTATATGCTATTGTCCAGAGGTACCGTCTTAAAAGATCTGGTAAGGTCTACATATGTTTCGTAGACTTCCGCAAGGCTTTTGACTCAGTCAATAGGGCTATGTTATGGAATGTATTACGCAAGCACGGGGTTGGCGGAAAGATGTTGAACATCCTGCAAAGTATGTACAAAGGAGTGAAGTCTTGTGTTCGCACCGACGATGGCCCATCGGAGTTTTTCCGTTGTCCATGTGGAGTCCCTCAAGGTTCTGTGCTTTCACCAACATTGTTTTCATTCGTGATTAATGAACTGGCACTTGAAATATTTCAAAACGGTAAACATGGAATACAGTTAACACCTGACGTGATGCAGATTCTCATATTGCTGTTTGCTGACGATGTACTCTTGATATCCTATAGCGCAGCCGGGTTACAGAAACAGATTGATGTGTTAAAACAGTTTACGGATAAGTTTTCCATGACAGTCAACCTGGATAAGACAAAGGTATTCGTTTTTAGAAAAGGAGGATTTTTGGCAGCAAATGAAGCCTGGAAGTCCGGAAACGAGGACATAGAGGTTGTGAACAGTTACAAGTACTTGGGACTAAATTTCACCACAAAATTGTCATTGACGCAAATGGTCAGCGATCTGGCCCCAAAGGCAAAGATAAGGACTGGCCAAATCCTAAGATGTTTGTGGAGGCTAGGCAACATACCCAGAAGCGTATTTTTTAAAATATATGACGCACAGGTCCTCCCGATCTTAATGTATGGATCTGAGCTGTGGGGATTCCAAAGGTTTGAAGCTCTTGAGAAAGCCCATTTGTTTGCATGCAAGAAGTTTTTGTGTGTAGGACGACAAACACCAAACAAGATGGTATATGGTGACTTAGGCCGCTACCCACTTTATGTCACTTCGTCGGTTCGCTGTATTAAGTATTGGCTGAGAGTGTTACATTTGCCAAGCGAAAGACTCCCAAGGAAAGCATATGACATGATGAAACATTTACAGGGTTATGGCAAGAAAACATGGTCTCATTATTTGAAAGAAATGTTATGCATGTACGGCTTTGGAGATGTCTGGCTGCAACAAGGTGTAGGCGATTTGAATCGATTTATATCAGTATTCAGACAACGATTGTTTGATTGCTTCCAGCAAGACTGGCACGACAGCATCATGAACTCGGAGCGATTTGAATTTTATTCGCTCTTTAAACAAGAAATTCGCGCTGAAGTGTATATAGACCATATTCAGCTCCGCTGTTTTCGAGATGCATACATACAATTTCGATTTGGTATTTCACCCATAAACACTCACAAATTCCGCTATCGAACTGACGTTGTACCGGGCCTTTTGATTTGCCCTGTATGCAGAGAGGACGTGGAAGACGAGAAACATGTATTGTTTGTATGCAAAGGATATTGTGATTATAGACTTGATGTCAAAATATTAAGAGAAAAAAAACAGAGTGAAGATGCGAACAGTATTATACGTGTTATGTCTGTAGGTAAAGGGGATTCAGTGGTGCATGTGGCCAGATTCTTATATCGTGTTTTTCAAAAAAGAACAAGTTTTTTTGACTAGTTACCCAATGTGGAACAGGTGAACGAGACGGCGATGTGTTATACATAGTTTGTGCCGAGGAATGTTAGAGCAGGTTTGATTCCAAATAATGTATGCTGGTGTAGTACACTTGTGTTGTTGTACCTATTCAAATAGTTGATTTTTGCGCTGGAAATGTTTCTATGTTAGAAAGAGAGATAGGGAGAGAGAGAGAGAGAGAGAGAGAGAGAGAGAGAGAGAGAGAGAGAGAGAGAGAGAGAGAGAGAGAGAAAGAGAGAGAGAAAGAAAGAAAGAAAGAGAGAGAGAGAAAGAGAGAGAGAGAGAGAGAGAGAGAGAGAGAGAGAGAGAGAGAGAGAGAGAGAGAGTTTGTGCCGTGGAACGATGGAGCATGATTGAAAGCCGATAATGTATGTTAGCACTGTAAACTTGTTTGTCGTTGCACCTATCCATATTGTTAATTCATGCGCTGGATATGTCTTTAGGTTTAAGAGAAAGAGAGGGAGAGAGAGTGAGAGAGTGAGAGCGTGCGTGCGTTCGTGTATATGTTAGAGAGAAAAAAGAGATAAAACCGGGTGATTGTCCATAAATACAAACACACGGCATGTATTACTGACCCCCCCCCCCCCTCCCCACACCCCGTTGAAATGAACCTTGTGTGTTTAATCAATAAAGTGTCTTACGTCTTACGTCTTACGTCATCCTCTCTCTCTCTTTCTCTCTCTCTCTCTCTCTCTCTCTCTCTCTCTCTCTCTCTCTTTCT
Organism: Littorina saxatilis; assembly: GCF_037325665.1. Classification (NCBI taxonomy): domain Eukaryota; kingdom Metazoa; phylum Mollusca; class Gastropoda; order Littorinimorpha; family Littorinidae; genus Littorina; species Littorina saxatilis. The sequence goes on from NC_090247.1 coordinate 67,749,408, forward strand.
CTCTCTCTCTCTCTCTCTCTCTCTCTCCCTCTCTCCCACCCTCTTTCTTGCTCTCTCTCTCTCTCCCCCACCCTCTTTCTTGCTCTCTCTCTCTCTCTCTCTAGCTCTCTCTCTCTCTCTCTCTCTCCCCACCCTCTTTCTTGCTCTCTCTCTCTCTCTCCCTCTCTCTCTCTCTCTCTCTCTCCATCTCTCTCTCCCCCACCCTCTTTCTTGCTCTCTCCCTCTCTCTCTCTCTCTCTCTCTCTCCCTCTCTCTCTCGCTCTCTCTCTCCCCCACCCTATTTCTTGCTCTTTCTCTCTCTCTCTCTCCCTCTCTCTCTCTCTCTCTCTCTCTCTCTCTCTCCCACCCTCTTTCTTGCTCTCTCTCACTCTCTTCCTCCCGTCCACTCCCCCCTCCCTCTCTCTCTCTCACACACTCTCTCTTGCTCTATGCCACTCCCACCCAAACTCTCTCGCCATCCCTTCCCCCTCTCCCTCTGTCTCTTCGCCACCTCTCCGGATTATTGTGCAATACTGAGTTCAGAACGCCGGGAGGATAGAACTGCGTTGTAAGTGGGTGTTGGGGAGGCGGGGGAGGATTGGGGGGGGGGGAGATTGCAAGGGAGCGGGAATGATACAATGTCCAAGCTGAAAGGACTCTGCATTCTGTGAACAGTCAATTCACACAAAATGCCACAGGTCGGCCAACACAGCGTTCGCAAACCCTGACACCTTGGGGTGTCAAAAGGCCTCGGTCAGCCGTTGTGTCCGTGCAGTCAGTTCTGCCCACGTATGATTCACGGCTGAGGTCATCCGCCGAGGGTCCAGGTCCGGTCAGAACTGAAGTGGCCGTGGTCGCAGATTTGTCCTTGCCTAATGAGCCCCGATGGTCACCGCGCGCTCACACCTTTCAGCACAGCGAAGTGCGAAGTGCGTGATACCATACTCGCTCGGATGCTTCTTTTCCACAGTCCTACGCTCTAACATGTGCGACATTACTCCACCCTTTAGCACTCCCACGCGTGCAAACGTGTGTAGCATTACAAATTCCTTTTACGCTGACTCCCACGCATCCAGATGTATCAAGAACTCTGGATGTATCAAGAACTCTGGTATGTGGGAGGTGTGTTTATAACCTGCCCTGTTATATAGTGCTATATGTCTTATGTAAAACAATGTCCTGTTTGTATTATTGTTATGTACCACGCCTGAATTTCTCTATGAGATAATAAAGTATTCTTATTCTTCTTATTCTTATAACGTCGTCCGATGGCGATAGATCGCCTACAATTTTTCTTTTACACTGACTTCCACGCATCTAGATGTATCAAGAACTCTGGATGATCTACAATCCTCTTCCGATGGCACTAGATCGCCTACAATATTTCTTTTACACTGACTTCCACGCATCTAGATGTATCAAGAACTCTGGATGATCTACAATCCTCTTCCGATGGCACTAGATCGCCTACAATATTTCTTTTACACTGACTCCCACGCATCTAGATGTATCAAGAACTCTGGATGATCTACAATCCTCTTCCGATGGCACTAGATCGCCTACAATATTTCTTTTACACTGACTTCCACGCGGCATCTAGATGTATCAAGAACTCTGGATGATCTACAATCCTCTTCCGATGGCACTAGATCGCCTACAATAGTTCTTTTACACTGACTTCCAGCATCTAGATGTATCAAGAACTCTGGATGATCTACAATCCGCTTCCGACGGCACTAGATCGCCTACAATATTTCTTTTACACTGACTCCCACGCATCTAGATGTATCAAGAACTCTGGATGATCTACAATCCTCTTCCGATGGCACTAGATCGCCTACAATATTTCTTTTACACTGACTTCCACGCGGCATCTAGATGTATCAAGAACTCTGGATGATCTACAATCCTCTTCTGATGGCACTAGATCGCCTACAATAGTTCTTTTACACTGACTTCCACGCATCTAGATGTATCAAGAACTCTGGATGATCTACAATCCGCTTCCGATGGCATTAGATCGTCTACAATTTTCTTTTACACTGACTCCCACGCATCTAGCAGTATCAAAAACTCTGGATTATACAACGTCTTCTGATGGCACTAGATTGCCTACAATAATTGTACACGGACTCCCACGCATCTAGATGTATCAAGAATTCTGGATTATCTACAATCCTCTTTACATGACACTCAATCGCCTGCAATTTACTTCGGAGTACACAGTCAGCATGATGACTATAAGCCTTCTTTGGAGCAGCACACCTCACAGGTTTGGCGAGACACCAAGCTCGAAGATACTTCTTTCTACTACCCCAGCTGAACATGCTATCTACATCACGGTAATACGCCGGTATATAAACATAAATTATCTCCCATGCCAATTATCATGGGCACCATTATACACCTGTTCAAACTTGTATACATGGCATGAAAGCACCCCGCCACTCAGACACATACCAAAAGTCAGCGTTCTGGCTGCTTCTTGTTCAGAGTGGGAAGAGTTTGATGATATTGATAATTGATGATAATTACTTTTGTAGATTGACACTGGTGTCAGTGACAAAACTAATTCACACACACATATACACACACACACATATATACACACACACACACGCCCCCCCCCACACACACACACACACACGCATACACACACACCCACACACACACCCCAAACCTGATTACAGTTACTGGACCGCTTTTCTCACACCCTTGGTTTCACTCCACCTGTCCTCCCACTAACCTCGTCACTATAATTATGACGTAAACTGCGCGAGACAGAAAAACTCATTAAAAGGCAACATATTTTTATGAAGACAAAACCGAGGCAGGGGCGAACTTTATTGGCAATAAATCTGTGCAATCTCTACGATTTGTTTCGCTCCTGGCATGAGGAATGTACAAGGAGAGCAACCTACGTCCAACTTCCTACGATTCAAAGATCAGATATCAATCAATCAATCAATCAATCAATGACGCTTATATCGCGCATATTCCGTGGGTACAGTTCTAGGCGCTCTGCAGTGATGCCGTGTGAGATGAAATTTTATACGGCCAGTAGATTGCAGCCATTTCGGCGCATATTTACCTTTCACGGCCTATTATTCCAAGTCACACGGGTATAGGTAGACAATTATTAACTGTGCCTAAGCAATTTTGCCAGGAAAGACCCTTTTGTCAATCGTGGGATCTTTAACGTGCACACCCAATGTAGTGTACACGGGGGGGGGAGGGTTCGGACACCGAAGAGAGTCTGCACACAAAGTTGACTCTGAAATAAATGTAGCCAAGTGCACTTCGCTACCATAAACACTCTAATCATCGCATAGCGAGACAGCCTTGTGTACAGTACATAGCAGACGATACGATGATGCGCGCGCACCTTGCCGGCGCAAATTCTAATACAATACCTTTCTTTATATATCTACCTAACTTCTATCTTTCAAAGTCCCTTTTATCTTTGATACGGTCCTAATTATATTTAGGTTTGCATAGAAGTCACTGATTAGGCTGGATGGCTGCATATTATTGTGTTATTTACGATAATGCTTCGAACTGACCAAAGCGTCACTCTGACCTTGACCGGTTTTCATGTATCGTCGAGAGAAATTGATTCTCACAAACTCATCTTTGTCTTTTCAATCATTGTTTTGTCATTTTTGTATCACTATTACATATCCCGTACCTATGTTGCATATGATTTTAGTTTGTTTATAAGGATTTGGTTGTAATGAGTGATGCTTGGTTCCTCTGCAAAGATTGCTAATTTATGCAGACAGGTACTCGCGCAGGAATTTAGCCGATTCCATTTACTTTCGGACTTTACCGCTTCGTACTAAGTCAATGTATAATTTTCCCCCAAGTAACGCATATCATGATGTTTGTCTAGGGTTCTTCTTTTTATCTGTATGATTTATGAGTTTGTCCATTATTCCAGTTTAGAGAGTTTTGTAATTTTCCGCACTGAAGTTGGTTCAGTGCCTTCACTAGGACCATTGTTTTTGCATCCTACTAAATAAATATAAGTTTTTACGAAATGTGATCTATTGCAATGGAAAGCTAAAGGTCGTAGCTTTAATTTGATGTATTGTTTGTTATGATTGGTTATGTATTTGTTTAAATAACGTAGGGTAAAGCAAGTGTAAGAAACACAGATTCCGTGTTTCTGGCCGTATTCAGGCGATTTTTATTCTCGGCGGACGGTGCTTTCTGTGCAGTCCGCGCCGGGGCTATAAGTATAAGCCGGACCCCGGCATAGCTTGATGCTTCACGATATTGGTCAGATTGGCCTGGAAGGAGGAACAATGTCTCTGTACGCAGATGACCTAGCCTTCTGGATGGAACCAGTCAGACACCACATGACTGAGCAGAACAGACTCAAGTATCAAGCGCAAATTGACAAGATCGCAAAGTATATGCTTGCAAACGGCTTTGAACTCTCACACGAGAAGACAGTGTTCCTGGTGTTCACAAGAAGAAGGGGGCTCAAAGCCCAGTACCACCTGACCCTAAACGGAATGCAAATCAAACCAAGCAAAACTGCAAAGTTTCTTGGGGTCACGATCTCTGATGATCTGATCTGGCAACAACACATCGACTCTCTAATTGTCAAAGCCCGACGATCAGTCAACCTGATCAAGGTTCTAAAATCTCAGACCTGGGCAGCTGGTAAAGCCCTTGTGCACCTGGTAAAGGCGCTGGTCCGCTCCAGACTAACATACGGACAAGAAGCCTACTTCAGCATGCCACAAAGCCTCTGGAACAAACTGGAACGCCTGGAGCTCTCAGCCTTAAAACTGGCTCTGGGCGTTCCAAAAGGGGCCATAAACTGTCTCGCCTATCAGGAAGCAGGCATGATCCCCCTGAAGGAAGAATGTCACCTCCGCTGCGCTCAGTTCGTTGCTCGAGCATCGGCTGTACCCAACACTGTACAGGAAGTGTTCACGGCAACCTTCCATCCGACACAAACCTCCTGGCACGAGACCTGGAAAGAAAAGAAAACATGCTTGGCGGAGCGGTACAAAACCCTCCACGACCATACCATAGATGTACTGACCCAGTGCCAAATTGACCAGACACGAATGGCTGAGCTGCCAACCAATCCGTACCCATCATGGCTGATCGAAAAGCCACAGATCAGCCACACGTATGGCGACGCAGTTTCCAAAAAGGAGAACCCACTCCTCCTAGCGACCATGGCCAAGGAGATTCTGGACGGCAGGCTCCGCAACTACCTCAAAGTCTACACGGACGGCTCTGTCCTGGACAACGGCGAGGTGGGTTGTGCTTTTGCGATCCCAGAGTTCAACTTGGTGCGAAAATATAAACTAAACGAGGGGGTCAGTATCTTCACGGCGGAGATGTATGCCATTCTCATGGCCTGCTCCCACGTGAACGACAACATGGCCATACCCATGGGAGTGGCAATCCTCTCAGACTCGAAATCCTCCTTGCAAGCGCTGGCAAGCGAGACAGGCAACAGACCAGAACTCCGCATGGAAATCCAGGCTCTATGTCACCAAATTATGGTTCGGGGCACCGACCTCGTTCTCATGTGGTTACCATCCCACACAGGCATCAGGGGCAATGACCTGGCTGACAGGGCAGCAAAAGCCGCGGCCCTCTCCGAGGGCCCGGTCCTAGACCTGAAATATTCGGTCACAGAAGCGAAAGGCAAACTGGCTAAGGCTGTGAGAAAAGGGTATGGCGAGACCCTCAAGGAAAGATGCACAAAGCACGGATGGCTAGCGCTGCCTCCGGACAGAAAGGGCCACCATCACCCGTTCCCCCTGAAGGAGATGCAGCTGCTCCGGCGCATTCGCACCGTGAGCTCCTACTACTCCTTCACCTTCCCCCGCTGCGAATGTGGAATGGCCCTAGACTTCCACCACCTCTTCGCAGGTTGCCAACCTCTGACCCCGGAGATGGCACCACTCTCCCAGTACAGGACTTCCCACGGACTAAGTCTACACGACTTCCTCCGACCTCATCAGTCCCTCGGCCTGATACCGATGAGAACCTTGACCCGTTCCATCCTGAAATCGTCTGTTGCCAAATGGTTCTGAGGATGCTGGAGATGCAGGCCCAGCCAGAACCAGTTCAGACTTTCAAAGGATACCCCCAAACACCCCATCCTGTCAGGCCCACCCCCATTCCTGAAATCGTCTGTGGCCAAATGGCTCTGAGGTTGCTGGAGGCATAGGCCCAGCCAGATCCAGTTCAGACCTTAGAAGGACCTCCCCCCAATCCTCCCTCCTGCTGCCAACCGTCGAAAGGACAAGGAACCCAGAGGTCTGTTGGTAGAGCCTTGGCCCTGGAAAGGACAGGGTTCCCGACCCTCTATCTTTTTTTTTTTTTTTTTTTTTTTTTTTTTTTTTTTTTTCTCCCTCGTACCACAACCATCTAAGGTTCCCCATATTAAACTATGTGTATCTATGTTTATATCAATAGTAAATGTCTATGTGTTTATTGTTAGTAAATGTTCTACGTTACATGTATTATGAGTGTATCTTAGGTCTACATATTAATCTAGCTGGATGATCTCGGCATAGCACATCTTACTTCATTAAGCTACAAACTATTTGCTATTACTATTATTATTGCTATTATTATTATTATTATTATTATGAACCAACCACTTCCTTCGCTGCACCTGCCCACCTGCCGTGTTTTCCGCCGACGGGGCCGAAATCGCGTGTGGCCCGTGCACTTGTAAGTTATTCCTTACTCTTTAATTATTTACTATTATTATTATTATTGTTATTACTATTATTTTTATTATGAACAAATCATTTCCTTCGCTGCACTCGCCCACCTGCCGTGTTTCCGCCGGCGGGGCCGAGGTCGCGTGTGTCCCGTGCGCTAGGCTTATAGTTAATGCCACGTTACATTCATATATTCCATGTGTCACCTTAGGTGTATATATTAGATTAGACAGCCAGCTTCTGCCTACCATATCTGAGACGTCCGTCTCTTTTGGGAGGAGGAGGGTGGCCTTTGTAGCTGTGCGAGAGTATGCGAACGACTGTGTATGACAGTGTAAATAGCCTATCCTCTTTTTCTCACCCCCACCCCAGAGGGGGTTACAGAGACACATCTCTGGCCTCCTCACCTGACCCCCTTCCCATGCCTCTGTAGACAGAGGGTGCCATAAAGGCGTTGATGAATAAACCGACATAAAGTCGCAGCCCTGTACATATGTTTTTAACCGGCCAGTATAGGTCCTAGGGAGGACCGGGTTTGCTTTTCGCCAGTTGACTAGCCGCCGAATCCACAAGTACGTAGAGGGTGCCTCGGCTTCTCCACCACGACCCTCCTTGGTCTGACACTCACTCCTTTGCCATGATCAGTCGGATGCCACTTTCACAATTTTATTCTAAAGTACCAACAAATCAAATCAATTCCCTTCCGGAATAGCAACGTTCCACGTTTCTTGAATACAAAAGCATTTCTGCCTCGGAATGAAAGAATAAATCTCTACAATCGTGTATCCCCTGCAAGGAATTGATTTTAAATCCTGTTCTTCCAGCATTTCCATTACGGAAAGTAAAAGTTTTTTTTTTTTTTTTTAATTTTTTTTTGTTTTTTGTTTTTTTGTTGTTGTTGCTCATCTTCACCCAGGCACACATCGTAGAGCTTCGGCTCTGATATCTTTGACCCAAATTGCTCTAAGCAGAGAGGTCGTTAAACTGTATTTTCGTCGCATAAGCATGCATTCGCTTCTAGCAGCTGAACACGACACTACACTTGCTTTGCTGTCTACGGGTTTCGCCTTCGGCCTCTACGTTTCCTTGCATTGTTTTCTTGATTAAAAAGTTGAAACAAGACGCTTGGAAGTGGGCTTCGTGTATCTACTACTACCCTTCCACTCCACCACTACATTTGGCGCTGCGCAGCAGGGTACAGAAGCATCAACTGAAAGAAGACAGTACAGGCAAACATGGCGGACGAGGCAAACACCCCCAACCTGCGGCTCTGCAAGCTGAGGCGTTTCACCGGCGAGGGCGACTGCGCCGAGACTTTTATCCAAGAGGCCAAGCTGATCTTGCAGCTACAAACGGTCCCTGCACTTGCTGCAGCGGCATGGATCCTTGGAGCGCTGGACGGAAGGGCTCGACAGGAGGTCATCAGGCGACCAGCAGCGGAGGTCAACACGCCGGCCAAAATTTACGCCATCTTGGAGCAGACGTGGGGCGACCAGCGAGATAGTGTCGCACTGGCTGCCGCTTTCCACAGGTGACAACAGGGTCTCGGCGAGTCCGTTAGCGAGTACGCCAGCCACCTACGCGCTGTGTGGGCCAAGACCAATGCTGCCGAGGCCAACACACTGAACGACAATACGCTGCTCAAGACCTTCGCCACAGGACTCCACCCACAATCCCTGAAGCGTGACATGTGCCGCTTCCTGCGAGAAAAGCCGGCCGCCACCTTCGACGAAGTGTTATTTTGCGGTTGTGTGACCTTGAGATGGAACTGTGTGGTGCCCATTTGGTGAGTGTGACTATAGCCCTTATTCAACGGACTGTGTATGACGGTGTAGAGAGCCTACAGGACTCAGCCAGTGTATATACTGTACTCGAGTGGCTGTAGCGCGTGCAATCCCATTCTTAGCTAGTGTGACACGTCATATCGGACTTGACGGATACAGACTTGGGCTGGTGACGTTTAGCCATGTGGTATTACATAAGACTTTCCTCGGTGTTCGCGGCAGTGGAGTGACGCAAGTGTTGCGTCCACGAAGAGACTCGCAGGTGTGTTTACTGCCGGGTGTTTTGTTGCCGTTTAATTTGTTGATGTTTGATAATGTTCATTTTCATGTATGCTATGCCATGTTTCTTGCATTGGTATGATTGATATTGATTGTTGCGATTATTTGTCATGATGCTTTGAGTGGAATGTGTTGGCGGATGTTTGCGCTTATTGAAAGATTTTTTGTTGGCACAAGCAGATACTACAAATCTGATGGTAATTGCCACCTAGGGTTGAAAGTAATTTAGTGAATACTTGCTGACCTTCAAATAAGACCCTGTATCATCACTTTCTTAATTGCTCTCTTAAGCGTAAACTATAAAGTTATGATTTACCTTGTTACCTTTAACCTTTGCCGGATGCCGCTTTTGACTACACACTCCCGACGATGCGGGTTTGTCTGAACCCATACATTTGAAAGAGGGTTTTTACCGTTTATTCCTCTAACGACGATGCGGGTTTGTCTGAACCCATACATTTGAAAGAGGGTTTTTACCGTTTATTTCTCTAACGACGGGGTGGGTTCAGGGAAACCCACAGCGCTACTTCAGTGGGTGCATCGAGTTTCTCCCTTCACCGACCTCTTGCAGGGGAGGGAGAGGGGGAGGGAGAGGGGAGGGAGAGACTGAGAGACTAAGAAAGAGAGAGAGAGAGAGAGACTAACAAAGAGAGAGAGAGAGAGAGACTAAGAAAGAGAGAGAGAGAGAGACTAAGAAAGAGAGAGAGAGAGACTAAGAAAGAGAGAGAGAGACTAAGAAATAGAGAGAGAGAGACTAAGAAAGAGAGAGAGAGAGAGAGATTAAGAAAGAGAGAGAGACTAAGAAAGAGAGAGAGAGAGACTAAGAAAGAGAGAGAGAGAGAGACTAAGAAAGAGAGAGAGAGACTAAGAAAGAGCTAGAGAGAGAGAGACTAAGAGAGAGAGACTAAGAGAGAGAGAGAGAGAGAGACTAAGAAAGAGAGAGAGAGAGACTAAGAGAGAGAGAGAGAGAGACTAAGAAAGAGAGAGAGAGAGACTAAGAAAGAGAGAAAGAGACTAAGAAAGAGAGAGAGAGACTAAGAAAGAGAGAGAGAGAGACTAAGAAAGAGAGAGAGAGAGAGACTAAGAAAGAGAGAGAGATACTAAGAAAGAGAGAGAGAGAGAGACTAAGAAAGAGAGAGAGAGACTAAGAAAGAGAGAGAGAGACTAAGAAAGAGAGAGAGAGACTAAGAAAGAGAGAGAGAGAGACAGAGAGAGAGACTAAGAGAGAGAGACAGAGAGAGAGAGAGAGAGAGAGACAGAGACAGAGACAGAGAGACAGAGACAGACAGTCAGATAGACAGACAGTCAGATAGACGGATAGACAGATAGACGGATAGACAGACAGACAGACAGAGGAACTGACAACAGACATACAGACAGAGAGATACGGACAGACAGACAGAGAGACAGACAGTCTCTTGGAGACAAACAGGCTGACAGACACTGTTCTGCCGCTTTTGGTAATTATGGGTGTAGCAGAACCCACGCCGTCGGCAGAGGGATAGTTACAATCACTACTACTCTTTAAAAGTATGGGTTTGTGTGAACCCGCGCCATCGGTAGTGTGTATGTAAATTATCATAATCAATTAATTTTAATGTTTTGTCATGTACACACTAAAAATTTGCAGACAGAGAGCAAATTAGGTGTGTGAGAGATACTTAAAATTTCAAAACGATACCTTTAATGGTTCCAGAGTTACAATGATTTTAGTGTGTCTCTGGGTACAGGTGAACCCAGGAAGCACGGCAAAGGTTAAATAGGCTTGGTACAGATCATTTGTAATGTTGGATGTCATTGCATTGTGTCAGGTGTATTGTACATGATGTATCATTTTAACAGTGTCAGGTAACTACGTCATTCATTAGTGAATCTGTCCATTTTGTAACTGTTACGTTTTTCACCTAAAATACGTCTTAAACACAGCCTTTACTGTAAAGCCGTGAGCGAGAGTTTTTGAGAGTGTTGAGCTTGTGCATACAAGACCGCACATTGAAAGAGAAATCCTATATTATCAACTAAACGGGTTGGTGGGGATGAAGGTTGCATTTTTGTATGGTAGTGTTGACATTGTGTTACTTTTTCTCAGTGGAGAAAATTTGATAAATGTAGCACTGTTTTCCCATGAAATTCCGGATTGTTTGCACTTTTATGTTTTTGACGCAGTACTTTGATCATATGTGAGACACTTTGTAAAATGCAGGCCTCACTTTTGATTTAGCAAAGCTGGTACTGATCACGAGAACATGTTTTTGTAACTGTCGATTTTCTCAGTGACATATGTGAAAGTCATAGGCAAAGTTTTCGCAATTTTTCTCTTTTTGGATAATCTAAGATGGTTTGATAAATTCAGCCCTTAGGCTTTCCTGTTTTTCTTAAAATCAGCGCGGCCGCTGATATGTAAAAGAGTTGGGGGGGATGTAGCCAAGTGCACTTCGCTACCCTAAACACTCTAATCATCGCATAGCGAGACAGCCTTGTGTACAGTACATAGCAGACGATACGATGATGCGCGCGCACCTTGCCGGCGCAAATTCTAATACAATACCTTTCTTTATATATCTACCTAACTTCTATCTTTCAAAGTCCCTTTTATCTTTGATACGGTCCTAATTATATTTAGGTTTGCATAGAAGTCACTGATTAGGCTGGATGGCTGCATATTATTGTGTTATTTACGATAATGCTTCGAACTGACCAAAGCGTCACTCTGACCTTGACCGGTTTTCATGTATCGTCGAGAGAAATTGATTCTCACAAACTCATCTTTGTCTTTTCAATCATTGTTTTGTCATTTTTGTATCACTATTACATATCCCGTACCTATGTTGCATATGATTTTAGTTTGTTTATAAGGATTTGGTTGTAATGAGTGATGCTTGGTTCCTCTGCAAAGATTGCTAATTTATGCAGACAGGTACTCGCGCAGGAATTTAGCCGATTCCATTTACTTTCGGACTTTACCGCTTCGTACTAAGTCAATGTATAATTTCCCCCCAAGTAACGCATATCATGATGTTTGTCTAGGGTTCTTCTTTTTATCTGTATGATTTATGAGTTTGTCCATTATTCCAGTTTAGAGAGTTTTGTAATTTTCCGCACTGAAGTTGGTTCAGTGCCTTCACTAGGACCATTGTTTTTGCATCCTACTAAATAAATATAAGTTTTTACGAAATGTGATCTATTGCAATGGAAAGCTAAAGGTCGTAGCTTTAATTTGATGTATTGTTTGTTATGATTGGTTATGTATTTGTTTAAATAACGTAGGGTAAAGCAAGTGTAAGAAACACAGATTCCGTGTTTCTGGCCGTATTCAGGCGATTTTTATTCTCGGCGGACGGTGCTTTCTGTGCAGTCCGCGCCGGGGCTATAAGTATAAGCCGGACCCCGGCATAAGCATGCATTCGCTCCTAGCAGCTGAACACGACACTACACTTGCTTTGCTGTCTACGGGTTTCGCCTTCGGCCTCTACGTTTCCTTGCATTGTTTTCTTGAATAAAAAGTTGAAACAAGACGCTTGGAAGTGGGCTTCGTGTATCTACGTCTACTACCCTTCCACTCCTCCACTACATAAATTTCCGCCGAACCTGGGATCGAACTCACGCTGACAGCGGCCAACTGAATACAAATCCAGCGCGCTACCAACTGAGCTATATCCCCGCCCCAGATATCGCCTTACTCACGACATCTCCGACGGTAAAGAACAGCATCCCCCGCGCGTGATTTGAAGGTACAGTTCTGCTCCGGCTGTGACATGGGATAATCCAATCCCTCCATTTGGAGACATATCAAAATCAACAACTTGACTTCCTTCTGTGATGATAGGTGATGTTTAACGCCCTCACGGTAAAACCATTTGGGGCATGTTCCCGGGTTTGACCCCGACTTTAGCTGGTACAAAGAAAGAGACAGAAAAAAGGAAAAAGGAAAAGGGCCACCGCAAGGGAGGGATGCTTGTCGCGCTCCAGCTCCCGGTCAACGAATCACCCGAGCCGGAGGTGGTTTTAAGTAGCGTCACGGAGTTGGTTTGGAGATCCAGCAGTGTCATTATGTGTCAGTGCTGGTAGTCATACTTCACTGCAGAGTTGGACTTTCTTTAATACCTTATAATTTCTCAGAAGTCATGACTCAATTAATTTCTTGTTTTCTTTAAAGGTACTATTTGTTTGATTAATTCATTAAAACAACACAACACTGCACAGGAAGCAGCGAGGCTGTTGATTTTTGGTATAAGTAAAATGGAATTTGTTTGTTTGTTTTTTTGCTTAACGCCCAGCCGACCACGAAGGGCCATATCAGGGCGGTGCTGCTTTGACATTTAATGTGCGCCACACACAAGACAGAAGTCGCAGCACAGGCTTCATGTCTCACCCAGTCACATTATTCTGACACCGGACCAACCAGTCCTAGCACTAACCCCATAATGCCAGACGCCAGGCGGAGCAGCCACTAGATTGCCAATTTTAAAGTCTTAGGTATGACCCGGCCGGGGTTCGAACCCACGACCTCAGTCCCGATCACGGGGCGGACGCCTTACCGCTAGGCCACCGTGCCGGTGTAAAATGGAATGATGGTAAGGCACCTTTAACAGCAGACTTTGTGATCACCTTATCCATTCACTAACAAATCAAGTGAATTCAACACGGATCCAGTATTCCAAAGAAATTGCTGACTCAGTTTACAAATTAAAGAATATACTGTAACACAGCCTCTGTCCAAAGAATGATATCGCATTGTCTTGATGTCACTTTCGAGACATGTCTGTTATCATTTGCTAACAGTCAGGATATTAGAAATAACTCTCATGTTGATATTCCTTTTCTCGGCATGTCTGTTATATTTTGCTAACAGTCAGCATATTAGAAATAACTCATAATATCGCCAGCCTCCCAAAGATGACTTATTTCAACAGAATTGTCCGGTAAAATGTTTTTATATGAGTGAAGACTATTGAAAAGGGGTAGCCATTTCAGTCAATCAGAGTCCAAAACACGGTACCACGGGCTCATCACGTGATCCAAAACCATAGTTACCAGGTCAATCATTCCTTTTGCTCCGACATCGACACTTCATTTTGTCGAAGGGAAGTAGGGAAATCAAACTTAAGCTGACAAGCGCAATAGCCTAGTGGTAATGATGGCGGCCGTCCAGCTGCAAGGTTGGGGGTTAGAATCCCGGCTGCGCCGAATGGG
>NC_090247.1:67768349-67783349 GCF_037325665.1 Littorina saxatilis
TCATCAGTACTATCGAAGGGTGGTTTTTTGTTCAGTGTAGAGTTTATACTAGATTAACGAGGCCGAGAATCGAAATATCACCACGGCGAAAGATGAAAACGTCACAGCGGCGCTGGCTTTGGAACTAGTTGTCGCTCTCGGCATGGGTCCGACCCCCACGTCCGCGTTCGGCGAGGTATGTATTTCCCAGAATCAACTTGGTGAAGACTCTCTTCGGTGTCCGCATAGGATTCATGAATTTAAATCTGTAATCTAGCAAAAACAAACACGCTTAAATGCAGTCAGAAACGGACATGAGGATGACAATGTACGGGGAGAATGCAGTGCCTGCAACAACACAGCATTTAAGATTTGAATAATTCAACGTTCAAACACTAAATGTCCTGGATACCTCGTGTGTATTGTCATAATTGCTACCCCCAAGACCGTGGTGTTGAGAGCTAGTGGCGAATTGAGACCTGTATTTAGCGGGGGCGGGATATCCCTTTAAGACACATTTTTTGTTCAGACCGGTTGAGACTATCGGGTAGCGGGGGCGGGATATCCCTTTAAGACACATTTTTTGTTCAGACCAGTTGAGACTATCGGGTAGCGGGGGCGGAATATCCCTTTAAGACACATTTTTTGTTCAGACCGGTTGAGACTATCGGGTAGCGGGGGCGGGATATCCCTTTAAGACACATATTCTGTTTAGACCGGTTGAGACTATCGGCTAGTGGGGGCGGAATATCCCTTTAAGACACATATTTTGTTCAGACCGGTTGAGACTATCGGGTATCGGGGGCGGGATATCCCTTTAAGACATATGTTTTGTTCAGACCAGTTGAGACTATCGGGTATATGGTAGCGGGGACGGAATATCCCTTTAAGACACATATTTTGTTTAGACCGGTTGAGACTATCGGGTAGTGTGGGCAGGATATCCCTTTAAGACACATATTTTGTTTAGACCGGTTGAGATTATCGGGTAGCGGGGGCGGGATATCCCTTTAAGACACATATTTTGTTTAGACCGGTTGAGACTATCGGGTAGTGTGGGCAGGATATCCCTTTAAGACACATATTTTGTTTAGACCGGTTGAGACTATCGGGTAGCGGGGGCGGAATATCCCTTTAAGACACATATTTTGTTTAGACCGGTTGAGACTATCGGGTAGCGGGGGCGGAATATCCCTTTAAGACACATATTCTGTTTAGACCGGTTGAGACTATCGGGTAGCGGGGGCGGAATATCCCTTTAAGACACATATTTTGTTTAGACCGGTTGAGACTATCGGGTAGCGGGGACGGGATATTCCTTTAAGACACATATTTTGTTTAGACCGGTTGAGACTATCGGGTAGTGGGGGCGGGATATCCCTTTAAGACACATATTTTGTTTAGACCGGTTGAGACTATCGGGTAGCGGGGGCGGCATATCCCTTTAAGACACATATTTTGTTTAGACCGGTTGAGACTATCGGGTAGTGGGGGCGGGATATCCCTTTAAGACACATTTTTTGTTTAGACCGGTTGAGACTATCGGGTAGCGGGGGCGGAATATCCCTTTAAGACACATATTTTGTTTAGACCGGTTGAGATTATCGGGTAGCGGGGGCGGGATATCCCTTTAAGACACATATTTTGTTTAGACCGGTTGAGACTATCGGGTAGCGGGGGCGGGATATCCCTTTAAGACACATATTTTGTTTAGACCGGTTGAGACTATCGGGTAGCGGGGGCGGGATATCCCTTTAAGACACATATTTTGTTTAGACCGGTTGAGATTATCGGGTAGCGGGGACGGAATATCCCTTTAAGACACATATTTTGTTTAGACCGGTTGAGACTATCGGGTAGTGGGGGCGGAATATCCCTTTAAGACACATATTTTGTTTAGACCGGTTGAGACTATCGGGTAGCGGGGGCGGAATATCCCTTTAAGACACATATTTTGTTTAGACCGGTTGAGACTATCGGGTAGTGGGGGCGGAATATCCCTTTAAGACACATTTTTTGTTCAGACCGGTTGAGACTATCGGGTAGCGGGGGCGGAATATCCCTTTAAGACACATATTTTGTTTAGACCGGTTGAGACTATCGGGTAGCGGGGGCGGAATATCCCTTTAAGACACATATTTTGTTTAGACCGGTTGAGACTATCGGGTAGCGGGGGCGGGATATCCCTTTAAGACACATATTTTGTTTAGACCAGTTGAGACTATCGGGTAGCGGGGGCGGGATGGGATGTCCCCTTAAGACACATATTTTGTTCAGACCGGTTGAGACTATCGGGTATCGGGGGCGGGATATCCCTTTAAGACATATTTTTGTTTAGACCAGTTGGGATTATCGGGTAGCGGGGGCGGAATATCCCTTTAAGACACATATTTTGTTCAGACCGGTTGAGACTATCGGGTAGCGGGGGCGGGATATCCCTTTAAGACATATTTTTTGTTTCGACCGGTTGAGATTTTCTTCTCCTCCACCAATAAAGAATTCAGGAAATACAAAATGACATGTAGGACTTCAAGACGCCTTCAGACAAGATGAATATTTAGTTTCACAGGTAATTGACAGTTGGAACAAAATACACGAACCCACAAAATAGCAGCAATGGCATAAAAGCTGAGGAAGAAAGATGATCCTGCTGTCTGATCTTTCAAAACGATGGCAATATGCCAACGAACACTTTTCAATACATTAAAAACAAGAATTGACTTTGTTGTGAACAATACTCTCTGTCTCTGTCTCTCTCTCTCTCATTCTGTTTGTCTCTCTGTCGCTGTCTCTCTCATCCCCCCCCCTCTCTCTCTCTCTCTCTCTCTCTCTCTCTCTCTCTCTCTCTCTCTCTCTCTCTCTCTCTCTCTCTCGCTCTCTCTCTCTCTCTCCCTCTCTCTCTGTCTCTGTCTCTCTTTCTCTTTCCCCCCCCCTTCTCTCTCTCTCTCTCTCTCTCTCGCTCTCTCTCTCTCTCTCTCTCTCTCTCTCTCTCTCTCTCTCTCTCACACACTCTGTGAGCGTGCGTGATCGCGCGCGCGCGCGCGCGTGTGTCTGTTTGTCTCTCTGTCGCTGTCTCTCTCACCACCCCCTATCTATCTATCTATCTCTCTCTCTCTCTCTCTCTCTCTCTCTCTCTCTCTCTCTCTCTCTCTCTCTCTCTCTCTCTCTCTCTCTCTCTCTCGCGCGCGCGCGCGCGTGTGTGTGTGTGTGTGTATTTGTATGCGTGTGTGCGTGTATTTGTGTGCCAGCGTGCAGTAGGTTTTGTGTGTTTGTACGCACGTTCGCTTGTGCGTGAGTGCGTTGCTTCGTACACAATAAATCCAACACTTCCATTGGGCCAGAGACAGCGGAGGCTCAGAAACATAGTCCTGTAACTACATTTCTACCTTCAAAATGGCAGTTCCAACTTAATACCTTTACAGAAAGGGTTTCGAATCGTTGATATATATCCATGCATTCACAACCGACCGCCTTTCACTAACATCAGCTTTGTTACTGTGACAGGACGTCACTTTCAGTTAAAAAATAACCTACTTCCATCGTGAACTGTCTGCTAAATCACCACAAAATCCGTCGAGGCATTAGCGTGGGATAATCTTGAGCACATACTGGAGACAAACCATATAAAGCCTGTCGACATTTTTCCTGTGCAAAGTACGAATTTTTCTTCTTCTTTTTTTGTGCTTAATTAATTCCGTAACTGTGAAAATAGGTCCAACATAAAGCACTGCCAAGGAAGCAACACTTTTAGAATGTACATTGAATGAAATGTTATCAGTGGAACTATTCATTATATTTAGTCAAGTTTTGACTAAATATTTTAACATCGAGGGGGAATCGAAACGAGGGTCGTGGTGTATGTGCGTGTGTGTGTGTGTGTCTGTGTGTCTGTGTGTGTGTGTGTAGAGCGATTCAGACCAAACTACTGGACCGATCTTCATGAAATTTGACATGAGAGTTCCTGGGTACGAAATCCCCGAATATTTTTTTCATTTTTTTGATAAATGTCTTTGATGACGTCATATCCGGCTTTTCGTGAAAGTTGAGGCGGCACTGTCACGCCCTCATTTTTCAACCAAATTGGGTGAAATTTTGGTCAAGTAATCTTCGACGAAGCCCGGACTTCGGTATTGCATTTCAGCTTGGTGGCTTAAAAATTAATTAATGACTTTGCTCATTAAAAATCTGAAAATTGTAAAATAAAAATAAAAATTTATAAAACGATCCAAATTTACGTTTATCTTATTCTCCATCATTTGCTGATTCCAAAAACATATAAATATGTTATATTCGGATTAAAAACAAGCTCTGAAAATTAAATATATAAAAATTATTATCAAAATTAAATTGTCCAAATCAATTTAAACACACTTTCATCTTATTCCTTGTCGGTTCCTGATTCCAAAAACATATAGATATGATATGTTTGGATTAAAAACACGCTCAGAAAGTTAAAACAAAGAGAGGTACAGAAAAGCGTACTATCCTTCTTAGCGCAACTACTACCCCGCTCTTCTTGTCAATTTCACTGCCTTTGCCATGAGCGGTGGACTGACGATGCTACGAGTATACAGTCTTGCTGAAAAATGGCATTGCGTTCAGTTTCATTCTGTGAGTTCGACAGCTACTTGACTAAATATTGTATTTTCGCCTTACGCGACTTGTTTTAAATGTTAACGTGACGGGCGGTGTGGCGGGGTGGTAAGACGTCGGCCTCTTAATCGGAAGGTCGAGGGTTCGAATCCCGGCCGCGGCCGCCTGGTGGATTAAAGTGTGGAGATTTTTCCGATCTCCCAGGTCAACTTATCTGCAGACCTGTTAGTGGCTTATCCCCCTTCGTGTGTACACGCAAGCACAAGACCAAGTGCGCACGGAAAAGATCCTGTAATCCATGTAAGAGTTCAGTGGGTTATAGAAACACGAAAATACCAAGCATGCTTCCTCTGAAATCGGCGTATGGCTGCCTAAATGGCATGGTAAAAAGGGTCATACACGTAAAATTCCACTTGTTCAAAAACACGAGTGTATGTGGGAGTTTCAGCCCACGAACGCAGAAGAAGAAGAAGAAGAAATGTTAACGTTTGTTGTTCTTGAGTTGCGCTTGCCCAGTTTAGATTAGGTGTCCTTCCGAAAAACTGAAATTTAAAGCAATACAGAGAGTGTGTAACGTTCAGTATGTTCTTGTGTGTTTTGTTGTAATGTGGAAAGGAACGAACAACACGTGTTATTACAGTGTCCATTGTGTGCCGAGATTCCAGTGAGATGTCTCAATAGAAAGCGGCCATGCATTCACACAAACACTCACGCACACACTCACGCTGTCACACATTGTCACACACACACACACACACACACACACACACACACACACACACACACACACACACATATATATATATATATATACTGACACATACACACACACACTGACACACACACACACACACACAAGCACACGCACGCACGCACGCCCGCACGCACATACACACACACACACACATACACACACACATACACACACACACACACACACATACATACATACACACACACACACACACCCATACATATCACCCGTGCACACACACACACACACACACACACAAACACACACACACATACACACACACTCACACACACACACAAACACACACACACACACACACACACACAAGACAGTTAGATCATCTTGCACAGTTTCATCCTTCCTTTCTTTCTGTCTTTTGTGTTAAACCAAAGCTGCGTGACAGCGACATACTGATCTGTTTCGACATGTGTTTCCGGTGTTTACAAAGCCAAAAACTGCACGCTGACTTAAATCGATTTACTGTTTTAAAAAAACTACAGCTTCGAAATTAGGCACTGGTAACCATACTGCTATTCCGTCATGCTGTGCTTGTTCGGAAACATTGTGCTCTGGTGTCAAATCAAATAGGCAAGTTCGAAACATCATATTTTTACTGCTCTAGGTATCAAATCTCGCAAACCCGCGCAGCACCCGGTAGGAAACGGTTTCTTGCGTATTTGAGCTCAAGTACAATATAATGGTCATTCACTGTTCCAACAAATAATGCTCTGTATTGTATAGAAGTATGACAGTTGATTAAATAAATTTGAATCAGAGGTGCGTCAGTGGCATCACAGATCCTAATGATATTAGTTTGCATACCAGAAGCCATCCGCCGTGCCCCAAAAAGGTTAATGATTTATACAACTTGGTTACAAAAAAAGTATGTAAACAAACCAAACAAAAATTTCAATTCAGCTTTTAAGTCTCCATTCTTCATCGTTATTTCTACTTTGACCACAGAAAAAGAATTCCAAACATTTTAACAACGCCCGCTGGTATGACAGCTCGAAAGATTTACAGTTATTCATAGCTGTTGTGTCGTGTCCAGAATACTACTGTAACCGTGTGCCGAAACACTACGATCACCTCGGGAAGCGAAGTGCAATCAAACAGGATTGAAAATGTTAGGGCTAATTTCTTAGCCCTATAAAAACTGTTATGCAAACCCGAAGGTTTCCATGAACATACAGACAATCGGAAACCACCAGACCCCATCACAAACAGAATTCTACAATCCACTGGTGTTGACTTTTAAAGGCCAACAACTCGGGTGCAGAGTCTGCTGTGAAAGAAGCGGTAGCCTCCCCTGTCACACAACAGTCGAACCTGCCCTGGAGACCACCTGTCCATAAAGACCACCTGCCCATTAAGACCACCCCAAAGGATCCCCGACGGTTTTTACGACTATATAAATCACCTGTCCATAAAGACCACCTGTCTAAAGAGACCACTTTTGCTCAGTCCCTTGGGTGGTCTCTTTAGACAGGTTCGACTGCATCCGGTATGACTGACGCTGCTCAGTGTAACTCTATGGTTTCCCACTACACGTATTGCTCAGTGTAACTCTATGGTTTCCCACTACACGTATTTTACGCCCAGTGTTCGATTCAATGTATTTGTGCTCCAAGTCCAAGACTTCTTCTTCTTCTTCTTCTTCGTTCATGGGCCTAGACTCCCACGTGCACTCATGGTTTTAGCAAGTGTGGATTTGTACGTGTATAACCGTTTTTACCCAGCCATTCAGGCAGCATACGCCGATTTCGGGGAGGCATGCTGGGTATTTTCGTGTTTCTATAACCCACCGAACTCTGACATGGATTACAGGATCTTTTCCGTGCGCACTTGGTCTTGTGCTTGCGTGTACACACAAAGGGGGTTAACTCACCAGCAGGTCTGCACATAAGTTGACCTGGGAGATCGGAAAAATCTCCACTCTTTAACCCACCAGGCGGCAGCGACCGGGAATCGAACTCACGACCTCCCGATTAGGAGGCCGACGTCTTACCACCACGCCACTGCGCCCGTCAGTCCAAGACCACGCAACTCTAAATGCGATCTGAGGACACAACAGGAAACCAGGTTTGGTACGTACTTCATCAATATTTCGGCAGCGATAAACTGCCTTCTTCAGGATGGTGTGATATGAAAGTCATATATCGGGGACGCCTAGAATGAAAGTATGGTGATGGCAGATTTTGTGTGTAAGGTTTGTCCCTTTAACATTAAGTCTTAATCTGGGCGCACGGATAGAAAAAAAAATATTCCCCCCACGAACAACCCCAGCTAAGCGAGTCCATCAAAAAATCGCTAAAAGGCGTCGCAGGTCCATATCTTCGACATTGACAACAGAGATGTGCACTCAAACGCTTTCAAATCTTTTGCGTTTCTCCAACTCCCCCGCAGGGTCCAAGGCAAGGAAGTATTCTTTTTTCATCATACTTCTTAGTCAAGGTTGATTAGACTTGAAAGTTAATGAGGCGCCCACTACAGCTTTTCTATCGCCCTCAGATCTTTTTTTGGAAGTCTCGAGCATTTTATTATTAAGCGCCTGACGATCGAAGGACGTTTCTTAGCCCAGATGCTAGATGATAAGCTTTACTAACACAGCGCTTCAAGCGTACTCCGTGATCAAATAGGTTGGTTGGTTGGTTGGTTGGTTGGTTGTTCACTTGCTTGCTTGTTCTACATGTCACCTCGGTTAAGGCATGTTTTAAGCGTGTTTTATTCATTTTCTTTGATACAACAACAAACAATAACAACATTAAGAACGTTAACAAGCAGACTGCTTATGTACACGTTCTAAAATGATAATCAATACACATTCAGATAACAGAAAATGGCGAACAAGTGGTAACTTCAACACCTAGTTTCATAATATTTGATTCTTATTTTATATAATTAAAATGAAGAGAGGGAGAGAGGGAGAGAGAGAGAGGGAGAGAGAGAGAGAGAGAGAGAGAGAGAGAGAGAGAGAGAGAGAGAGAGAGAGAGTGAGCGAGACAGAGACAGACAGACAGAGAATGCTTTGCTACATCGATTGCAGTCACTGTTAATATAATTTCAGCCGAAAGCGATCAGTTGATATAACATAATCTTGTACAACAGAAAATATTTTCGTGTTCAAAGATATTGACAAAATTTATTGTTTGTTTGTTTGTGGGTTGGTTTGTTGGTTGGTGAGTTATTAGTCTTTTTCTTTCTTTCTTTCTTTCTTTCTTTCTTTGTTTTTCTTTCTCTATTTCATCCCACGTCAGATGGCAAAAAGGAGCAGTTTCTTGCTTTTAAAGGAGTGTTTTTGACTCCAGTCGATTTTCTCCTGGCTCTGCAGGGGAAGGCAGACGGACAGACAAGCCATCCTCAGCTCTTCATTTCGTGGCCGTTTTAATTCCCTCCGTTTCAAATGGCCTGGCATTCCATGTATCAAAGTTTAACTGATGAGAACACAGATGTGTGGGTGGTGGAATAAAAGTTTTACGACGTGTTAGGGAATGAATAACAAGAAGGCGCAGACATTACGACTGTCCGTTGGCGCCCGAATGTGAATGATGGCGATGGCCGGGAATGCCTTGCGCGATGGCTTCGTGGTGACAGTATTAAAAGGCTTAATGACCCAACCGTGTCAGTAAAACAGATTGGCTTTTTGGACCAACTTGCATTCATTTAGATGTTTGGCGGTCTTACACAATGTGTTCCCCTTCTTTTTGTGAGTGAAACAGATTGGCCTTTTAACTTGAATTCATGTGGATATTTGGCGGTTTTACACAATTTTGTCTTCCTTTTTGTGAGTGAAACAGAATGTCTTTTAACTTGCATTGATTTGGATGTTGGGTGGGTATACACAATTGTTTTCCTTTTTTTGTGAGTAAAACCGATTGGCTTTTAAAAAAAATACTTTCCTTCTTCTGTAAGCAGTCATGTTCACCAGCTCAGACCTTTTTGTGCCTATAAACCTCATAAATAATTGGGCGAAGTCGGCTTCGCGAAGTCCACTTCACGAAACTGGCTGAACGAGGCACTGACTTTTCGGTAAAAACAAAAAAAGACTTTTTGTGAAGTAAAGTAAGTATATGTCATAAACTGATGTTGATTGTGATACTTTTTTTTCATTCACACGTTGTCAGATGCTTAGTGAGCACAGTTGACTCGCCCCCCCTTCTTGCCCCCGCCTCCACCCTCCACCCACCACCCCAACCACATTGCTTTCACGCACTCTCTCTTCAAAACCTCAGTAAGTTGACCCCCTCGGTCCCACCCCTTTAAGACTGGATTTTCTCAAATTGTTTGTGGTCTTAAAATGGGAGGAGGTAACGAAGACGACGACGACGACGATGACGATGATGACGACTATGATGATGAAAATGAGGATGACGATGATGATGACGATGACGACGATGACGATGATGACGACGATGTCGATGATGATGAAAATGAGGATGACGACGATGACGATGATGATGATGACGATGATGATGACGACGATGACGAAAATGATGATGACGACGATGATGACGACGACGATGATGACGACGATGATGATGAAAATGACGATGATGACGACGATGACGCTGATGATGAAAATGAGGATGACGATGATGATGACGATGACGATGATGATGATGATGATGATGATAACCACGATACAAGAGAGACAGAAGGAAAAACATGGATAACACAAGAACAATCCCACCAAGTGAACAATTTCCACTGACCTGGTCTCCTCTGAAGGACAATGGGCGAGTCCCTTCCCTGCTCTTTCTCGGGGGAGTCGCGCCACCGATGAGGCTGCGGGAGATCGTCCATGGGCACCTTAACGTTCACCTCCACGCGAGCGTCTCGACCAGGACTACCGTCAGAAGAACGGCCATGGGCGAACGACGCCTCTACCTTGTTCTCAGACACCTCGTCGTCCCAGACGTTCGTTAAGGGTTTGTCGTCTTGCAGCGAAGATTCGCGAGGGGAGATAACTGAGCGAAGGAGCGTCAAACGTTGCTTGGCAAACTGCGCCATCGTACGGGCCTTCAGCTGGACCAGGTAGGTGTGTTCGTAAGCTGTTTCTGTTTGCATGGCTCCCAGCAGGTTTCTATAGACTTTGCTGGTGAGTTCTTCTTCGTGTTTTCTGGCAGCGGGCGCTGTCCAATGGTCAAGAGAGTTGGGCGAGGAGAGCGTGTCCGACACAGCGTTTTCTACGTTGACATCCGAATCATCTTTGTACAGAAACGTGTTCAAGCGATTATCCATTTCGTCTTTTGGGGCGTTTTCTTTCAGCCACGATTCCAGATACATCATCTTTAGCTTTTTCAACCGATCTGTATCTTGTGATATTTCGTTATCGTTAGCAATTTGGAAGCTTCTTTTTGATCTGAGTATATCAGAGCTGTCCAAGCTAGCACCTACGTGGGTGGTAAATTCCGAGCCAGAGTGTCTCTTTGAGATATGGTTATTTTCGGTAGGAGTGGTGTTCGTATTTTTCGCGCCATAAATGACATTGAGTTTCATGTCTTGGGTAACGTCAGACTTCGCAATGTCAAGGCTATCGTGTTTCCCATTGTCTGTGTCATTAATCGTGACGTTATGTACGTCACCCTGTTCCAGGAAATCAAAATCTGAGTGGCTAAGATTAGCACTTGCACCAGTTTTCTGGCTTGCGTTTTGTTTAACAGAGTCTGTGAGATGTTTTGCATTTGGCGAACTTTCGTTTGCAAATCTTTGTATTCCTGTCCCAGAACTAAAGCCGTTGTGACGCAACAGTGATAAGCCCCCTGCGTTATGACGCAACAGTGGGGAATCCCCTGCCTTATGACGCAACAGTGACGTGTGAGATTGAGACACTTGTCCGTGGTGACCGTTTGACCTCCCGTGTGCGAGGCGATTGGCGTGGGAGGGCAGCTGAAGTACTGGAGATAGCTGAAGAGCGGGGGCCATTAACATCACACAGAATGCCACTAACACCTCTCGTGTAGGCAGCTCCATCGCAGCACAAGATGGTGTCTTTTAACAAACAAACAAAAATCTTTATTTCTGTCTTTCTTCCTTTCTTTATTTCTTTCTTTTCTTGCCCGGATTCCTAGAGTACGGGCTGTTGTAATTAACGTCTCCGTTTGATGTCGCTTTTGGCGACGCGTGGATTGCCGTCTTCTTTCTGAAGTTGACGCCGTGAAAGTTTGCACGAGAAAGAGAGGAGGTTGATACAAATTAGCAAACGAGTAACAAAAAAAATCTCCCCTTGCCTCTTTCTTGAATCAAGCTGTGCTCCTGAATTTTCTGCCCTAAAAAGAACGGATGTTGGTGATTCCGTGGGCCGTTTTATCTTTAATGAGACGCCTTCGCAGTTAGTTTCACCATCCTCTTTTTCAGAACTGACGTCACGTTTCTCCTACTCTCTCACAAACGCAGTGCTCAAGAAGATAAGCTGAACATCTAACACTGTCTTCTTACTGGAGGGTTTTCCAACGCTTGATAGCCGAACTTTTGTTCTTGAGTAAGTCTCTCATGATTCCCTCCTGAAAACCGAGAATACATTTATTTACAGAAGGCACTAAATTCATGTCTGTCGCAAGGACAAAATACTTGAAATTAAACCTGAAAAAGTAAAGCAATGACTACATTGGTAAACCTGTTAGTGTACTTATAAAAACATATTACATTCATTCGCTTGCGACTTCGTGACAGGCGGAAGAAAAAATCAGCCAGATAAGTTTTCGTTATTAATTGTGTGTCTGTGCACTTAAAAGACCGTTGGGTCGATATATTTGGGAATGTATTGTTTTGTCAATAACAAACGTTCCAACAACCTACCTTTCTTGGTTTTTTTATTCATATTACATGAACGTCACATTTACACCTAGATAATTAGATCATTAGCCAGCCAACACTCACCACGTGAAGTATGTCAAGATGTCCAGTTCCCCGCAGCAATGAACGTCACAAGTCGAGGTCCGTGTTTAAGGGCCATTCACGTTTTTCAGGTAAATTTGTTCTCCAGGTGAAAACTTATTGTGTTGTTTTGGAAGAAGTCTCGACGAAAAAATACGCCTTGAGCATTGAGCACAAGTTGTTGTAATTTCTGCTGTGACGTCCATATAAACACTGTCCACACTTATTATGCTCACGACCCAATTTGAAATCCTTTAAATCTGATTAACTTCACTCTTGGTTGTCTTTGTCCAAGGGTCCTCAAGGCGATATGTTCATTCACAAAACCACTCGATACCACCAGCACTTTTATTTCAAAGGAAACAGTGAAAAAAACAGTTATTTCAACTCAGTAATGATTTTTCATATCATAATCAAAATTCAATTTGTGTTGTGTTTTCATGCAAATACCAACCACAAACGCAAAGTTAAGAAACTCAAATCACAGTTCTCTGTTGCCACGTTTTAAAGGAAACTTCCAGATGTGAATAAGAGAAACAAAACAAATGAAACACCGACGTCGTCAGAAGTTTTGTCACGAAATGTAACGCTTTTCCTCGTCAAAATTGTTTCGGGGCGAACAATCTTTTCCGGAAAGTCCAGTCAAAATGATCTCCTCGTTTCAAGCTCAGAGGTTTTGTTGGTGCCAGCTTTTTTCATGGGATCCTTGGGTTTTTTTTTTTTCCTCCGGTTTTTTTTCACCTCTGTTTTCACCTCCAGGGCAGAGCAACAGGCGATTGGTGTACTTTCCTTTCGTAGACTGAGTTTTTTATTTCCTTTTTTTCTCCAATGTTCTTTTCTCTCTGTATAGAAAGCAACAAACTTTTTTTATTTAATCCTCAAATGAGATCGAAGCACCAAGTTAAGATGGCGTGCCCAAAGGCCTTTCAGTGTCACAATCGGGCCAGAAAACTAACACCCCGAAATGGACTCAAAACGCCCGAAAGGGCATGTCTCTATAACCAAAGGCCGCGACGGTGCGGTGCCAAATAAAGGAACTGCTTAATTAGCGGTTATCCTGTCAGCGACTGCGCGCATTGTGGCGGAGCTATGGACAGATATAGCCCAAGCCACCGCCCCTCTCCATGCCAGATCCTCAAGCCCCCTCTTGCCTGTCGTCACTTCTCCCGTGGATGGCGTTGTCGTGTGGGGTTGTTGCTGCGTGTGTGTATGTATGGGGGGGGTGTATGCATGTGTGTGTATGTATGTATGTGTGTGTGTGTGTGTGTGTGTGTGTGTGTGTGTGTATGCGTGTGTGTGTGTGTGTGTGTCTGCGTGAGTGTGTGCGTGAATACCTGGCCGATTTCTCTTCTGTTCTTGTCCCCTCCCCCGCGCACTTTTGCTGACAAAAGTTCTCTCTCTCTCTCTCTCTCTCTCTCTCTCTCTCTCTCTCTCTCTCTCTCTCCTCCCCCCCCCCCCCCCCCTATTTTCCAGTGGATCGAAAAGTCTTCTTGGAACTATATGGTCTCTCTGCGCTATTTTCGATGCGTGTTTATTGTCCACACCTTTAAAAACAGCCATGCAAGCGGTTTCTAACCGCGCGTGAAACATCCGCGAGCGCTGTTCGTTGTGCGTTCACTTGGTGCTACGACTCGCACGTGCTATTTCGCTGTCCCTCCTGCTGTCACCTGTAGGCTACACGTGAAGTGTCAGGTGGGGGTGGGTGAAGGGTGGGAGTGGCCGGCGGCAATGACTGAGAGGCGCGCGTGTGCATCACCTCTGTTGTTGTGATATTTGTCTGAATATGTCACATGCTGTCTAAGCAGTTGTGGGTGGAATTATTTTCTCTGCAAATAAAAGTTCCTCCACTATGACTAATTTCCT
Source organism: Littorina saxatilis (assembly GCF_037325665.1). Lineage (NCBI taxonomy): Eukaryota > Metazoa > Mollusca > Gastropoda > Littorinimorpha > Littorinidae > Littorina > Littorina saxatilis. The sequence continues at coordinate 67,782,415 of NC_090247.1, forward strand.
TTTTTTACGGCTACAGATATTTTGGTCTTGGGATGGTTTTGTCTTGTTTGTTTTAGGTGCGTTTGATTGTTTTCCCAGGAAGGATACAACCGTGGAAACTATCCGTCATCCTATAATATGTGTGTCTGTCAATTTCAGTGACCACCGGTCGAAGTACAAGTGAGTATTTAGTTTTGTCCATAATTCAACGTTCTAATAACTATAACCTTTCTTTTTTGTGTGTTTGTTTGTTTCTATAGGTGTAACCGAGTGTCGAAACACCGCAATTACCTTTGGAGGCGAAGTCCAATCAAACAGGATTGAGAATTTTAGAGCTTATTTCTAAGCCCTATAAAAACTGTTATGCATTCGCAAAGGAATCCATGAACATACAGAGAGACAAAAGCCGCCAGACCCCATCACAAACAGAACTCTACAATCCACAGGTGTTACCTACTTCAAAGGCGAACAACTCTGCAGAGTCTGCTGTGAAGGGCGTCGGTAGTCTCCCTGTCACACTCGCCCCCGTTTGAATGAACTTTGTCCCCAAAGTTACGAACCATGGACCCGCCAAGCTTAGGTCCCTCCCAGGTTCGTGGAATGGGAACAGCACGAAAAATGATTCAGTGGCCATAACCCCATTCCTGAACATATCATGTCGAGTCCCATCCCTGTCGACGACGCCAAATGTAACCGAGTGCCGAAACACCGCAATCACCTTTGGAGGCGAAGTCCAATCAAACAGGATTGAGAATTTTAGAGCTTATTTCTAAGCCCTATAAAAACTGTTATGCATTCGCAAAGGAATCCATGAACATACAGAGAGACAAAAGCCGCCAGACCCCATCACAAACAGAACTCTACAATCCACAGGTGTTACCTACTTCAAAGGCGAACAACTCTGCAGAGTCTGCTGTGAAGGGCGTCGGTAGTCTCCCTGTCACATAGGTTTGCTA
>NC_090247.1:67788349-67810849 GCF_037325665.1 Littorina saxatilis
TGTGTGTGCGTGCGTGCGTGCGTGCGTGCGTGCGTGTGTGTGTGTGTGCAAAGGTTTTTTCTCTTTAGCGGCAATGTGTAACTTTCCATTACTGTTGCTGCCAACAGGAAGTTGGCGACAATGGGAGAAATAAAATATAACGGATGCGAAGTACAAGTAAATAAATCTGGATTGAACAGAAGTTCAGAGTGACACGAGTAAACACCAGAAGTTGGCTGTCAGGGCCGGGCTATCTGAGACGCGCGCCTTGAGAGCACTTAAAACAGCAGTGAGAGTTTATCCTCACTGCCAACCCCCGTGTATTGCACGAGGAAATTACTCCCACGAGATTTTTACTCCGGAATAAAACTTTCGTACGAAAAGTTTACTCCCTTCACGAAAAAATTACTTCCCCATAACACGAGAAAATTACTTGCCGCGACAGAGTAAAAATGTCGTACGAAAATGTTACTCCCCTGACGAATAAATAACGAATACATTACTCCACCCTAACACGAGCAATTTACTCCCTACAGCAGTTGTACTCCAGATTAAAAATTTCGTACGAACCTTGGACTCCCATGTCACTTCAATCAATCAATCAATGAGGCTTATATCGCGCATATTCCGTGGGTACAGTTCTAGGCGCTCTGCAGTGATGCCGTGTGAGATGAAATTTTATACGGCCAGTAGATTGCAGCCATTTCGGCGCATATTTACCTTTCACGGCCTATTATTCCAAGTCACACGGGTATAGGTAGACAATTATTAACTGTGCCTAAGCAATTTTGCCAGGAAAGACCCTTTTGTCAATCGTGGGATCTTTAACGTGCACACCCAATGTAGTGTACACGGGGGGAGGTTCGGACACCGAAGAGAGTCTGCACACAAAGTTGACTCTGTGAAATAAATTTCCGCCGAACCTGGGATCGAACTCACGCTGACAGCGGCCAACTGAATACAAATCCAGCGCGCTACCAACTGAGCTATATCCCCACCGGTCAGTACTGGTGGTGGAAGGGGTGGAGGGAGGGGTAGCGCGATTTTCCCTTTGCACGAAATTCCATATTGGCGTTATCCCATTTCGCCCCCAGCCCATTTTCGCACCATTTCACAAGTCAAGCGACATTATTCTATCGTGTCATACTTACAGCGCGACATCCCATTTTGGCGCCACCCCCTTTTTGCCGCCAGCCCATTTTGCCCCCATCCCATTTTTGCGCTTTTCACAATCCAAGCGTCATTTTACTACCGTGTCATAGCACTAGCGCCTCATCCCCATTTTGGCGCCGTCCCGTTTTGCCGCCAGCCCATTTCGCCTCCATCCTATTTTCGCGACATTTCACAACCCAAGCGTCATTAAACTATTGTGTCATACCACTAGGGCGATATCCCATTTTGGCGCCATCCCCTTTTTGCCGCCAGCCCATTTTGCCCCCATCCCATTTTCGCGCTTTTCACAATCCAAGCGTCATTTTACTATCGTGTCATACCAATAGCTCGCCATATGTCAAAGCAGCACCGCCCTGATATGGCCCTTCGTGGTCGGCTGGGCGTTAAGCAAACAAACAAACAAACAAAGAAACAAAATACACGCAAAATAAGTTGTCTTGGCTTATAATGTGCATAAGGCGCGTTCTTCCTTTGTGACATCAATAAGATCCGCTATTTTGATACTCGTAAAAATGTGTATACGCTCATGATGTGAATCAATAGTAGGATTGGTTTCCTTGACAACACAATTTCCGTACTGATTTCCCCGCTATGCAGTCAAATGATGGTATTCCTCGATATGAGTGCGGCTATCCTAGAGAGACTGCTGAACACTTAGTTAATAGTCTTAGTAGAGAAAATAGTCTTCTTACATTAAATACCAGAAACAGGTGTGTGCTGTTAATTGTACAGTTACTATAAACGAAATACCAGTTCTCAATCATTATTAGACAGCCTACTTTGCTGATTTCCAGAAAAAGATACAACAGTGACGTCTGCTACTACGACAATTATCTACTCTATATCCGGCATAATGTTAATAAAATCCTTCTTCTCCTTCTTCTTCTTCTTCGTTCATGGGCCGCTGAAACTCCAACGTACATTCGTGTTTTTTGCACGAGAGGGATTTTTCGTGTATGACAATTTTACCTCGCCATTACTGCAACAACACCTGCACACAAAAACTGCGAGCCGTGCCCTCCCCCATGTGTCCCTGTGGAGACGCAGAACAAGATGCAACCCACATCCTGCGAGACTGCAGGAATCTCCAGCCCCTGAGGAGAGAGACTTGGACCAGGCCGGCGACCCTCCACGAGAAGCTGCATGGACCTGTGGAGGCTCTACATAAGACCACCAGCCCCTGAGGAGAGAGATTTGGACCAGGCCGGCGACCCTCCACAAGAAGCTGCATGGACCTGTGGAGGCTCTACATAAGACCACCAGCCCCTGAGGAGAGAGATTTGGACCAGGCCGGCGACCCTCCACGAGAAGCTACACGGACCTGTGGAGGCTCTACATAAGACCACCAGCCCCTGAAGAGAGAGATTTGGACCAGGCCGGCGACCCTCCACGAGAAGCTACACGGACCTGTGGAGGCTCTAGATAAGACCACCAGCCCCTGAAGAGAGAGATTTGGACCAGTCCGACGACCCTCCACGAGAAGCTGCATGGACCTGTGGAGGCTCTAGATAAGACCACCAGCTTCATATCCAGAGCTGGACTCCAAGTGTAAAGGCGAACGACAAGAAGAAGAAGACCTCGCCATTCAGGCAGCAATACGCCGATTTCGGGGGATGCATGCTTGGTATATATTTTGATGTTTCTATATGATAACCCACCAAACTCTGACATGGATTACAAGATCTTTTCCAATGACAGAGGGGAGTGAGTCCTCTTGAGGCTGCTGTCTAACCCTGAGAGCAGAAAGTAGAATGAAAATTGCACTTTCGCCCAATTGACGTGTCCCAAATATTAAAACACGTGAAACGATATTACTACATTGACTCAACCCTTCGAACCCACAGAACGCCTGTAATTGACCGCACCGCATTTTTTCACTTATATTTACTTAATAGCTGTGTCTGTTTCATACCCGCGGCCGCGCTATCGCGTTTACGCACAGAAAGTGACAAGCCAGTATATTACAGTTGCGTAAAGCGCTATACAGGAAAGCGCGCTTTTCTCTATTGATATTCTTTTCAACTTATGGAGCTTGTTGTTAATCCAAACATAACTATATGTTATTGGAATCAGGGAATGATAAAGAATGAGAGGAAATTCGTTTTGGATCGATTACTCCAACTTTAATTTTAATTCGAATTTTCATATTTTTAATGTTCTGAGCTTTTTGTTAATCCAAATATATCTGTATGTTTTTAGAATCAGAAAATGTTAAAAAAATAACATGAACTTGTTTTTGAATAGATTGTGAATGAATGCAAATGCGCTAGTACGCTATCATACAGAAACAAACACAACTCCAAATGTAGGTTCCCTCCACTGTATTACACAGCTATGACAGCATACACACAAATACACACAATCATCAGATACATAGATAGAATGTCTCTGCAATCATGAACATAAAGGTTAGGTACTCAAAAATCCAATACTCACAGTTTTGGTAGGCAAAAAACACTCGAGATGACAATCTCGTACACAATTGCAATGACAAAACTCTCTATCCTTCACTGAGGTATAAAACTACAAAAACAGTCCGTGAACTCACAGGCACACGATCGTCCTGATATGGCTCTGCGTAGTCGGCTGGACGTTAAGCAACAAATAAACAAACAAACAAACAGGCACACGATATCTAGTTTACAGGTATCTACTCACGGCTCGTGTGTTGTCAACAAAAACCAGTTATAGTTCCTACTTCGGCAGACTTAAAACACCGTCTGTTCTGTCTACTAAGTATTACGTATCTCTTAAGTAATTAAGATATTGTAGACATATTTTAATTCTGGTCATACGCAGAATTACACAGCTTCTATTGCTGTTCACTGGGAAATGTATTTTACTACTAATTCCTGCTACTGGTCACCTAGGTCTACTCTGTTTCCACCGCCCTGTGACCACTATGGTCCAACTCTACGGACAAACATAACCGTGCACTAGCTTCTAGAAATCCCGTCGCATCTCAGCTATGCGAGTCTAAAGGCGTAATATTCCGGCGGCTCCTCAGATCCTTCATTCTGTCATCTGGCCACTATTTTCCTTTATGACCGGTTACACGACGCACTGCACAACATAAATAGCGGACATCTTGTCTTAGATATCTGTCTGCTATGTTTAAAGTTACAGTGTTAGTCGATTCGACTTATGCGATAAACATTAACGATATTCAAATGCTTATTCCATTTACCTGTTAAGTGCTCTACTCGGGCTTCCTTTCTCCCGGTCGATTCCCGTGACAACCCCTCCCTGTCGCTGGACAGTGGTTAAGTGTAACGATATCTTCGTTGCGATTTACAAAGTCAACTCTCTCGGTCAGTGAGTTGAATTTACAATCCGTGAAACCACACTTTACTACGTCACTCTAGTATCTCTGGTTAGCCTCTAAAAGCGTGGAGGATATCACTATCAAACTTTGCCTGTTAGTGTTATTCGTGATTTCCTTCACATAGATTTCTAAAGAAAATAATTGTGATTAGAATTTTAAAAGTTTTCGGACATTTCTTATCACTTTTACCCGTTTAATTTTATGTTTTTGTGTGTTTCATGCTTGAAATTTAGTTTGAAAGGTTGGTACAAAGTTGTCGTTTTTTCCAATTTACCAATAAAGTAACCGTTTTTTTTGTGTGTTCTATAGTGTTCCTCAATCACTGATCTTCAGGTGTGATTGTTGATTTGTTAAATATTCACAAAAAGAATCTTGACATTTCATCACGAGTGGATTTGTGAAAGATACCCCATACTCAAGCTTGAGTCTTGGAAATTAGCCCAGTTCATTTGTTATTTCTGGCCCTCAGCACTTCTTAACTAACAGAACTTTACTTAATTTTTGTTTTCGTTTTTACATGGGGTAGAATCCAGCCTCATTACAGTCTGTAGTTAAAATATATCAAACAACAGTCTCCTGGCTTTTTTTAAGTAGGGGTGGCATTGAAATGAACAAGCGACTTTCATCCTCAAATTAACTTGAAACAAAATCAACTTCAACCAAATTATTTTTAGACTAGTTGCTTACAATCAAATTACCTTTAACCACAACAACTGCAACCAATAGATAACAAATTTATAAAATAAATAAACACATAAAAATTACAAGGACATGGTATTTGCAACGCAAGATCAGCTGGACAAAGGATTGTTTCAACTTTCATCGAATAAAAGAACCATCATAACCTAACATGTCACGTCCTAAAAAGTTAGCGGTTACTGCAGACTAGTGTGTTATTCATTCCTGTCAAGGCTGTTTGATCTTGTTTTGGTGTCGGCGTGCAAGCTTGTTCTGCAAACAGTTGACTGTTTACGTGGTGTTGACAGCAGCTTCGTCATCATAGGGACAATTTCTCCATAAAGCCAATACCTGTTTTTAGTCGATTCCACTCAAACGAGGCATTTTCAGTTTTTGTTTTTGGTCCCCAAAACTGACTCTTCGACCTTCAACAGAGAGGAGAATGCGGTATAATTCGGGCTCAAACAGTCCCTCGTTTCTTTAAAGCGAGAATTGGCGACATTCTGATAATCATCGGTCGACGGCTATCGCCAGTTTCTCTCTGACAGCATGCTAAATTATTGCGCGAATCTATCAAAACAAGGATACAGAGTTATCTCCCATATGTTTTTCGTGAGCACTGATCTAAATTTGAGATCAGTGTTCGCGAGACGAAAATGATTGCAGATTGGCCGACTTCGACAGTGATCTCCGTTCTGTTCTTCACAGTTATGATAAAGACATCGTTCTAAGGTCAAAACAAGTCGAAATTGTGAGACTGCTGTCGAAAGGAGACCGTGATATATGGTTGCATCACTCTCAACTGGTTACAGAAAAAATCGTCTACTTCGGCGCGCGCCGAAGTAAAGTTGATTATCACGTGACACTTTAGAGTTGTTTGCACAGTAAATACATCCGCGAAAGATAGCTCGCTTGAAACTGTCTTACATATCAATTCCTTTGTAATTTAAAAATTACACAACACCATGAAAAATCATTATCGACGATCGCGAATCTGCTTATATCCGTAACACATTACGAAAAGTTCTAAATATGTAAAAAAAAAATCGATTTTTTTTTTATACCCACAGAAAGAAAACCAAGGCATAGAATGAGACCCGAAGGGAAGTAACTCATTTTTGACCTGAGTTCAGGATGGAATTGGCGAGTGAAGCAAGTTGAGGCGAAGAAGTACCGTTTCTTGGGCAATTCTTGCCGCGAGGGACGATGGGATTCTCGCCGCGAATGCTGTAGGTAGCTTTGGGCTTGCTAAGCGAGAAAACATGGCCGCCGCACTGCTGCCAATACGATTGACTGTTCGTGGCCGTTTACCGTACAGTGCTGACGACCTTTTCGGTGTTTAATTCTTGCGTAGCTAGCCATCAAACCGTTTCATATTCACTCTCGCTTCCTAGCTCCGCGAGAGGCTAGCCGCGAGCAAGTCTCGCCTGAAAGAAACACGCGTCAGGCGTGTCACAGAGCAGTTGTGATCCCCCTCTACCATCTGTTCTGTGATTCTAAATTCAGACAGAGCGCGTGGGGCAAAATACATTAGACAGCGATGACGTCACCGCCAGCGGAACCGGATGTTTGATCGAGGGTTTCGCGCTAGCTCCGCGAATTGAGAACTCAGCAAATTCTGTCCGAGCAGTCGTAAACAGCGTTCTGTACACTACAGAATTATTCAGAAACGAACGGAAAATGTGACAGATAAGGAGCTATGAATGTAGAATGTCAAATCAAAAAGGAAATGACCAAAAAAAACAAAAACAACAATAGGTTATATATATTTGAAGCTTCTGAGCATATGGAAAGAGACCGGTACGGTTGGCCTAGAGATAAGGCGTCCGCCCCGTGATTGGGAGGTCGTGGGTTCGAACCCCGGCCGGGTCATACTTTAAAATTGGCAATCTAGTGGCATTATGGGGTTAGTGCTAGGACTGGTTGGTCCGGTGTCAGTGTGACTGGGTGAGACATGAAGCCTGTGCTGCGACTTCTGTCTTGTGTGTGGCGCACCGCCCTGATATGGCCCTTCGTGGTCGGCGCAAACAAACAAACAAATATTGAAAGAGAGAAAAAAAAGTGTGTTGCGCGTCATAATGCTGGTGCATGTTTTTCGTGTGCAGTCTGTCTGTGTGTAATTTTCAAACTGGCGAACACGAAGTAACTGGGTTTGAATTCTGCACTTTAAACATATTTAGCACTACCGATATTGACATGCACTCCTGAAGACTTTGAGCCTTAAAACAGTCAGTCTTCCAGATAATCCACGGCTGCCTTGGGACAGATACAACGTCCCATACACTTTCAGTTTCTACATACATGTAGGGGAAGGGCTCCTAATATGGACCGGCTCCCAATATGAACCATCTCCTGTTCTGACAAACTAACGGCGCTAGAGCGCTCAAAAAAGTTTTATTCGCTGTATTCACCCTCTCTGGATAACTTGCACATGCAGAAACAGAAATCTCAAAACCGTTAGGCTTTTCTCTTTTTTTCACTTTTGGCAGCTTTCACTCTAAATTTGCTGCCTTACACGGCCAAAGCTTTTATCACACAAAAATATGTTACATTTTAGCAGTATTGACCCCGAGTTTCTACTGCAAACAAAATATAATAGCAAAATTTCAAAGTATGTGCGAGTCCCCTAATATGGACCACCTTCAACAAATCGAAGAAAATAAAAGCTAAAGGCTATTTTCATTAATTTATTAAGAAGTTTGCTGGAAATAACCTATAACTAGCCCTCGAGATTTAAAAAAAATATAACAAAAAGTCTTCTTTTCGGGGAAGTTGATAATTTCACTTATTTTCACTCTGTTTTTGATAAGCTTCTTTAGTTTCCTGGTGTGCTTCAAATAATGCTCTCATCAACCCGAAACAGATAAATCTAGAGCATATTTTAATTAGTCTGACTTGTACACTAAGTTGTATCATGTTATTTTGAAATATAGGGGGCTTTTTACAGTGATTCGTGAAGGCCGCTTCACTGGTCCATATTAGGCGCCCAGGCTCCTGATATGGACCATTTGTGATTTTTTCTTTATCTAATTTTTGCTGAATGTCTATCAAAGCTATTTCACTCTAATTAGGCCAAACGGTTAACCTAAGAGAGAAGGACTACCAAACACAAAATGAAACTTCTTCGCAAGAAAACAAGCTAGTTATCACCATGAAACAAAAAGTGGTCCATATTAGGAGCCCTTCCCCTACCCTTTGCTTATGACTCGCCGTTTGATACTAACTGTGCTTAGATAAGGTTTCTCCACGCACACCACTGAGAGATTCGGACTACCCAGGCTACTTCAGAAAAACCGGAACCGGAACCGTGTAGGTACATTAGCAAAGAACCCTGGGGGGGGGGGAGCCATCTTGACCGTCTTGATCTTTCGTCCCCAGTCTTAACTGAGCTGCGGCAATCCTTTAAATCAAGAGATCTTATTAGCGGTGATTAACCCGGCAGACCTGTATGTTTTCTTATGTTACCTGCAGTCGCCAGACAGAGAGAGGGGGGTGCGAGTGGGGAGGGGGAGATAGTGGGGGTGGAGGGGAGGTAGAGAAAGGTGTATGCATGTGTGAGTGTGTGTGTGTGTGTGTGTGTGTGTGTGTGAGCGTGTGTGTGTGTATGTGTGTGTGTATGCGTTGGTGTGTGAGTGAGTGCATGTGTGGGTGTGAGTGTGTGTGTGCGCGCGCGCGCGCGTGTGTGTGTGTGTGTGTGTGTGTGTTCGAAACTGCATCGCAACATTGTTGAAGAGGGCAATGTGCAGGCGTGGAAGGGTTGTTCACGTCAAGTAAATACATTTGGTTAGATGACGCTCTCAGGCCGGAAAGAATCGAATATTATCGGGGTAAAAATCAACACAAGTTTGGTTCTCACACATGGGTTTTAGAAAGACAATGGGGTTAAAAAAATAAGGGGTCAAAATATTGCAGAAATAAGGTTTTCTTGGGGGGGTTACCAACGTCAGTTCAAAGGGGTGATTACGTGGTTTACCAAAGACAAGAGGTGCAGAGAAACAATATATATTTACACAGAACTTCCACCGTGACCTACGTCATGTCTAGACGCCATCCGCATGATTCGGGGCTTTGAGCTTGTGAGGTTTTGATAGTCTGACGACATAAACATTCGAGAACATGTCTCATTCGAGAACATTTCTTTTTTTGTTTTCTTTTTTGTTTTCCCTGAATTATAAAGGTTGTAAAAGGATACGTGCCATTTTCAACGAGACGATGCCAGATGTGAAAATAGAATTAACTTCCCTTCTATCAGCCAGGTACGTCAGAAATGTGGCCGCTATGTGTAATAAAGCTGACAGCAGCGATATATTCAGTGGGTTTTATCCTACATGCGTTGGTGTTTGTGACAAACCTATTTGGCATTTGCAGCATATTGATTGTGACACTTGTAAAACTCTGATTATGACAAATACAACGTTGCCTCAAATATATATGGGTTGTTTTACGCCCTCACGGTTAAACCAGTATGGGCATGTTCTAGTGGGGGTCGGCCCGCTATTGCGCGGGGCCGCTATTGCGCGGGGCCGCTATTGCGCGAATCTTTAGGGTTAGGGTTAGGGTTAGGGTTAGGGTTAGGGTTAGATTCGCGCAATAGCGGACCCGCGCAATAGCGGACCCGCGCAATAGCGGCCCAGCCCCTTCTAGTGTTGTTTAGATTTCACTTTAACTTTATTTATCAGGTACAGTTCCTCCAGCACAATAATCCGGTAAAGGGGTTTTCCGTTGACAGCTTTACCCTTCAACCACGCGCGACTGCACAAAAACGGTTGTGATTAGGTGTGACGCGGCCCTATTTGAACAACAGTTTTGACACCAGTATCATTCCCCCGAAAGCGGCGTGTGGCTGCCTGAATGGCGGGGTAAAAAAGGTCATACATGTGAAAACCCACTCGTGCAAAAAACGTGAGTGAACGTGGGAGTTTCAGCCCATAAACGAAGAAGAAGAAGAAGAAGAAGAAGAAGAAGAAATCGTCGTGAATATTTGTTAAGTTATAGCTTCACACAGGGTCTTCCGATCTGAGCAACACATGTGACGTGGAGCCATTGTTTCTTTTGTGCAATTTACTGTCGCAATAGTCGCCGGAATTCCGAAAATAACTCTGTCGGTTTTGTATGGGTTGTGAAAAAGTGAATTAATGCCCTTGCGTTTCCTCAAACGACAAACATTGGAGGGGCCAATCACTCGCGAGGGGTGTGGACTAGAACCATGTTTTCTGTTAGATGGATAGGGGGTAGGAGAAGCGCCACAGATTAAATATAGCACGTTTAAGGGGTATTCATATACTGAAAGGCATAAATTATGCAAATAGTGCATTGAACGATTTTGCTCTCAAACGAAAATCAGATTGAACCTGTAATTTGTAGTTGACATCTTGAGTGTCGGAGCAAATGTTTCATGCTGTCAGCGTGCGCTTTGCAGTATTGCTGATCCAGCCACAGCTCACTGTGCTAATAAAGACAATGGGCTGAACGGGAGACAATAACGTAAAAAAGATAGTGTGTGGCCCTATAAAATGCAACTGGCTGTTTGGCTGTATCAGATATCGCAATCATGCCACGACTTGATGAAGGAGAGAGACAGCAAGCGATTGGGATGCTTAGAGCTGGCCAAAGCATTGAACGTGATGAACACTGAACGTTTTCCGAAATCATTGCGCTTGGACTCAGTCACTTTTTTTGAAAAATTGTCATTTCATGATGTTCTATTAAAAATCAATAAAGCCAAGGTTTTTAAACACTAAAATGGCCAATAAATAAAATATTCAAACATTGAAAACATTCACCACTGAGTTGATTTTTTGTGATTTTTTAAAGATCAGTTTGCGGAATTTATGCCTCTCGGTATATATTCTTACTGGGGTTAAAGGGATACCTTACCCTAGATGCAACACTGTTTTACTTAATTTATTATCACTGTTACACGCTTAAGTTCATAATAGTTTCAGTTATATGCTTGAAATTTTGTTTTAAAAGTGGTTACACAGTTGTTGTTGTTGTTGTTGTTGTTGTTGTTGTTGTTGTTGTTGTTGTTGTTCTTCTTCTTCTTCTTCTTCTTCTTCTTCTTCTTCTTCTTCTTCTTCTTCTTCTTCTTCTTGTTCTTCTTGTTCTTCTTGTTCTTCTTCTTCTTCTATTTCTTCTTCTTCTTCTTCTTCTTCTTCTTCTTCTTCTTCTTCTTCTTCTTCTTCTTCTTCTTCTTCTTCTTCTTCTTCTTCTTCTTCTTCTTCTTCTTCTTCTTCTTCTTCTTCTTCTTCTTCTTGCTATTTTACCAATACAGTTACTGTGCTTTGTGTTCTTCTTGGCTCCTCTGTCAATGTTCTTCGGGTGTGATCATTTGATGTGTTTACATATCCACAGTAGAATCTTAGCAATTTCTTCAGAAGTGCTTTTTTCAAAAAGTCCTGGTCAAGTTTCACTCGTTATATCGGAAATTAGCACCCTATATTATGTCTGTCCTGATCACTTCTGGAACCTACAAAATTTAAAAACACCCCTTTCACTTTTAAAAGGTAGACTCCAGCAGTCGACAAAACGCCGATTTTTTTTTTCAAATCACCAGAACTTCTGAACGTTTTTCACGTTGGATGGAAACGAGACACAAAGCACTGCCTAAAACTTGCCGAAATTCGTATGTCCATTTCAGCACATTTGCCGAAGAAAAAAAAGAAATCCCAGCAAGATCTTTCTAGCGGGTACCAAATACTGAGTCCACCGCCCAGCCTCAACCCCTTTGAACTTGTCGCTTACACAAATTGCAGAAATTCGTATGTCCGTATCAGCATATTTGCCGAAACAAAAACAAAAAATCCCAGCAAGATCCCTGTAGCGGGTACGAAATACTGACACCACCGCCCAGCCTCAAACCCTTTGGACTTGTCGCTTAGGCCAAAAAAAAATAGGTCTGTTTACGGTAACATAGGCCAAAAAAATAGGGTCGGTAGGTCGGGATTTTTTTTTTTTTTTTTTTCCAAAAAACCACATTTTTACGTTATTTTGCAAAAAAAACATTTTTTTTTTTTTTTTTTTTCCCCAAATGCCAAAAAAAAGTCTAGGGTCGGGCGAAAAAAAAAAGGGTCGGTCGGGTTACCGTAAACAGACTATTTTTTTGGGCCTTATCTGACATCAAGGCTGGTTCTTCACTCTCTCATTTCCTCGTCCTGTTTGAGTGGCTGGTGTAATGGATAGCTGCTTGTACTGTAGGTGGGGCTTCCTCGGTCAATAAGTCAATCCCTGTTTGTGATCTTCTTCTTCTTTTTTGTTCCTGGGCTGAACCTCCCACGTTCACTCATGTTTTTGCATGAGTGAATTTTTATGACAGTTTTTCCCCGCCATTCCGGGGGAAGCATGCTGGGTATTTTTGTATTTCTATAACCCACCGAACTCTGACATGGATTGCAGGATCTTTTCCGTGCGCACTTGGTCTTGTGCCTATCGATAAGGCACTAGCAGGTCTGCACATAAGCTGACCTGAGAGATCTACGAAATCTCCGGCCTTGACCCGCCAGGCGGCCACGGCCGGGATTTGAACGATAAAGAGTCGGATGTCTTGTCCACTAGGCCACGTTTGTGATCTCAACTTGCACCAGTCGCCGGGTGATTTTCCGAAGCTGTGTAACAGTTGAAACCAAGTTACGTAGGTGATACTTTGCTACTTAACCCAATCAATCAATCAATGAGGCTTATATCGCGCATATTCCGTGGGTACAGTTCTAGGCGCTCTGCAGTGATGCCGTGTGAGATGAAATTTTATACGGCCAGTAGATTGCAGCCATTTCGGCGCATATTTACCTTTCGCGGCCTATTATTCCAAGTCACACGGGTATAGGTAGACAATTATTAACTGTGCCTAAGCAATTTTGCCAGGAAAGACCCTTTTGTCAATCGTGGGATCTTTAACGTGCACACCCAATGTAGTGTACACGGGGGGAGGGTTCGGACACCGAAGAGAGTCTGCACACAAAGTTGACTCTGAAATAAATTTCCGCCGAACCTGGGATCGAACTCACGCTGACAGCGGCCAACTGAATACAAATCCAGCGCGCTACCAACTGAGCTATATCCCCTTACCTGCGATATTGTAACCATACAACTTGATTTCATTCACTAATACTGGTCCCGTATATATCCTTGGTCTGCTGCGAAAGAATTAGAAATACTTGCGCAATTTGTTTGTCTACGTTCAGTAAATTACAAGGGTTTTTAAGTACATCACCTTCATCACATGAAAACCAAAGGTTGAGTGACATGGATTTGAATATGTTGCAACAATTTTTTTTAAACATATAATATATATGTATATACTGTGTTTTTTTGGTCCATGTATGTATCATTATCTAACTTGGGAATTACTGAAAACAAAGCAAAGAGAAAACATTCTAGTTGCCATTTAAAATACGTTTTAATCATTTAAAGGACTTCTTCTTCTTCTTCTTCTTCTTCTTCTTCTTCTTCTTCTCGTTAGCTATTTTGAAGCGTTTGGTACGTGGTGCAGCAGTTAGGCACCGCATGGGTCCTTCACATCCGCTTTCGGCCATGGACGTTTATCGGGGGGTCCCTCCCCTAGATCGACTGCCTGCCAAGGCTGTTGAGCTCGGTCTGCCCACCGATGAGTAGAACACAGGACTGAAAATACACGTCACAAAATGGTACACAGCTCTGGAGAATAGTCCCGCTGCGTGCATACACAACCATACATCTGGGGCAGGTCTCATGGGCCAGCAGCACAATCGGTCAACTACACTTGAACGAATAAGATGCAATAATCCGACGATATCACGTTTCATGAAAAAGATATAGTCGGCCGACTGCACGTCAGGGAGTTGCCCTATTCATCGCGTTCGGACAACGGAAGTCGGGTTGCGAAGCGGAGTTCCGACCTTCAGTGTGACCACTGCGAGTCCCACATGAGACCCGCCCCTTTAGTGACAATACTGCTGAAGTAAGTTTACTCGTCGTGACTGGTAAACAAAGATTGAAATACATCAACAGAAGGAGTAGTATAGGAGAAAAAGGAAAATGAAGAGGTTTTTGCAATGCGCAATGTATTGTCTTTTTGTAACTAAACGCCGTTGTAATCACTTCTTCTTCGAGTATTTAATTAGTTTGCCAGTGGGTTTACACCGGCATCGTCTTCTCTGTTTCTGAAGTTTTCAACCAAAAAACGTCTGCACTTTATCTCTCTTTTGTAATTTAATCTTTTTATTGATTTTGGTACATGTGTACTCTGAAACCCGTTGTTTGTTTGTGGTGTTTTTGTTTGTGGTGTGTCTTATTTTGATACACAACGGCCATACAACCAGAAAACAACAAGAAATTCCTCCGAGGTAGGAAAAACACCCCCGTCCTTACCATTCTCACTGCCACCAACTGAGAAGGTTATTTCCCTTTGACCATTAATATGTCCCTCTATAAGTCCTTGTAGAATCTTAATCCACCAATAACTCCCTAACCGTGTGTTTGACTGGTCCCAATTTTTGTAAGGACCGTCTCAGGAATGTATAGAACCTGTTCACCAAGTTTGGTGACGATCGGTCCGTTCATTCTTGAGATCTATATGCGAACACAAACACACAAACACACAAACACATCGACCGAATCCTATACACACCCCTATACCGGGGGTGTAAAAACAGATTTGCACTCATGGAGGATTTCGTTGAGTTTTTTTTTTCTTGTTTCTTTGTTTGCTTGTTGTTTATCTGTCAATCCCTGCAGTTTGGGGAAGCTAGACCTGACTGAAACTTGAGAATTCAGATTAACATCCTCTGAGATTTCAAGATATCAAAGTTAAATCCAAAAATGTCGCATCAGGCATGACTCTTGAACAAAACAAAACAAAATAACTGTAGATCGTATGACAACAATGTAGAGTGTGTGGACCGTCTAACCGAGTGTTTCTGTGCCCCCCCCCCCTCCCCCCCGCCAGATGAATCAATCTTCCCTTGTGAGAAAAAAATGTGACAGAAATCTTAGGTCTCACGAGTGCAGATATGGAGACGATTTTAGGGTAACCGAAAGTTCCTTCGATTAGGTTCCAATAACTGCCGTTTGTAACGTAAGCAGAGATTTTTGAAATCACCAATGGCATGAATTGTAATTTTACACATAGCACTTGATACAGAGCCAGAGCCAGAGACTGTAGAGTAGACAGATAAAAGTCGCTGTCTGGGGGGGAGGGGGGGACACTCTGTTAGACGGTTTTGAACTTGACGTTCGTGTTTTTCCGAACGTCTGTGTATCGAAACACAGATACACGCACTCCATGACTTTGTAAGAAGACGGAACATATTGCTAGGTTTCATTTGTTTGTGATGAATGTATGACCTTTCATGAAGTAGTTTTGTTTTTTGTTTACTTTTGCCAGTTCGTTTTTGGAACTTTGCAAAGCAGTGTCGTCTGTCTAGGCCGGTCTGGAGAAACGCCAATGAAAAGAGCCGAAGAATCCCCGAGCGTTTCTATTGGGTTTGCTTTTGATTATCCATGTATAACCTGCTTCCTGCAACTATGGAAACCGTGGATTTATTGCATGGGGAACATGAGATTTATTTCCCAGGTGGCTGTGAATGAAAACTCGTGAAAATGATGACAAAACTTCGTGTCTAAAACACGCGGGGACAGTTTAACTGCACGCGGGGACACGCGGGGACGATTAAATAGCACGCGGGGACGTTATTTTATAACATTCTGAAGAAAAAAAAGATTTTTTTTTAAAATTACATAAGTAAAAAAATAATATATATATTTTTTTTAAATACATAAAGGATAGTCAGAATGTTATTATATAACGTCCCGGCGTGGTGGTTCACCGTCCCCGTGTGTCCCCCCGTGTCCCCGCGTGTCTAAAACACGGGGGGACAGTTTTACTGCACGCGGGGACGGTTAAATAGCACGCGGGGACGTTATTTTATAACATTCTGACCAAAAAATAAATAAAAAATAAATAAATAAATTACATAAGTAAAAAAAATATGTATATATATATATTTTTTTTAATACATAAAGGATAGTCAGAATGTTATTAGATAACGTCCCGGCGTGCTAGTTCACCGTCCCCGTGTGTCCCCGCGTGTCCCCGCGTGTTTTAGACACATCAAAATGGGATAATAACAATGGGACCAAGTTAGCTTTTGTAGTTAATCTGAATGAGGATGATATTTATACTGTTGAAACTAAATTACAAAATATGCTAGCTACAAGTGAGAGTACGACAACAGATGACGTTGATAGTGTTACTAATAAGATTTGTGATGTTTTAAATTGTTCTGCTGAGAAAATGGGTGAAATTAAAGAACAAAAATTTATGAAAAAGCCACGTTCAAAGAAATTCAAACTGCAACAACCATGGTTTAGTGCAATTTGCAAAGAGAAAGGAAAAATGTTTTTACGTGCGAAAAACAAAGCAAGACGCTTTAAAAATGTGTTCAATGAACATTAAAAAAGAGTGCCTTTAAAGAACACAAAAAGACAATAAAAAAAGTAATGCAAGTTGTATCATAATGAGTTCGTTAAAACTTTGAGAAAGTTAAGAAGTACTGACCCGAAAGCATACTGGAATCTTCTAAATAAAAACAAAAATAAAAAAAATAATTCCAAAACTAACTATCCAACTTGTTCGGAGTTTTTCGAGCATTTCACTAAACTACAAGAGTGTGATGAAAATGAAATGGATGATAGTAATGAACCTTTAAATGAAGCTAGCAAGTAATGAATTTCTTAATGCGCCTTTTACAAAGGAGGAAGTTATCAAATGTATAGACAAGCTGAAAAACAATAAGGCATGCGGTCAGGATACAATAATTAATGAGTATTTAAAAGCGTCACATGATCGAATGATTGATATTTATGTATTGTTGTTTAATGTTGTTTTGCAGTCAGGAAAGGTTCCAACACAATGGGCTGTAGGTTTTTCAACACTAGACCATGTTTTTGCTTTGCATTGTATATTAAAAAAATATTCTCAACAAAAAGAAGCGACTGTTTTGTGCATTTGTAGACTATGAAAAAGCGTTTGATAAAGTTCGCCGTGCATTTTTATGGGAGAAATTAGTTAGTTCTGATGTTAATGGGAAGTTTTTAAAAACTGTAAGAAATTTGTACGAAAATGTCAAGTTTTGGTTCCTGTGAACTTGCTACTAAACTTCAATAGCGTTTTTATAAAAAAAATCAACTCCAAATGCTATGATATTTGGTGAACTTGGAAGATATCCACTAGATGTTAATATGAAATGTAGAATGCTTTGCTATTGGTATAAACTGATTAGTCCTATTCATAAAAATAAATTTTCAAGTATTGTGTATTGCTTTACTTATAAATTGTATATCAACAAGATGATTGAATCTAATTATTTATGTTTTATGGAAAAAACTTAAATGAAATTGGTCTCTCTGGCCTTTGGACTTTTCAAGAAAATGTTCAATACTCAAGCGCATGGTTTAAAAAGAAAGTAAAAAGAAGCTTGTATGACCAGTATATCCATAAATGGTTTACAGAAATTGGAACAAAAAAATATGTTTTGGAATTATCGAATGTTTAAAGATATGTTTGCATGTGAAGACTATGTCACACACCTGCCATATCAGCAATGTGTTTCAATGATGAAGTTTAGAACATTAAACAACAATTTGCCTGAATACTACATGGCTTGCTGTGTCGTACCAGATTTACACTCGTTGCTTTTTCAAATAGTGAACAGCTCGCTTTCGCTCGCAGTTCACTATTTAAAAAAACAACTCGTGTAAATCTGGTACGACACAGCAAGCCATGTAGTATTCTCTATATACAGCATGTGCATCACTATCACCTTGTTCAGGATGGCGGATAAGTACAAGACAAATAAGGGATGGTAGATATATAATAGGTCTTTGGAGACCTCTACAATATTCCAGCCATCCACCAAGCCCCACCCCCACACCTAACCAGCGTCATGGGCAGTTCAACAGCGGTCAGAAACTGTTGTGATATTCCACCTGAGCTGATGTGCACGACCCGAAAGTGGGTGCCACCCAAACGGGAGAGAACAAACCGCGGGTTCTGATTCGTTGAAATCACAACAAATTTCAGTTTCAACCAATCCGGGTGGCTCCCGTTTGGGCAGTAACTTTCTCGTGCACCTCAGCCATGCACACGGCCGTACCTCATCCATCTCCAAGGGAGAGTACTCCGCTTACGGAAGAAGAGTCAAAGTACGTCTTGCCCCCGCGTGACGTTACTGGTCCAGAAAAGACAGGCGCGTGAATCAACTTTCTGACTTTCTGCATTACATTTTCTGATTTGTTTGTATATTCTTCTTCGTCGTTCATCGCTCAGACAGCAACCCCGGAGACTCTGGACAATGCTGCAGTACGCTGGAGGCTCTTCAAAACACTCTACGCTTACTTCTTTTCCTGTTTTATATTTCCTTTCTTTCGCCAAAAAAGAATCTATCGAAACTATTCTTTTTGCTCTTTACGTCGAATTATGACCTTTGTCAGGACGAAAGTCTATCACAAACGTTTGAAGGATAGAATCCATGTTTCTCCGACAGAAACCCAGAGCAACGTGGGCAGACGATCAGATTGAGAACCAGGGTAAGCATCATGCAGTTCATTTAAAGGCTCACTCCGCCTAGTGAAAATAGTTCCCCTCACTGTCTCAGAAATGGGCAGGCTTTAACAAGGGACAAGACCATCCCTCCTCTTGGTCACATACAAAAAGCGAACTCCCCAAGGCACGAACAAATTACTCCCTCCACGAAATTTTTACTCCCCATTTTTTTTTACTTCCAGTAAAAATCTCGTAGGCGAAAATGGGATGCGGGCGAAGGGATAATACCAATGTGTGATCTCGAGCAAACGAATGTCGCGCTACCCTCCCTCCACCCCTTCCACCACCAAGACTAACAGGGAACAAGGGAGTATAAATTTCGTACACCTGGCATGGGAAGTTAAATTGCTCGTGTTAGGGTGAAGTCATTTATTCGTTTTTTATTCGTCAGGGGAGTAACATTTGTGTACGAAATGTTTACTCGGAACTCACCTGTCGTGGGGAGTAATTTTCTCGTGTAATGGGGGAGTGCTTTTTTCGTAAAGGGAGTAACATTTTCGTACGAAATTTTTACTCCGGAGTAAAAATCTCGAGGGAGTATTTTTCTCGTGTTACACCGGGGTGCTCTCTGCGCACAGAGGTATTGTTTAAAGAATTTATTTTGTAAAAAAGGCACCGGTGCTTTTTTCGGAAATTAATTCATAAACAAAGTCCAACTCACCACAGCAAGCAGTCAAGGTGCTGATTGTGGGTATGTGACCAAGTGGAGGGATGGTCTTATCCCATGTTAAACCCTGGCCAGATCTGAGACAGTGAGGGGAACTATTTTCACGAGGTGGAGTGGGCCTTTGTTAAAAATCGAATTGATCCAGAGGCCTGTGTCCTCAACACAGCCAGGGAGACGCGCACGAACCATCCCGACACGGGTTAACGACGGCAGGAAATTACTACGCGCGTGCGTGGGTGTCGTGTTGCGCACAGGTAGGGTTTCTTTGAATACTGCCCGGTGCGTGTTTGGGAATGTCCTCAAATAGCACGACAGGAGTTAAACTCAGACCACCTTGAAAATCAAACAAGCGAAACCAAAGAGCTAATTCAGCTTGTGATTATTTTTCTGATCCCGACCGAGGACCGCAATCAAAGAGCCCCATCGGTAAAGCTCGGCCCTTTCTTTCCGTTGAATCAAATTAAATACCGGGGCCAACTTTCTGCCACTGCGAGCTAGGTGATAAATTTAACCGCCAATACCACAGGCACTAGAAGCAAAGAAATGACTTTCTTTGGCGATGTTTCTTTTCAATTCTTTTAGTAAACTTCTTTTAGCCGGTAAATCAAAATAGATTAGGCCAAAAAAAATAGGTCTGTTTACGGTAACCCGACCGACCCTAGTTTTTTCGCGCGACCCTAGACTTTTTTTTGGCATTTGGGGGAAAAAAAAAAAATCTTGGTTTTTTTTGGCAAAATAACTGAAAAATATGTTTTTTTGGAAAAGAAAAAAAAAGAAAAAAAAATCCCGACCTACCTACCCTGTTTTTTGCCTATGTTACCGTAAACAGACCTATTTTTTTTTGTTGGCCTAAACTTCTTTTAGCCGGTAAATCAAAATAGATTACCTTGTCGAACTTCCTGTCCCTGAGAGGTGATGATTTTACCTGCCAGAAGAACAGGTACCAGAAGCAAAGAAATGTATTTGTTTAGGGATGCTTTTTTTCCACCTCCGGCTTTCACTAAAGTTCTCTCTTTAATCCGATGATCGATGAACCATCTTCGATACCTTGAAGAACTTCCTGCCACATCGAGGTAATAAATTTTTTAACAGGCATCGGAAGCAAAGAACTCTCTTTTATTTGAATAATGTACTCCTTTTCAACAATTCCCAGGAAGCTCTCTATTAGCTGTGCGGTTGCTCCAACTAAGTTTACCTTGGCGAATCCGCTGCAACTGCGGAAGTGATAGAAGCACATCAGATAAACAAAGGAAAGCAAGCTCTCTAAATGCATATGACGGATGTGTAATAGAGTAAGTGGGACATATTCGGAACCGATCTCCTGGCACCCAAGAGAATAACAAACATTGGAATGAAAAAGCGACTTTCATCCTCAAATGTAATTGTTTGATAGAAGCACAGGCAACACCGAGAAGCATATAAATAACTGTATCAGTGTCTGACTTTTTCAAACCCTTATAGTCGGGGCTGGAAGGGATCTTTCAAAAGTTATGATGAAATTTAAAGTCCGCACAATAAAGTCACCAGCAGGCAAACTTCAAGTGTAGTCATTAAGGGCACAGTCCTCCCCGCTACGAGTAAACGATTCGGCTCACCTCCGCATGGACGCATACCAAAACTTAGGCCAAAAATAAAAATATGTCTGTTTACGGTAACCCGACCAACCCTAGTTTTTAGGCCCGACCCTAATCTTTTTTTGGGATCGTCTGAAAAACGCATCTAAAATAGAGCTGTTTGCGCTCAAACAGCAGACGACAGAAGGGAGGTAAGCTCAAAGTACTGTTAGGAGTAAAGGGTCGTCACTCGTGTTACTTCCTTTCAAAATGGATGCACGCAGTGGTGTTCGCCACCCGCTAGCTGTAAAGCTTGATAAATGTTGTCATGAAAAGGATGGGGTGAAAATTATCAGTACCTATCCAGCGAGTTTTAGTATCATTAACGTTTTTCAACAGGCAAAAACAGGGATTGATGAGAAGAAATGAACTGTGAAACATCATAGAGAGGGGAGAAAAAAATTTGAAAAAAAAAAATTTGAAAAAAACAAAAACAAAAAAGCCGACCTACCGACCCTATTTTTTCACCCTATGTTACCGTAAACAGACCTATTATTTTTGGCCTTAAGTGTCTACCTGCTGCCGCCGCTGTCTATACGGGCTGAGATGTTTTCAAGAATTGATTTTGTAGCTTGAAACCAGTGTCAGATAGAAAATTATGTGTATCAAAATAATTACGACCCGCCACGTGGTCGCAAGTTCGTAACGCGAAGGTTAAGAGCCTTCCACCGAAAACGGTGTATCGCTGCCTGAATGGCGGGCGGAGGTGGGGGGATGGGCATGCACGTGAAATCCGCTCGTGCAAAACACGATTGTTCGTGGGAGTTGCAGCCTATAATCGTAGAAGAAGACAGAAGAAGACAGAAGAAGAAGCGTAAGCGTGACGTTAAAGAACCCGCGTACGTATTTAGGCTCGTTACACGTTTTAACAAAAGTAATTTCAATTTTTGTCACATTACATTCTGTCAAATGAGAAGCCGAAATCGCTTCACGCACGGACAAAAGGAGTAATTGGACACTAGCTCTTTCTGTAGCTATAGGAGCTATTACACAATTCTTCAGATCAAAAAGACATTTTCTGTACAATCTAGAATGTCAAAAAACGAGTCAGGACATCGTTTTAAACTTAACTTTAGATGCGTATCGTGATTTTGCTTGCTTTTTACATTTAGTCAAGTTTTGACTAAATGTTTTAACATAGACGGGGAATCGAGACGAGGGTCGTGGTGTATGTGTGTGTGTGTGTCTGTGTCTGTGTCTGTGTGTCTGTGTGTGTGTGTAGAGCGATTCAGACTAAACTACTGGACCGATCTTTATGAAATTTGACATGAGAGTTCCTGGGTATGATACCCCCAGATATTTTTTTATTTTTTTTGATAAATGTCTTTGATGACGTCATATCCGGCTTTTCGTAAAAGTTGAGGCGACACTGTCACACCCTCATTTTTCAATCAAATTGATTGAAATTGTTGCCAAGCAATCTTCGACGAAGGCCGGACTTCGGCATTGAATTTCAGCTTGGTGGCTTAAAAATTAATTAATGACT
>NC_090247.1:67818349-67835849 GCF_037325665.1 Littorina saxatilis
CACCCCCTCCAACAAAAATCATGAAAAAGGGAACATTCCTTGCATTGCATTCCGTTGCCTATGCGTCATAGGGGATCCATCGGCACTCGTATAGACTGCCGCGACAGTGGTTTCCCTTTTTTTGTGATGAAAAGTACATGTATGAGTCCTTACAATCTCAATTCTTCTTCATTGCCTGTACAGCTTGCTGTCGAATTTACCTTTTTCGTTCAAGGAGAGGCTTCCTTTCCCTCCAGAAACATCAAAAAACGTTCAGCTTCAAGGGGGCGTAGCCCCCTGGACTCCCACCAAAGGGCGTCGCCCCCTGGACCCCCATCTGTAACCCCCCCCCCCCCCCTAGTACTTATCTAGTCCGGCCCTGAGTCGCTTCCTGTAACGTCTATCTAACGCCTGCATTCCAGCGTGTTGATACACAGTTACTACACAGTTATTACAATTCTGAGTGACCTGCTGCAGCACAGCTGGTCTCGGCTAAAAAACTCGGTCAACATAGGTGGGGTAGCATTTGTTAAAAATTAATAAGGTTTTGTCCCCAGGGGGCTAAGAAACCACACATCAACGAAATTAATCCAGTAATAAACACTCATACAGATATACTAAACACAAATCATTACAATTAGAAATATCATGCCAAATCCATACAAAATACCTTTTAATCCTAAATTAACGAAACAACCATACGCGTAGAACTAAGGGCGGTCGGCCATTCTGGTCGTAAAATACGCAAAAATGCATCAGCCGTCTTTTGACTTGGATGGCTAGCTTGGTTGTCAATGACCCGGAATGAACGAAAGGAAAGAGGGAACGCCGACTGAGCCTGCAACGTTCTGTGCACAAAGGCAAAGGTACCCGATGGAACTCGGCACATGAGGGTCGGAAGGGGACAATGTTCGATCTTTGTGTACGCTATTTCTGTCATCAAGACACTGACATCAAAAAACGTAAGAAAGTGAACACTGGTTTGGTTGTCTTGCAGGTGACTTTTCTTTAATACGACTGGGGGAGGGGGTAAAAACGCTGTTTGTTTTTTTGTGGTGTTTTTTTTTCAAACCAGTGTTACCGCAGTAACCTACACCTGATTCAGTCTTCCCACATATGTGCTTACGACACTCGAGCAGATACTATGATGACGTTAGCTTATTGTGGATACAACAGAGCTAAATATTGTCAAATTGCTGACGTTTCAAAACATGTCATTTGTACACACACAAAATGCCAGAAGAGCGACAGAATGAAGCTCCAGTAACTAATATGTCAGCTACTGGTTTGTCATTCAAAAGACAGCGACTGGTATGTCATTCAAAAGACAGTTTCTGGTATGTCATTCAAAAGACAGCTACTGGTATGGCATTCAAAAGACAGCTTCTGGTATGTCATTCAAAAGACAGCTACTGGTATGGCATTCAATAGACAGCTACATGACTGTACTGGTATGTCATTCAAAATGTATATCGGTGTGACCAAAATGATCCTATCTCGAGAAAATGCAC
The DNA here is from genome assembly GCF_037325665.1 of Littorina saxatilis. Taxonomy (NCBI): domain Eukaryota; kingdom Metazoa; phylum Mollusca; class Gastropoda; order Littorinimorpha; family Littorinidae; genus Littorina; species Littorina saxatilis. Next base: position 67,819,840 of record NC_090247.1, read on the forward strand.
GGTGCAAGATGGAAAGGACTTATGTACATAATTATACCCATACACACCTCTTCCAGAAACTCCTGGTAACGCTCTCGTGTTTTCTCGTGCCTGGTGAGATCGAGCCTGCAGGCCTCGAGACGCTGAAGAAAGGACTGCCACTTGGGTCTCCGCTCCGGGTTGTACACTGAACGCAGCGACTCCTCGCCCAGCGACTCCACCACCAGGAACACCTGCAGATAGCGGCGTAAACACCTGCAGCGTGTATTTACCTGAACACCTACAAAACACCTGAATCGCGCATCATCATGGACACCTGGTTGATTCATCACTATGAACATCTGCATCATCTAGGACACCTGTTTCATTCATCTTCATGAACACCTGCATCATCTTACACACCTGTTTCGTGCACCATCATGAACACCTGCTTCAAATGTTATCATGAACATTTGCACCATGCGTTATCAAGAACACCTACATCACGTATCTCTGCATTATGCAATGTCTGCATCGTGTATCTCCACGAACAACAGCATTGAGAATTATGTTGAACCTCTGCATCCTTCATCATCCATACCACTGGGTGGCCGAGTGGTAACGCACTTGCGCTCGGAAGCGAGAGGTTGCGAGTTCGACCCTGGGTCAGGGCGTTAGCAATTTTCTCCCCCCTTTCCTAACCTAGGTAGTGGGTTCAAGTGCTAGTCTTTCGGATGAGACGAAAAACCGAGGTCCCTTCGTGTACACTACATTGGGGTGTGCACGTTAAAGATCCCACGATTGACAAAAGGGTCTTTCCTGGCAAAATTGTATGGGCATAGATAAAAATGTCCACCAAAATACCCGTGTGACTTGGAATAATAGGCCGTGAAAAGTAGGATATGCGCCGAAATGGCTGCGATCTGCTGGCCGATGTGAATGCGTGATGTATTGTGTAAAAAAAATCCATCTCACACGGCATAAATAAATCCCTGCGCCTTGAATATGTGCGCGATATAAATTGCATAAAAAATATTAAAAGATAAATTAAAAAAATAAAAATAAATCCCTGCGCTTAGAACTTAACTGTACCCACGGAATACGCGCGATATAAGCCTCATATTGATTGATTGATACCACCCCCAATAAACATCACCGTTAACCCCTGCATTATGCACGATTAGGCCTAAAAAAAAATAGGTGTGGTTACGGTAACCCGACCTACCCTATTTTGGGGGGGTGACCCTATAACTTTTTATTACATTTGTCACAAAAAAACCAACAACAACAAAACGAGTGCAGAAAACGCAATGAAAGCGAAAGCGCCCGAGTCGCACACTTATTTCCCTCCCTGTCAAGTAGGTTTAATTTGTACACATTAGAAAAAAAAGTTTAAAAAAAAGTGATGTGCCTACCTTCCTACCCTATTTTTTTGTGGCTATGTTACCGTAACCACACCTATTATTTTTTTGGCCTTAACACAGAGTCACGAACACCTTTATAATGACCAACGTCATTAACTAAATTCAACAACAACTCGCACTACAAAAACGAAACATTTCACACGCAACAACACCAACAACACGCACAACAGACAAGAAGATCTCCAAACCTTCATGGTGTCCGTGTCGTAGTTGCGCGACAACTTCTCCAGACGTTTCTTCAGCTCTTCCGCCGGGAGGTCTTCGTCGTCCGTGTCGTTCTCCTTCTCCTCCATCGCCTGCTGCTTCGCCAGTCGTCGGCGCTCGCGCTCCTTCTCCTTCTCCTTCTCCAGCCGCTCTTTGTCCTGCAGTTCCCGGTAATGCTTCAGGTAGTCGTACTGAAAACGCTGCTCCGTTCCGTTCGTTTTTGAACTCTGGTCGGTCGCTGTCGGTATATAGCGCTGCTCGGTTCCGTTCTTTTTGATAGGCTGTTCCGCTTCTGGTATATAACGCTGCTGCGTTCCGTTCGTTTGGGAACGCTGGTCGGGTCCTGTTGGTTGAATGTGCTGCTTGGCTGCCGGTGAGGGTTGAACACGCTGATTAGCTCCCGGTGAAGGTTGAACACGCTGGTCTGTTCCTGTTGGTTGAAAACGCTGTTCAGTTCCTTGCGGTTGAAGACGAGGGTCTGCTCCTGTCATTTGAATACGCTGGCCGGTTCCTGACTGTTGAAAACGCTGGTCGCTTCCTGCCGTTTGGAAACGCTGCCCGGATCCTGAGAGTTGAAACCGTTGTTGGGAACCCAAGGTTCCTGTCGCTGGTGCTGCCATGGTCTTGGCAAGCACTTGGTCCTGGTTATGACTGGAACTGTGGTTGCTTCCACTAACCCAGGAAACCTGTAATGCGAGGTATATCTATTTACTTATTTATTTATTTATCTATGTATTTACCAACTTAAGTTTGTTGACGGCCCTCTAACCGTCCGTCCGTCCGTCCGTCCGTTTGTGTTGCGTGTACTGGAATTTTCTTCCAGTCCGAACAAGTTATGCTCATTTATGATATAAACTGATTTAATAATTCCTTCATTCATTCATTCATTCGTTTTCAGTATTGTTGATAACATGTTCTGTTTGATTAAGGTATTCAGCTGGTATTTCCTTGTTTTTCTCTACCTATTTTATTCATGTTTTTATTACTTAGTTAGTGGAAGAATCTTTTGTAATGTATGTTTGATGGTGTATGCTTTTAATTAAGCGTTGCTGACTATGAATGTAGATGTAAATGCTTGCATAACTGTGTTTTAATTTTAAATGTGTCAAGCGCAAAGAGCATAATTGTAAAGTTATGATGTTGCGCTATATAAATGCTCATTTATTATTATTATTATTATTATTATTATTATTATTATTATTATTATTATTATTATTATTATTATAAATCACAATTGCATGATTCAGATTACAACTACACCGCTTAACAAAATGGCTTGCTCATTTACTGATTCGCGTAACTCTCTTGTGTGGGGGGGGGGTGTCACTTCGCATGAATGTGTCTATATCAGCATGGTTTTTCCAGCCAAACTCTTTTAAATCTCATCTGATTTCGATGAAGCTCCACGACGCGGGAATGCAATAAGACCACCCACCGTGTTAGTCCACTGAGGCCAAATAATGAAAACAAAAGTTCGTGTTATAAATTGGCTTCATTTGCTCTACAAATCAACTTCAGCTTAGCGGTTAGATATCATAAATCCACCCGCAGCAAACCAGCCATTGACTGACAAAATCTCGCTAATCTTAATCTGCCCTGTGCCTTATCTCCATTATCTGTGAAAGGCTTTCGCGGGGGAGTTAGGACTGAACATGTTGTCAGTTTAGTGCTACTTCTTCTTCTTCGTACGACGGTTGTGTCAGACTCGGAATCTGGAGGATGCCATGAACATGGACGTTCTTTCCAGGTCCTCCAGTGCTCCCCACATTTTGGTCCTCAGATCTGTTGGGTCAGGCAGTTTAGTGCTACTGTCTATCAAGTATGTTGTTGCTACACGAATAATCTTAGAGAAAGCTGTGACTTTGTACGCCTTCTTAGGATAAACAATGGTAGCCCTGGTATAACTTTGGACCTGTTATTATCTTGTAGGTGCCTGATGTGTGTAAGCTTTGAAGTTCAAGATGGCGCTCTAACGGGGAAGGGGTGGTGAGGTTGGTGGAGAACAAAATGATACTCTCTCTCTCTCTCTCTCTCTCTCTCTCTCTCTCTCTCTCTCTCTCTCTCTCTCTCTCTCTCTCTCTCTCTCTCTCTCTCTCTCTCTCTCTCTCTCTCTCTCTCTCTCTCTCTCTCTCTCTCTCTCTCTTACGTTTTTCGCGTAATTCTTACGGAATTTTGATGTTTTTTCAAGTCTTACGGCGTATGCCGAAGATCTTACGGTTTTTACAAAACAATTGATCGCAAAGGTTCTTCCGAGAACAAAGTAACAGCTAAAAAATCTCGCAGTAACTGATCCGGCGGAAGTACAAGGCAACGCGCATGTGCACACCGTCAGCGCGATCTGACCGAGTACTGTGCGACCATGCTTGACCACACGCGACCTCAAATTAAAGCAGTTACATGTACTATTGTTGTTGTTCTCGGTATCTTCAAGGTATTTTCTCACGTTGTGCGCAGTTTAAAGCCATAGAAATGGAACTAATGGAGTTGTGATGCATTTTCGAAGAGCTAGCGATCGAAAGTGAAAGTAGCCGGATTCCTGTCACATCCGATCATGTCGGACTTGATTTTAGAACACGCGCGACCTCAAACTAAAGCATTTACATGTAATATTTTTGTTGTTCTTGTATCTACACAGTATTTTCTCACGTTGTACCAAGTGTGAAGCCATATAGATAAACAAAATAAATAAGGGCGTTATGATACATTTTCGAAGAGGCAGAGAGCGAAAGTTGGCACCGGATGTTTGTCACAACCGATCATTATACGACTTGTTTTTAGAACATGCGCGACCTCAAATTAAAGCATTTACATGTCATATTTTTGTTGATCTGGTATTTGTCCTTGGTTGCTGAGACACACCTGAGTTTCTGGCTTGTAACTTGTGTGTTTTACATATTCTGTTTGGCTAAAAATGTTCTCTTTTGCACATTAATTGTGGTGGGGGTTTCCATTCATGATTGAATCACTGTGCTCAATGAATGAATGTTGTTAAAACACACTTGTCTTGTGCCTTTACTATGCACGTTGTCTTATGCTTTTTGGTGCAAACTTATGGTTTTGTGAGCAAAATCTTATGGTGAGAGTCCACAAGAGCTTGACAGGTATGCAAATGCACACACACAAAAATCACTTCGTGCAGTTTAATAACTTCTACAAACAATATTCACAAATAGAACCCCTAATCTTACCTTTGCTGATAAAATATCATAGACATACAAAATGGAGCTAGGACCTTTTTTGTCTAACGGAGAGGCACGCAAATAAACATAGGCTAATTAAAAGAAACATTCCGTTATAAAAGATAACAAAAAATCAATAAAGCAGGCACAATATTTACCTGGGATTGTCCTATCGACGCCAAAAGCACCTTAGTAGTGTCAGCACACACAGACACACACTACAGCACAGTTACTCTTAACGCTAACAGGACACTAACCCACTTTGAAAAGAATACATACCACGGCTTTTTAAACACTGTTAAAATGCACGCGGCTAGCATAGCAATGAATGGTCGTATAGATATCCTACGACAATCTCCCTTTCATTTCCATTATGGACGAAGTGGATCGTTTCACATTCACACAAACTTTCCCTCACCACGAAACGCAATGTTGCCAGTTGTAGAAAGAGTGAGTACCTTGATTCGTGTGACGTGAGGAATTAGCATACCCAGCACTTAATATCCACCCGGGGTACGTGCGGCGCAGAGTGTTTTCACTGTCTGCGAAACGTGTTGGACTTAAATGTTTGTACCTCGTAGAACCTACCCCTTTTGGCTAGCGCTAGGTGCCATAAAAGCGTCTTGCAGTATTTATTTCCCAGTGTAACAAGCCTGTGTGTTTGCTATATCCTCTTTTCAACCTCCCGGCTTATATTATTCTACCCGAGTTGGTGTGCCTGCCCTAGCTTAGTGTACCGCTAGCCACCCGGATATTGGTTGACCCACCCCACCCCCGTCCCCGCCCCCTCTGGCCCACCCGAGCTATTGATCGATTCGTATTGATCGGGTAAGTAGCAATCGATGGGTAGGGACGTGTGTGGAGCAATGCCCGGTGTAACACGAGAAAATTACTCCCACGAGATTTTTACTCCGGAGTAAAAATGTCGTACGAAAATTGTATTCCCTTCACGAAAAACTTACTCCTCCATAACACGAGAAAATTACTCCCCACGACAGGTCAGTCACATTTCGGTCGAAAATGTTACTCCCCTGACGAATAAATAACGAATAAATTATTCCACCCTAACACGAGCAATTTACTGCCCACGCCAGGTGTACGCAACTTTTACTCCCCTGTCCCCTGTTAGTCTTGGTGGTGGAAGGGGTGGAGGGAGGGTAGCGCGACATTTGTTTGCGCGAGATCACGTATTGGCATTATCCCTTCGCCCGCATCTCATTTTCGCGTACGAGATTTTTACTGGAAGTAAAAAAAATTGGGGAGTCAAAATTTCGTGGAGGGAGTAATTTTTTCGTGCCTTGGGGAGTTCTTTTCTCGTACGAAAGGTGTACTCGGAGTAAGAATTTCGTACGAAATTTTTACTCCGGAGTAAATAGTTCGTGGAGTAAGAATTTCGTGTTACACCGGTGCGAGTCCTCTGTGCGTATAACAGGTAGTACGGGTACATTGGAACGGCTTGGTGGCTCAATGGGTAGAGATTGTTTTCATCAAATTCGTTTTGGTGGTTGTTGGTTGTTTTTTCGTTTATGGTAGGATCGGAAATTGAGCTGTGCCGAAATTGGTAATTATCAGAATGACAAATGTTTTAGGTTTTTTAATCACGCTTTTTTCTTTTTTAATGACAGGATAGGAAATTTAGCTGTGTCTAAATTGGCAATTATCAGAACGACACATGTGTTTTTGCGTGTGTTTATTCATCCCTTGTTGTTGTTGTTTTACTGGAGAACCGAGTGACAAAGAAACGGGAAAGAGATTTTGTCTGATACAGTTTTCGCGAAAGAAAAAGAGATAAAAGTGTGCACATGTCTCGGTCCGTCTGTCATTAAAATGTTTACCTTCAACACACTACAGGTAGTTAATCATATAGTATAACCATATGATAACAAATGCAACGATACTCTTAATTCGGCGAATCGATGAAAAGAGTTGATTATTCCAAATCGCTCTAATCTTATCTTATCTTATCTTTTCTGTTAATTTTTTGTTAATTTTCTTTTCTCAGTATGTTATCTTTTCTTATCTTATCATATCCTACCTTTTTACATTTAGTCAAGTTTTGACTAAATGTTTTAACATAGAGGGGGAATCGAGACGAGGGTCGTGGTGTATGTGAGTGTGTGTGTGTGTGTTTCTGTATGTGCGTGTGTGTGTGTGTGTATGTGTATGTGTGTGTGTGTGTGTCTGTCTGTCTGTCTGTCTGTGCGTGTGTGTGTGTAGAGCGATTCAGACTAAACTACTGGACCGATCTTTATGAAATTTTACATGAGAGTTCCTGGGAAGGATATCCCCGGACTTTTTTTTTCCTTTTTTCGATAAATACCTTTGATGACGTCATATCCGGCCTTTTGTAAAAGTTGAGGCGGCACTGTCACACCCTCATTTTTCAATCAAATTGATTGAAATTTTGGCAAAGCAATCTTCGACGAAGGCCGGGGTTTGGTATTGCATTTCAGCTTGGTGGCTTAAAAAGTAATGAGTGACTTTGGTCATTAAAAATCGGAAAATTGTAATTAAAATTATATGTTTGTTAAACGATCCAAAAACAATTTCATCTTATTCTTCGTCATTTTCTGATTCCAAAAACATATAGATATGTTATATTTGGATTAAAAACAAGCTCTGAAAATTAAAAATATAAAAATTATGATCAAAATTAAATTTCCGAAATCGATTTAAAAACAATTTCGTCTTATTCCTTGTCGGTTCCTGATTCCAAAAACATATAGATATGATATGTTTGGATTAAAAACACGCTCAGAAAGTTAAAACGAAGAGAGGTACAGAAAAGCGTGCTATGCAGCATGGGCGAAACCACTACAGCGCTGAACAGGCTCGGCAGTTTCACTCCGTTTTGCACAAGCGGCGGACTACGGTCATTGTGAAAAAATGCAGTGCGTTCAGTTTCATTCTGTGAGTTCGATTGAGCTTGACTAAATGTTGTATTTTCGCCTTACGCGACTTGTTTCTTTTTCTTTTTAAATCTTATCTCAACATATCATTATCATATCTTATCTTATCCGGTCTGATCTTATCGGATCGTATCTTATGAAAGAAAGAGAAAGTTTAACACACCTACAGTAAGTACAACACAAAACTGACTGTGCGAGAAATCGAAGCAATAGGCCTACAACTTTTGACAGAAGTACAACTTAGAGCAGCATTAAGTAGCAGTGCCTTGACTCAAGAGTGTTTGGTGCTTAGGCCAAACAAAAAATATGTTGGTTTAGAGTAACGTGTCCAAATAAGATAGGGTCGGTAGGTCAATTTTTTTAATTTTTTTTCAATTTAGTCGATTTTAAAGGAGGTTATTTCCCTTAGTCTCGGTATAGTTCACAAAATGTGCCAAAAGTTTAGGTTTTTTTGAGAAATGAAAAAAAAGTTTTTGAATCTAATTATTTATGTTTTATTGAAAAAAACTTAAGTGAAATTGGTCTCTCTGGCCTTTGGACTTTTCAAGAAAACGTTCAATACTCAAGCGCAGGGTTTAAAAAGAAAGTAAAAAGAAGCTTGTATGACCAGTATATCCATGGTTTACAGAAATTGGAACAAAAAATATGTTTTGGAATTATCGAATGTTTAAAGATATTTTTGCATGTGAAGACTATGTCACACACCTGCCATATCAGCAATGTGTTTCAATGATGAAATTTAGAACATTAAACAACAATTTGCCTGTACAGAAAGAACGTTATCTTAACATCCCGAGGTCAGAAAGAACTTGCACCAAATGTGTATCACAAGACATAGGTGATGAATTCCATTATTTATTTGTCTGTGATTTTTTCAAAGAAGAAAGAGCTGAGTTGTTACCACCTTACTATTGGAAAAAAACCTAATGCACTTAAATTTAAAAAGTTGTTTGCTACTAAGAAAAAGAAATTGCTAAAGAATATTTTGGACTCTATTAATAGAATTTGTAACAGTTTTCCATATTTTTTATTTTTATTTTTTTATTTACTATATTAGCATATATCATGATTGTATTGATTGTATTTATTGTTCAAAATGCCCCCATGGGTTATGGACCAATAAAACTTGAACTTGAACTTGGAAAATGAAGGGTCGGTCGGGTTACCCTAAACCAACATATAATTTTGTTTGGCCTTCGCATATATATATATAATTATATAGGTGCTTAGATTCCACAATGCTAGCCTATACTACCTACCTAGCTGCTGTGTACCCTTGACTGTTTGGCCGGCTAGGCTCCACGTCAACCACGGTGCATTTCCAAAGACCCCGAAAACCATTTCAAACCGGTCGTCTCAACTATGATATCTAATGCTGCTAAACATTTATTTTTTCTTTAATTTGAAATTGCGAGCGGTTTTTTTTTAGACAATATTATGATCTGTAAGATTTATGGAATCAGTTATCAATTTCAAGCATTTTCGCAGATAACTGACGAATCGCCCGAGAAAGACATGCGTGTCCGTAAAGATCAATATTTTTGTTCCCGTGCCACTTTTTCTTTTCGTTTCTTTCTTTGTTTATTTGGTGTTTAATGTCGTTTTCAACCACGAAGGTTATATCGCGACGGGGAAAGGGGGGAGATGGGATAGAGCCATTTGTCAATTGTTTCTTGTTCACAAAAGCACTAATCAAAAATTTGCTCCAGGGGCTTGCAACGTAGTACAATATATTATTACCTTACTGGGAGAATGCAAGTTTCCAGTACAAAGGACTTAACATTTCTTACATACTGCTTGACTAAAATCTTTACAAACATTGACTATATTCTATACAAGAAACACTTAACAAGGGTAAAAGGAGAAACAGAATCCGTTAGTCGCCTCTTACGACGTGCTGGGGAGCATCGGGTAAATTCTTCCCCCAAACCCGCGGGGGGTTTCTTTTCGTTGCTCTATTCTCGCGTTTCTTTTAATTTCTTGTTTTCGATGTGTTTCCGATATTGAGTGTTATATCTTAACTTTTACTTATTCATGTTTCGGGCGGTGGGGGGGGGGGGGGGGGGGCGTTTGTGCATCAGAAGTTCATACGCGACAGACCTAACATTTGTTTGATTTAATTCCATAAAATCAGAAATCTTAAAGAGGAGGAAGAGAAGATATATATTGTAATGGTGGTTCTGTCTGTTTCAACAGCATATCCTTTTATCAGTTGTAGGGCTTTAAGTGGACGGCAAATGATGATGATGATAATAATGAGCACTTATTTATTGCCCCTTCTCGCAAGAGCTCACGGCGATGTACAATAGCAAAACGGACACTCACACACACACACACACACACAAACATACACCTACACACACACACAAATACACACACATACACACACATACATACACACACACACACACGTACACACACAAATACACACACACACACAAACACACAAATACACACACAAATACACACACACACACACACACACACACTCTCTCTCTCTCTCACACCGTCACAGACACACACACACACACACAAACTCTCTCACACACACTGACACACACACACACACACACACACACACACACACCATGTACACTCACACCTACACTCACACACACAATACTGAAGTGTACAATGCTAATCACACATTACATAGTGTTTTGACCGAGCTCTTTCACGCTTTTGACAGCATGGAAAGGCTATCGTGTCGGTGTAACACGAGAAAAATACTCCCACGAGATTTTTACTCCTGGGTAAAAATTTCGTACGAAAATGTTACTCCCTTTATAAAAAAAAAGTACTCCCCCATAACACGAGAAAATTACTACCCACGACAGGTGAGTTCCGAGTAAACATTACGTACAAAAATGTTACTCCCCTGACGAACAAATAACGAATTAATTACTCTGGACACGAGCAATTTAACTTCTCATGCCAGGTGTACAAAACTTTTACTCCTTTGTCCCCTGTTAGTCCTGGTGGTGGAAGGGGGTAGCGCGACATTCGTTTGCGCGAGATCACATACTGGCATTATCCCTTCGCCCGCATCCCATTTTCGCGTACGAGATTTTTACTGGAAGTAAAAAAATAGGGAGTAACAATTTCGTGGAGGGAGTAATTTGTTCGTGCCTTGGGGAGTTCTTTTCTCGTACGAAAGGTGTACTCGGAGTAAGAATTTCGTACGAAATTTTTACTCCGGAGTAAATTTTTCGTGGGAGTAATTTTCTCGTGTTACACCGGCAAGACTTATTTCTCGCTGAGTGAGCTTACAGCGGACTAGTCATACAATACTTCAGATAGGTGTGTAATGACAGATATTACGGGGACTGGTAACTCTGAATGATTGTGTATTACGCTTCAAGCAGGTCAAAACCTTGTGTTGAATAACAGTAATCCAAAATAATCTGATGTAAATAGCAGTAATAAACAAGTCGCGAAAGGCGAAATTACTACATATAGTCAAGCTGTGGAGCTCACAGAATGAAACTGAACGTAGTCCGCCGCTAGTGCAAAAGGCAGTGAAAGTGACGAGCCTGTTTGGCGCGGTAGCGGTTGCGCTGTGCTTCATAGCACGCTTTACTGTACCTCTCTTCGTTTTAACTTTCTGAGCGTGTTTTTAATCCAAACATATCATATCTATATGTTTTTGGAATCAGAAACCGACAAGGAATAAGATGAAATTTTTAAATTGATTTCAAAATTTAATTTTGATCATAATTTTTATATTTTTAATTTTCAGAGCTTGTTTTTAATCCAAATATAACATATTCATATGTTTTTGGAATCAGAAAATGATGAAGAATAAGATGAACGTAAATTTGGATCGTTTATAAGCAAACATTTTTTTTACAATTTTCAGATTTTTAATGACCAAAGTCATTACAGTGGACGCCGCTTAATAAAACCGCGGTTAATAGAGCCAGCCGCTTATAAAAGCCGATTTCAGACGGTCCGGATTTATCACTATATCTTATGTATTAGAAAAAGCCGGTTAATAAAACCAACCCGCCGCTTATTAAAGCCAGTTTTCTCAGAGAAATCACGTAGTTTGTGACTAAAACTCACATTATCTTGTTCTGATGTGGAAGACGACCAACAAACAAACACTCATAAAATCGTTCTTCTCTGACGAGTAATGATTCGTGACGGTGACAGTGAAATTATTGATGTACCGAAGTGATCAAAGTACACGTACATGTACATAATTAAAACAAAAGTTCAACATCCTTCGTGAAGTTTTGTTTAGATTCAAACAAGTGTAAATGACGAAAGAAAGTGACTGAGTGACGTAAACAAAACAGATTTTTTTCTTCTTTCGAAAATGACGTATTCCTGGACCGCCGGTTAATAAATCCGCCGCTTATTAAAGCCATTTTTCGTCGGTCCAGAAGTGGTTTTATTAAGCGGCGACCACTGTAATTAATTTTTAAGCCACCAAGCTGAAATGCAATACCGAAGTCCGGCCTTTGTCGAAGATTGCTTGGCCAAAATTTCAATCAATTTGATTAAAAGATGAGGGTGTGACAGTGCCGCCTCAACTTTTACAAAAAGCCGGATATGACGTCATCAAAGACATTTATCGAAAAAAAAGAAAACAACGTCCGGGGATATCATTCCCAGGAACTCTCATGTAAAATTTCATAAAGATCGGTCCAGTAGTTTAGTCTGAATCGCTCTACACACGCACAGACAGACAGACAGACAGACAGACAGACACACACACACACACACACACACACTCACACACATACACCACGACCCTCGTCTCGATTCCCCCTCTACGTTAAAACATTTAGTCAAAACTTGACTAAATGTAAAAATAACCTCTGGAGCACTTTAATCCAGAATCAGATAGACTGCTGACGTTCCAAAATTCAGAATCAAAAACAGAACAAGAATTGTAGGTTATTTGAACGTTTAATTATTGACAAAACAAAACGTTACTTTACAACAGACAAACGCTTATAATACAAATAATGAACTTTTCTCAAAATCGGCGATGAATCCTTTTGATGGGAGAGTTTCAAAGATGCAAATACGTGTATTGCTAATCAGTGATAAAACATGTTAACCGAACACTCGCAGCTTTCATTCGAAACTTGTATCATGTGTGTGTTTGTGTGTGTGTGTGTGTGTGTGTGTGTGTGTGTGTGTGTGTGTGTGTGTGTGCCGTGTGTGTGTGTGTGAGTGTGCCGTGTGTGTGTGTGTGTGTGTGAGTTTGTCGGTGTGTGCGTGTTTGTGCGTGCGTGTTTTTGTTTGTGTGTTTGTTTGTGTGTTTGTTTGCTTGTATGTGTGTTCGTGTCGTTTGTTTTTGCTTTGTTTGTTTGTTTGTTTTGTTTTACAACGTTTAAAAGCCTGTCGAGGTGATGCAAGGCCACGGGTGTAAAAAATGACTGTGAAAAGCTCCTACAGTTTGGAACTTACAACAAGAAGCGTCCGGACAGAGACGGGACGGATAACGAGATGCATCCGAGTGTCAACACATTTCAGTTAATTAAAGCTACCGTCCTTCCCGTGCACACCATCATGTTCAACGCCACACAGTATCTGTCCAGGCTTTCGTGTGTAATAAAAACATCCTTTCACGTGACCCCACTCATATAACTAATGAACAGCCTAGCTGGTTTCTGTGTAGCGCGGGTCGGAATGTTCTGACGAAGCGCAGGCACATTTGCCATTCTTGACTGGCACAGATGCAGGGCGGGGATGTAGCTCAGTCGGTAGCGCGCTGGATTTCAACGGTATCCAGTTGGCCGCTGTCAGCGTGAGTTCGTCCCCACGTTCGGCGAGAGATTTATTTCTCAGAACGGTCAACTTTGTGTGCAGACTCTCCTCGGTGTCCGAACACCCCCGTGTGTACACGCAAGCACAAGACCAAGTGCGCACGAAAAAGAACCTGTAATCCATGTCAGAGTTCGGTGGGTTATAGAAACACGAAAATACCCAGCATGCTTCCTCCGAAAACGGCGTATGGCTGCCTAAATGGCGGGGTAAAAAAACGGTCATACACGTAAAATTCCACTCGTGCAAAAAACACGAGTGTACGTGTGAGTGTCAGCCCACGAACGCAGAAGAAGAAGAAGACATAGATGCCACCATAGACCTAATATAGGTCCCTGATGCCACTTAAACATGAATTCAACTACAAAATTCCGACTCTTTTCAAACAGTTAGGCCATTTTTATGTGATTTTTTAAAAAAATGGTGGGGGGGAAGGGGTGTAGGCAATGTGTGTAAGTTGAATTATGCTCTAATCTTTTTACAAAACCTGGACACATCTGTGGCTGGGAAAGTAAATGCTTACACGAGAAGGATTGTCATTTCTGTCATTAACATAAAATAACAAGGCTGCAAGTTGAACCTACCTTACTCAAACGTGTGCCTCACCTCACCTCACTGTCTTATATTAAACAAATCGTCATTAATGTCATCACAGAAAAGTGCACACAGGTACGACCGAATCCCACCGTGCTTCACTCACTCAGTCTTCTTGCCCAAAGCCTTGCTCCCCCAGTGTCTAACAGGGAGGTCTAACAGACGATTCTGATATCTACCCGAGACTAGAGGCACAGTCCTGGCACGGTGCCACAGGCTTTCAGACAAATATCGTCGCCCGTCTGACAGTCTTGGAGAGGGGCATATATACAGTCGAACCTGCCCGCCTAGCGACCACCTCTCGAAAGCGACCACCTGCTCACAACGACCGCTCAACTGAGGATCCCAGACGAGCCTTTCTTCTATATAGCGGTTCACCCTTATGTAGCGACCACCCGTCTGTAGTGACCAGTTTGGGTTGGTCCCTTGGTTGGTCGTTATAGACAGGTTTGACTGTATATTGGTTCGCCTCCTGCACAGAGGTGCATGACAAAGACGCTGTTGTCACCTCTGATTTAAAAGGCGTCTGCAAGGTCAAATCTGAAACTGGATTCCGATTTGCTGCACAAAAGATTGCTGTGCGTGTGTATTGTCAATTGTACTCTGAAGAATATTATTGTGCAGGTGTTTGTCTTGAAGGCTGGCTATTGTTGATGAAGGGTAACGGGTAATGTAAGATTGACTACCAGCTATCCGGCATACGTAACATTGTTTGACAATTAACGGAGTGCAGAAAGTTACCTTAAAGTGGGAGGGAGGGGGTACCTTACCTCGGGTTTATAGTGGTTTCATTGTCAATGCACTACTTCATTATTTTTTTACTATTAGGGAGTGGGCGAAGGGTGCGATTTTCTCAAGTCAAGAGTGTTTTCACCTTCTTTTTTGTCCATCAACTTTTGTCATTGGGCTAAAAAGAGCACCCTGAAGTAAACAAAAAAGTGTTCGAAGTAAATCCTTATCAGTCTGCATGTACTACCCCCCCGCGACTCTCTCAGTTTCCTTACTTTCTTAGTGACCGTATTTCTTGATATAATCGAACACGGGTTTGATGCATTGAAATCTGAACTTGATATTGTGTTAAGAATTGCACATCACTTGTCAGTTTGGTGTGAGATCAATTTTCTCTTGGCACAAGTACCTACTCTCTTATTAAGTGATGTCTGTGTACGTGTTTGTGTGTGTGCAAGTTACACAAAGCGTGTTGCTTTTTTTATGACAATAATTATGTTCCATCTTATCAAATGCAAGTGATGGATGCCAGCTTTTAGCTTTTCAAAAAAGCATTTGTGACAACAGAAGAGACACACACACAAACACGTGCACGCGCACACTCCCCACACACACAAACCTATCTCATGACAATGCACACACACAACACATGCACACACAACTCATCATATATTGTACAGAATATAATTCTTTCTTTAAATATGAAAACGATGGATGAATATCAATCAATCAATCAATCAATCAGTGAGGCTTATATCGCACATATTCCGTAGGTACAGTTCTAGGCGCACTGCAGTGATGCCGTGTGAGATGAAATTTTATACGGCCAGTAGATTGCAGCCATGTAGGCGCATATTTACCTTTCACGGCCTTATTCCAAGTCACACGGGTATGGTAGACAATTATTAACTGTGCCTAAGCAATTTTGCCAGGAAAGACCCTTTTGTCAATCGTGGGATCTTTAACGTGCACACCCAATGTAGTATACACGGGGGGTGGTTCGGACACCGAAGAGAGTCTGCACACAAAGTTGACTCTGTGAAATAAATTTCCGCCGAACCTGGGATCGAACTCGCGCTGACAGCGGCCAACTGAATACAAATCCAGCGCGCTACCAACTGAGCTATATCCCCGCCCAATATCAAGAATAATGCTGCCATTATTTTGTACACATGTATGTACACTCTTCACAAAAGATGAAAGACCTCATGTTTTGGTTCAAAGAGACACTA
>NC_090247.1:67840849-68005849 GCF_037325665.1 Littorina saxatilis
GTGGTGGGGCTTTGGCTGGCTTTTTCAGTGGACTGCTGAGGGGTGCTTCAGGAGTGATGGTAGTGCTGCTTGCATCTTCTTCTGGTGAAGTATATGCTTTGGTGCTGGAAGCTTTGACCTCTGCATCAACAAACTGAGCCCGAGGTGTAGTTTCTTCCTTTTGAACCATCATTGATACCACTTCAGGTGTAGGCTTTGCTGCAGAACTTGAACAACTTGCAGAAGTTGTGGGTGTTGGTGAAGAGAATGCATTAGAGCTTTCTTTTTCATTCCTTTCATCTCTACTATATGAACTTTCAGTCAGAGGTTTCCCAAACTGAGGAGTGGCATTAGTGCATGGGGAAGCGACAGTGCGTTTCCTAGAGGATCTTCTCCTCACTGTGACAAACGGGGATGTTTTGACCGGCGTCTCACTGCCTGTTTCTTCAGCCTTACTCCCTGGCAGTCCAGGACTTTTGGGCTTGAACGCTAAGGCTGGAGAAGCTCCTCCATTGTCTGTGGGGACGCTCTGAGTGCTGACCTCTTCCAGAGAGTCATCTGCAGCCACGACTGGCGACGTAGGAAGAACAGCTGACCTGAACGGATTCGGATGATCATCAATCTCAGGGGGAGCAGCTTCAACCTTTCCTGGTACGTCCTTCTCTTCCTCTTTCTCCAGCTGTTGTTGAAGTCGCTTCAAGGTGCTGGGTTTTCTCTGCAGTGGAACTTTCGGTCGTTCCTCGCCGCCTCCCTTTCCTCTTAAGCGATCCCAGAAAGCCTTGACATTGGAAAAGCCGCCCGCTTCCTCAACCAGCTGCGCGGGGGAATTCTCGTCCTTGTCTTGGAACGCTGACACGTCTCCCATGCTGCGAGAGCGACGCCTGCTGCTCTGACGAATCCCTCGGAACGAACCGCCAAACTTTTGCAGGATGGATTTGACTGAAGGCACTGATGTCCCTTTCTCTGTGGAATCTTGAGACTCCGGGGCTTCCGAGGTTGTCTGCTTCACAGGTGGTTTGGCTGCCACTTGAGGTGGTTTCTTGCAGGATGCTGTTGGTTGAGGTGCTTTCCTGTTGGATGCTGCTTGTTGTTTTTGCTGGTTCTTCTCAGTGCCCTGCGTTGACTGGTTAGCTGTCATCTGTGCTTGCTGTTTGTCTGGGGGGAACTGTTCGCTAGTCACTGTCTTGGACTGCTGCTCACCAAAGACTTGGTGTGTTTCTCGAGGAAGGTTTTGCTGCGGGCGTCCCTTGGACACTGACGCAGATGCCTCAGAAACGTGTTCGCTCTCAGATGCCGAACCATTGCCTGTAGCTGGTGCCAGTGCCTGCAGAAGAAGCGCTGGAGGTTTGCTGTCTTCAGCACAAGGTGCAGCAAGTGCTTGAGATTCCCCGTCTCTGGCAGCAGGTAGAACTGGGATGCTGGGAGTAAAGCTCATGATGACGGTAGCTCTGGATGGCGTGCAGGGTGTTGCCTCAGCCTGATCCTTCTGCTGAGCCTCTCTGAAGGAACCGAACCTCACGGGCAAGACAGTGTCTCCCACACTCCGGGATCTGCGTCTCTGAGGATGCCTGACTCTGTAAGGCGAGGACCAGGTCGGACTTTCTCCGTGGTCGGCAAACGATGGGGGCACCGCACTGAGAGGCTGACACACGCCGCTCGCCTGCTTGGTGGTAGAGACGGGCTGTGAGAAAACGACTTCGGTGAAGCTGGGTGGAGGCCTCACTGGTTCTCTGTAGCTTGGGATCTCCACAGGCATGGAGCTCTTCTCTCCTGTGGCAGCAGAAGATTCAGGAGAACTGTCAGTGGTCGAACTATTTGGCTGCAGATCATTTGTTCTGTGACTGGGCGCCTCGGGATATTGCCTGGCTTGGTCTCTTGCAGTTAGGCAAGATGCAGCTGTGTTTTGAGGATTCACTGCGTGCGGCTCTAGCTGTAAATGTGGCTGCCTTTCAGTTTCCCCATTGTGGTGTTGGTCTGGTTTACTGCTCAATGTCGCTCGCTCTGTGGCCGCAGCATTTTCAGGCATTTTGCAGTTGTTTTCTGCATTCTCAAGACTGCGGACAACATGACAGCTGCCAGGTTTTGCCTCATGCATTGCTGGTACTGGCGCGGAGAAGCCCAAGTCCTGGGAACATGAGGGATGTGAGACAGGTTCCTTGTAACTTGAAATCGCTTGAGAAGTGGGAAGATACCTCCTGGCTGCTGCTCGAATGGCGTTCCCATATGGGGTACTCCTCATTTCCTCAGTCGCCGTTCTTATCTCGTCTTTCAAATCTTGTATCTGACCTTGTTGCTTCTGGCCTAATCTTTGCGGAGAAGACTGCAACTTTCCCAGTTCCATCGATGCGTCTACTTCCATGGGTGTGTCTGGATACGGAGGCAAATCACTCTCGGGTGAAGATCTATTCTGCATTTTTGAGACCATACTGGACAGTTTGCTCCTGATGTCAGATTTGATCTCTTCATACATGCTACCACGGTTTGCTGTATCTTCAGGCTTGTCTGCATTATGAGGTATTTCAGGGGGCTGTTGATTGACAGAAAACAACTTTTGCATAAAAGGCGAAAAACTCGCTTTATCAGTATCAGCTGGCTTCTGTGTAGACCGCTGCTGACCGAGTTGGACCTTCTCACCGAAGACGACACCGCCTTTGGAACGAAATGAGCTGAGAAAGGGAGAGTTGACCATCTCCATACTTTTGGAGCGACGCCTGATTGATTTCACTCGCTCAAACGCACCTAAGGCAGAAGGTTGCCTTGCCAGCGCGCCTCCAAATCCCGGTCGCATGGGAGAGGATGTGTAGTCCATCAGTTCAAATTTTGTCGTCTGTCCCACCTTCATTTTCTGCGTGTCATTGGCTTGCTTGTCTGGAAGTTTGTTGGGACGAGTGAGAAACTTACGGCCGAAGGTAGGTGAGCGTTCCATCTCCATCAGTGGAAACTGACTGACTTGCACGTTTTGAGCGCTTGCCTTTGACCTGACGTCTGCTGCAGAAGACGGCAAAGGGGACAGAACCTCACAGCTGCGGCTTCTACGCCTTGAACTTGAAGTCAGTTTCTTGCCAAACCAGGGTAGTTTCCCCTTAAACAATTTCTTGACAGATTTCTTTGCTGCATCATCACCAACATCATCCATGCTGCCTGCTAGAGCCTGTGTATCCATGACAACAGGAGAAAATGGAATTCCCAACCCTTCAACATGGGGGTCAAAGCGCTTGGGGGGAACAGGCGGCGGGGGGGATAGTGGCTTAGCCTCAGTGACTGCAGTCTGCTTTTCAGACCAGAGCTTTTCAGCACCATGCCTGCTCGGAACAGCGTACATAGGTATTTCATCAACGCTTCGTGACCGTCGCCTGTACCCCTTCGGTTTGGGTTGTTTGGCAATGGAATCTTTATCAAAAGAAATCTTCTGACCCGGCGAGAAAGCAAAAACCTGTGAACCGGCCTCTCCAGGAATTTCAGCGTACGTGGGACTGGGAACAAAGTCTTTGACCCTCTGGTACTGGGGTAGGAAGCGGGGGAGAGTTGACACCTGTCTTGGCCCACTTGGCATTGACTTGGCGCTCTCCTCAGACTGTGAGGCCTGGAGGTGTCTGGCGAAGGGGGAGGGGCAGCGTGGAGCGTTGACGATGTTCAGCTTGGGCGCTCCTCGGGGGCTCCAGCGCACCGCCACTCTGTCCAGCGATCGATCCGTGCTGCAATGCCAAACGATAAATAACCATTTCATTAGGCCTTTGGTGCACTGCTTGTATTCTCGACAATCATGTGTACAAAATACGGCGAAATCGTATCAGTTCCCAGGTCTGAACCACCTGTATATATACCAAACACTGTTGGTTGGTCCCTTGGATGGTTGTTTTATACAGGTTCGATTGTACAAGCACATTTCATTTGCATCTGAACTGATGATCAAGATGAGACGTGTCTCAAGACTAATAAAAGGTTTTAAACAAATGGGTTACTCATAGTCATAAAATGAACAAGATTTGTTTT
Organism: Littorina saxatilis; assembly: GCF_037325665.1. Classification (NCBI taxonomy): domain Eukaryota; kingdom Metazoa; phylum Mollusca; class Gastropoda; order Littorinimorpha; family Littorinidae; genus Littorina; species Littorina saxatilis. The sequence continues at coordinate 67,844,822 of NC_090247.1, forward strand.
TTTAAACTGAAAAAATACACTTTGCTAAAATGAAAATCATGTTCAAATCTTAAACAAATGATGCAGAAAATGTTTTTGTTTTGCATATGAGTTAAATTATGAACATGAGTTTCGAGATCTGATAAACGAAGGGAAAGTAAGCGCTCTAAATGCATATGACATGTCTCAATCGAGGATGAAAGTCGCTTGTTCATTTCAATGCTTGTTATTCTCTCAGGTGCCAGGAGAATGGTTCTGAGTAACTCTTACTTACTCTATTACACATGTCAAATGCATTTAGAGCGCTTACTTCCCTTTGTTTATCAGATCTCGAAACTCATGTTCATAATTTAACTCAAATGCAAAACAAAAACATTTTCTGTTCAAAGTTAGGACACGTTCTGATGCTTACCAGGCTGAAATCATTTTCTTTCGTGGACTGATTTTAGCTGTGCGCAACACATCTGACGGAGTCTGTTGAAACAAAACAAAACAAAAAATGTCAACAGATGTGAAAAGGCCTACTTTTGATCAATGATGCGACTCCTGCTTAAGTTCACATTTCTAGTTCATAACTCTACTATTACATGGCCGAAAAACATGAGTTTATTTGTGTATTTAACTACAGCCATATGTAATGGCTTCATCCAAGGCCAATAACATTTTCGACATTTCATTTCTAATTCTATTGTTTAAACAGACTTGAAAAACTGACAAGAGCAAAGGAAGAGAACAGGGAACAAGTCGCGTAAGGCGAAAATACAACATTTAGTCAAGCTGTCGAACTCACAGAATGAAACTGAACGCACTGCAATTTTTCAGCAAGACCGTATACTCGTAGCATCGTCAGTCCACCGCTTGTGGCAAAGGCAGTGAAATTGACAAGAAGAGCGGGGTAGTAGTTGCGCTGAGAAGGATAGCACGCTTTTCTGTACCTCTCTTCGTTTTAACTTTCTGAGCGTGTTTTTAATCCAAACATATCATATCTATATGTTTTTGGAATCAGGAACCGACAAGGAATAAGATGAAAGTGTTTTTAAATGATTTCGAAAATTTAATTTTGATCATAATTTTTATATTTTTAATTTTCAGAGCTTGTTTTTAATCCAAATATAACATATTTATATGTTTTTGGAATCAGAAAATGATGAAGAATAAGATGAACGTAAATTTGGATCGTTTTATAAAAAAATATTTTTTTTACAATTTTCAAATTTTTAATGACCAAAGTCATTAATTAATTTTTAAGCCACCAAGCTGAAATGCAATACCGAAGTCCGGCCTTCGTCGAAGATTGCTTGGCCAAAATTTTAATCAATTTGATTGAAAAATGAGGGTGTGACAGTGCCGCCTCAACTTTTACAAAAAGCCGGATATGACGTCATCAAAGACATTTATCAAAAAAATGAAAAAAACGTCCGGGGATATCATTCCCAGGAACTCTCATGTAAAATTTCATAAAGATCGGTCCAGTAGTTTAGTCTGAATCGCCCTACACACACACACACACACACACGCACAGACAGACACACACACACAGACACACACACACACACACCACGACCCTGGTCTCGATTCCCCCTCTATGTTAAAACATTTAGTCAAAACTTGACTAAATGTAAAAAGGAAAACAAGAAAAACCAGCTCAGGTTTTCAAATCAATTTTTTATAAGTATGTGGATAATAAAAATAGCTCCAGAAGATACTGGTGCCTTTTAAGTTTTTATAAATTATATATGTTGAACCCTAACCTTGATATAGATGTGAAAATAACAAGAAAATGTAAAAGCTGCAAATGCTCTAAAAAATAAAAGAAATACACTCTTTTTTTTTTAACAGAAACTTACTGCAGTGATTGGAAGAGACTGTGTGTTGTTCTCCTTATTCCCACCAAACATGAAGACATCCTGAAAACAAGACAAAGATGATTGGAGAAAGGAACTTAGCACTTCTTTCTTGCAAGTCCATGTGTAGCTAAACAGATGTGAAAAAGACACTCGAGCCACACACCGGGCCCAGAAACAACCCCTCAAAAATCTTTTTATTGTTTATTGCCTACACAATGGTGAATATCAAACAGAGAAAAATTCTTCAACTCCTCAGCATACTAGCACATTTTGGGGGAAATTTTACGCACAAGTTGAGGCATATGCTCAGATTCAAAAATCTAGAGGGATGTCTGAAGGTTGAATTTTTGTTTTTGAAAACGGTTTTTTAAAGGCAAATTGTGCAAATGAATTCCAGCACTAATAGCACATTGCTGTAATTCACAAACCTCGTATCTCAATTTTTAAGGTTTTGGAACTAAAACAAAAGTTAGCTCCCTTATGTTTGTGTCCATGTGGTGAGAAAAACTTGTACCTCCAGTTGCTTTTTAAAGTGAAAAAAAGTTCTGGACAAGAAAACACTTATCTTCATTTGCTTCAAGGTAGCGCAAAAAAACAACAACATAAGAATTTAAAATCTGCAATGCACAAGTCTTTCATTACTAAACTGACAGCTCAACTATATGCAACCTTACCCTTTTCCTCATAACACTTTTCTCAGACTCTGTTCCCACGCAATCGTTGGCGGAAATCCTGAGAGGCGTCAGCGACGACGAGGGCGTAGCTTTGCCGAAGGTCGAGAAGGGTGTGGCTGGTGACCCCACCGCCAGACTGTCGGAACTGAGGTCAACGCAGTGAGGGAAGATGGAGGGGTCGAGAGCTGGGGAATTCTGCAAGAGACTAAACCGGGGACCGTTTGGGTCCAGTGGGCTTATTGGTTCAGTTGGTGTAACCCCCTCCTCCTCATCCCAGTGATGTGACAAACGTGATTCATAGTACTTCTGCAAGAGTCATACAGAACAAGGCATGACAGTGATGTGACAAACGAGATTCATAGTACTTCTGCAAAAGACACACACAAGGCATGACAGCTAGTGAATGAGTGATGCTTCAACTAAGCAAAAATTAAAGAAACGAGCAAAAAATGCGAAAAAGAAGTCGTCTACGAAGTTCAAACAATCTTTAACTTTTGATTTTCTAGAATTCAATATTTCATGGAATTTGTTTGAGTTTTATGGTAATCAGTAAACATACCACAGAACAGACACACCACAACATGAAAATAAACATCTAAGGCCAAAAAAAAAATATTGTCTGTTTAGGGTAACATGACCAAAAAAAGTAGGGTCGGTAGGTAGGTAGGGTTTTTTTTTTTTCTTTTTTTCTTTTTTTTGGGGTGTGTAAATGCTATGTTGGCTGAACATTCACTTCTTATATTTGATGAATACATGTTTCAAAACTAATGTATAAATAAAACAGTGAGAAAGGGAGAGAAAGAAACGCCAAATGTCTCTTTTTAGCATTTTTACCTCTTTTTTTTAATTTTTTTTTTTTTAAATCAAAAAAAAGTTTTTGGGTCGGCGCCAAATCGATAGGGTCGGTCGGGTTACCCTAAACAGACAATTTATTTTTTTTGGCCTAAGAGGAGACAAAAAGAAAGAATATTATCTGTGGACTAAACATTGTAAAAAGGGTGGATCTGTAGCTCATTCAGGGGTATGCTGGCTTCGTAACCAGTTCATTGCTATCAATATCCAGGAAGGTTTGAGGCCCAGGTATGGCGGGGGATTTTTTGCATTTCCCAGAGTCAATTTTCAGTGCAGACTCTAAGCAGACAGAATCATACCACTGTTATCTGCAAATGCATTCAAAAAGACGCACATGTTAAGATCCTGAGTTTCAAGCAAAAGCATAGGGACCCGGAAACACACAAATACCTCACATTATCATGATGGCGTCATGTTGCCCGCATGGAGGGGTAAAAAAAAGGTGATGCACAACTCTCACAATAAGGTGACCCCAAGAGTAAAAAGCTCAAGAGCGCAGAAGAATAAGAAGAAAACTGTACAAATATATTTCCTGTATAATGTAATTAAGATACACACTTACATCAGGTAAATGACGTTTGTTCCACAACCGCACAAACATCTTGAAGTAAGTTTTTCGCTTCGGAGATGACAGCTCTTTTGATTGCTTCCTTTGCTGAAACAAAGGACATATGTTAAGACTGAAGCTAATGGGATTGAGGTCAATAAATTAACCCTGAAAGGTTCTTCACAAACTTTAAAAAAAAACTAAATCTGCCCATTTTGGGTAGTTTTGACAGAAAATGCTGAAAGAATGTTGGGCCTTCCTTGAAAGCAATGGTAAAAGTCAATGATTCAACAGAAGCCATTCCACTGATTCCCCCTGTAAGTACTCACAATTCACATGGACAAACTGCAATAAGTCACCAAGAGCAAAGAAAAGAGCACTTCATATAGAGTGGAGCCCCCTTTTCAAGGCCTCCCCCTTTTGAGACCTTATATTTTTATATTTTTCTGTTCATCAATCAATCAATCATCAATCAATATGAGGCTTATATCGCGCGTATTCACAGGGATTTATTTTTATTTTTTAATTATTTTTTATGCAATTTATATCGCGCACATATTCAAGGCGCAGGGATTTATTTATGCCGTGTGAAATGGAATTTTTTACACAATACATCACGCATTCACATCGACCAGCAGATCGCAGCCATTTCGGCGCATATCCTACTTTTCACGGCCTATTATTCCAAGTCACATGGGTATTTTGGTGGACATTTTTATCTATGCCTATACAATTTTGCCAGGAAAGACCCTTTTGTCAATCGTGGGATCTTTAACGTGCACACCCCAATGTAGTGTACACGAAGGGACCTCGGTTTTTCGTCTCATCCGAAAGACTAGCACTTGAACCCACCACCTAGGTTAGGAAAGGGGGGAGAAAATTGCTAATGCCCTGACCCAGGGTCGAACTCGCAACCTCTCGCTTCCGAGCGCAAGTGCGTTACCACTCGGCCACCCAGTCCTTCATAAGGTCAGTTGGCCTATACAATAAACTTTCTGAGTTTGGTTCATAAGGTCTGTAAATATTCCTCCATTTCATGAACACTCCCTCCCTTTTTTATTGAATTTTAAGACCTGATTTTCTTCGATTTTTGTAGGCCTTAAAATGGGGTTCCACTGTGCATAATATTCTCCCAAGGGAGGTTGTGGCCAAGTTCACCCTTCACTGTCTTACCTCTTCCTGGAGCCAGAGTCTGAACTGAGCTTGCTTCCCCAGATAGTCGTCCATGGAGATTTTGTCTGCAATAGCAAAATGCTTGCTTAGTCAAGTTCTCAACTAACAAAAATGTTCCAGGCAAAAAAGTGAGGTGTTGTTGGTATGTTCTTGCTTTTGTCAGGCAAAAGCCATGACAAAGTTCACCTCTGTCCACCAAAAAAAAAGATATTCTAGTTTTAACAAAGTATAAAATATATTCTGTTGTTGGAGCTAATGTTTTCATTTTTCATTTTCACTACTTAATTGTTCCATTGCTGGAAAATTTTGCCAATTTTTGGGTCGCTTCCTCCCAGTGGAAAGCTAGCTGCAACAGAGTCATGCTAGCCAGGTATGTGCGTGTTTAGGTGAGAACTGTAATCAGCCACCTGCACTTATGGCAGAATGACCGAGGTCTTTTACATGCCACAATGGTGACACATAGATACCGTGACCCGTGTTCGGCCCGGCCCGGATTCAAACCCGTGACCCGCGGATCACAAGACCAGTGCTCTACCCACTGAACTAAAGGGCCATACTTGATGTCGGGCATGCACAATCAGAAACACAAACAAACTGCACATACAGTGCACAGGCCAAACCAGTGCCAATAAAAAACCAACGCCTACTTTCTTCCATGTTTCGTTGTTGTTCCACTTCTCGCTGCTTTGCACGTCGCAGGGAGTTTCGCGCAAGTTGTTGTTCTTTTCTACTGATAGGAGGGGATGCCTCTTCACTGCTCTCTGCAAACAGACATTTGTTTATACAGACAAAACAAAACTAAGTTCACTCATGCACACACACACATCTTTGCCAATGTTCTTCAGGCATGGGAATTGAAAATTGTAAAAAAGGCGGAAAATTTATAACTGAAGACGCGAAGCGTCAAGTCGACGGCGCGAAGCGCCTAGCCTTACTAGAGGGGTCCGGGGGCATGCCCCCCCGGAAAAAATTTTCTCCAAAGAACCCAGATGGTGCAATCTGGTGTCATCTGAGCTCCAAGTTTGCCATTAAATTCTGTTTTTAGAATCAGAGTTTTTAGTACAAAAATGTACCAATTTTTGCTTTTTTGAAGAAAAAACATATATACATGTATTATATGGTTTAAATTTGTTAAAAAATTGATCTGTTGAGACAAACAGGAAAATGTAACTTGTAACACAATCTGTGCAATCTGGTTTACTTTCAAACATAAAAGTTCAATAACTGAGGCGGGCGGTAGCAGTGCGTGAACAAAGTACGGAAAGTTTTCGCGGGCTTTTGCGCAAAGGCCAAAGTAACTGGTGCTTTGTTTGTGTGCCTCCCCCCTTTATTTTTCGGTGGACACTTTTGCATTTTCGGCGGAACAAAAAAAAATTCGGCGGAAATCCGCCGTTCGGCGGACAATTCCCAGGCCTGGTTCTTACCATCGTTATACTTGTAACCGTTTTCATACCGACGTATCGATCACTATCGCTGAGCATTTTGTTGTGTCTAGTGGCATTTTATTGGCAAGTTAAACCGGGCTTTTGGTTTTACTAGTTTTAGGCAAAAGTAAGTAGTCATTAGGTAAAATTCAAAGACACACACGTCCCAACATGTGCATAGCTAGTAGATCTGCATGCACCCACAGCCATTGATATTTCCATACATGTACACATGCACCCACTGCCATTGATATTTCCATACATGTACACATGCACCCACTGCCATTGATATTTCCATACATGTACACATGCACCCACTGCCATTGATATTTCCATACATGTACACATGCACCCACTGCCATTGATATTTCCATACATGTACACATGCACCCACTGCCATTGATATTTCCATACATGTACACATGCACCCACTGCCATTGATATTTCCATACATGTACACATGCACCCACTGCCATTGATATTTCCATACATGTACACATGCAAACACACCTTCAACACACACACACACACACATACATGTGCGCACTCATTTAAAAACATGTCATGCGTTCATGATCACTTCAAGTTCAATACCTGAAAAAGCATCAGAGAGGGAAGCGGTGCTGCCGCCAAAGGACTCTTCATCTGTGCCATCTCTGTCCAGTGCCGGCTTGTCCACTGATGGGCAAGATTTGCTCAGATGCCCAAGGTCTTGGAGATTGCTCCGTCGACTTTGAAGTCGGCTGAAGTTGACAGAAATCAGTCATGCGTAAAGATTGTTTTTGTGCAAAACAGCCAACGTTCATCACTATATATATAAGCTCATGATTATCCCTACAAGTGACACTCCCAATGCAAACTATCATTACAATTGACATTAACTGATTGAGTTGAAAGTAATGATGATTAAATTCATTTAATCATAAGCTTCCCCATGTAAATTATCCTGACACTTAATTGACAATGACTGATTGACTTTCTGACAACACCAGCCAAATGTGTGTGGAACTTCGGAAGTTGAAACAGACTGAACAGCTGGTTGTGAAATTTGACGGTCCATGAGTACAGTAATTGACTATGGTTGACAAATTGTGTTTTTTCATGTATAAATAATAATATAATAATATATAGCTATTCTGATGGACACGTGGGGGAATTCGGGGGCTGTGATTGGATGCGATGGTCTCACACATCCCTTTTCCGATCATCAAAGCATAATGCTACGGAAGTCGACCATTTTTGCCAATATCCAAAAGCATATTGGCAATAACAAAGACGCATGGTTCCGTTTTTTTCCACAAGTATAAAGTACACGCATACCTCGCCAGGTTTGTTTATGTGACAAGTCGACAGACGATGCCATTTGCTTTGTGTGTGTTTTTGTTGTTGCTTAATGTACATGACATACATTACGTGTAAAATCCAGTTCTTTAACAGGCAACAAACCTTGCAAATTTCCAGAAGCTGCAATCTGAAGCGACCTATCTCTGATTCTAGCAGACGATCTCTCCAATGTTTAACACAAAATCAGCAAACTCTCCTGTCACATAGAACGTCCATTGTATAGTGCAATGTTGAAATGAAGTTACTGGTCTGAAACATTTAGTCGTTTCTTCTGAGACAATCCTTGTTCTCTTATAATCTACAGATTTACCGCAGTCTTCACCACGCGAATTCCCAACAGAAGTCAGACTTTCGAACATACAATCTACGTAGGCAAGCATGATACGTCATGACGTCATATGATTCCTAGCATATTGATGTAATGCTAAACATCCGGTTATCTCGAGTTTTCTCCGTAATACATGTCTGTGGATTTTTCAATGTTCGGTTATTTCCGTGGCTTCATGCGGAAAGGGAACCGTCGTCTGCAATCAACGACATGGACTATTCTGGTACTTGTTGCTGACAAAAACATGATTTTAACACAGAATTTAATGTCAGAATAGCTATATTAACGCTATTGTGTTTTCATCGTAGCAATAGGGTCCGATATTCAGACTCGGAACAAGTATATTGCAACTCGTCTTCGACTCGTCGGCATAATACTTGTCTCGTCTAAATATCGGGCCCTATTGCTACGCTGAAAACACAATAGCTGTTAATATCGGTCACAAATTAAATACGATTTGCTGATTCTGATCTCACAAAAAGTCACACATCTTTAAGTTTGATTGACATACTGAGGAGGGAAAGGATACACGAACACATCACACACACACAGTGACACACACACACTGACACATTGACACACACACACTCACGGACTGACCATGTCACTTTCATGTTACTGTTTACCAACCAGATCATTCAGTGATACACTGCAGTGGATAACTTCCTCTAGTCTAATCAGACCATTAGGCATGACTTCAGTTTACTCTTGTTTTATACCGTTAAAGCCAGGATTCCATAGACGCGAATTTTGCATGCGAAATTCGCATGTGAACTTCGCAACGCTAGTAAAAAATTCGGACCTTTCTTTCCGGCATTTAGTGCATCCATCGCTGCGAATTTCGGAACCACCGCAATGCGAATCGGAGAAGGAAGCAGTGCTGCCGATAGCGGATTTTTCTTTCGCACCGGGTAGCGAAAAAAAGGAACTTCGCATGCGAAGTTCTGTAACTAGGCCTTGACCGTGTATTGGTCTGCATAATTTTTAGTGCGCCAAATAGGGAAACATCGTATCTATGGACGTATGCTCTTTTTCTTCGCATGCAAAATTTGCGTACCGAAATTCGGTATGCGAAATTCGCGTCTATGGAATCCCGGTGTGACGTTTTCATCTTTCGCCGTGTTGATATTTCGCTTCTCGGCCTCGTTGATCTAGTATAAACTCTACACTGAACAAAAAAACACCCTTCGATAGTACTGATGAGCGACCTTGTGTACCTTACATTCATGGGGCCAAATTTGTCCAACCAATTTGTTTTATTTAACTTAGAAATTTGATTCATCCTAAAATGTTTTCCTTCTTACTCAAGGGACGTAGCCACTCAGTACACGTTTTCGAAGAATTCGATTTTGGGGGTGAAATCTATTCAATTTTACCACCAATTTTCTTCACATGCAAGAAACTGACATGCTTTTGGTCTATAAATAATTTCACTTCTTAATTTTACCAGGAAACAACATTTCAGTCTTGAGTAGGTCGAGGGGGAAATATGTCTCTCACTACAAATTCCCACCAGCCAAGAAAAAGTTGATAGATCAAAAGATCGTGTAGGTTACCTAGCTCAAAGTTAGGCTGGGATAGCAACTGATCAAAAGATCAGACAAAGGCTCAACAGCCTAAGTACCAGTATGTCAACATATCATATCATAATCATATCATGATTCATGTACACAGGCAAAAGATGAAACGGTACCCAGATGAAATCGTGACACCGGCTTTAAACTTCTTTTTAAATTCCTGAACAGGTGGACAGCAAACATTTTCGGCTCTATAAAAGCCATGACATTCACCTGAACATGCTTGGGAATCTTCTTTTCCTTAAAACACGAAGATTGCAGTCTTAAAGTTTACCAACGACAAACCACATATTTGAAAGTTGATGGCATTTGAAGCTGCCGCTTGTCAACACGCACACAAACTGGTGACGTACTGCGCAATGAGGAAGCACCTGTCTGGCCGACTGACTTATTTCCCTTGGCTTAGCAGACATATTTTGGTATGAGGATTTCAGGTCATTTTGAGTGTTGAAGTTTGACTTGGCACCTGTGCTGTCGCGTTTGCAACTAGCTTGATACACGAATGAACTCTTGCTTTTGTCACACGCACAAGATTCGCCCGATTCCTACACTTTACAGACATTTCTGAACGACAAGTTACTGCCGTTTCTCTCTACGTCAAGTCTGTCGTCTGCTATTCCTTGGATACGGAATCCATGCACTTCCACTAGAGTAACATGTTTCCAGGTTTGAACAGATGTTTATGTACATTTCATAGACTTGTACGCCCGTCCTCCAAAAACTGTTTACTTGTACGCCCGTCCTCCAAAAACTGTTTTCATCAACATGGTCGCAGACTTACTCAAGTTACTGGCGCAGTTTTTCTTTCAGCCAAACGGGGGCATTCTTGGTTCCTCACACCGGCAAGTGGAAGTGCTCGGGAAAAACATTATCTGGTTCCAAGCTTTGTGAATACCAGACGTGCGTACACAACAGCCTCAGGTGACAAAGTGGTAATCAACAGAGCAGACATTCATGAGGTGACTCAGCAAAATGCAGGCAAAATTCTAGAGAAGTATGACTCGATACTGTTAGACTGTGATGGAGTGTTGTGGTCATCAGACCACATCAGCCCTTTGTTAGGAATTCCAGCAGCCATACAAACATTGCAAAGCCTGGGAAAACAGGTCTTGTTTGTCACCAACAACAGCATGCATGGTCGGAGAGCCTACGTGGAAAAATTTAGACAGAACGGGTTTGATGCGCCCGCTGAAGATGTGTTTTGCGTTGCATATGCCAGTGCAGTGTACTTGCAGACTATCATGCACGTGGAAGGGAGCGTGTACGTCATTGGCAGTCCTGGCATGTCAGAAGAGCTGGACATTGCTGGCATCAAAAACTTCGGCTTGGGACCGGATCCAGACCCTGTGTATACAGACATTTCTGACCTTCTGCATGTTCCTCTGCGTGATGATGTGACTGCTGTTCTGGTGGGCTACGACAAACACTTCAACCTGAACAAACTCTTCAAAGCTTGCAGCTACCTGAGCAATGAAAGCTGCCTGTACCTGGCCACCAATGACAAGGAGAAGTCCGTCAGAATAGCTGAAGGGCGGCGACAGCCGCTGACCGGAGCGATCGTCGACGCAGTGACTTCAGCAGTCAAGCGCAAACCGGAGGTGCTAGGAAAACCAGACACCCACTTATTTCAATGTATCAAGGCCACGCATCCTTCCATCAACCCTGCTCGCTCCCTGATGGTTGGAGACAGCCTGATAACGGACATTGGTCTGGCGAAGGCGGTGGGGATGGACTCTGCCCTGGTGTTGACCGGGGTGGGTTCGTTGGACACTGTCAGGTCTTTGCCTGGACTAGAGCCAACGTATTTCATGCAGTCACTGGCTGTAATCACAAGGAATTAAACGTACTTCATGCAGTCACTGCATGGCTGTCATAGCAGGGAATTGAACGTATTTCATGCAGTCACTGGCTGTAATCGCAGGGAATTAAATGTACTTCATGCAGTCACTGGCTGTAATCGTAGGGAATTAAACGTACTTCATGCAGTCACTGGCTGTCATAGCAGGGAATTGGAACGTACTTCATGCAGTCACTGGCTGTCATAGCAGGGAATTAAACGTACTTCATGCAGTCACTGGCTGTCATAGCAGGGAATTAAACGTACTTCATGCAGTCACTGGCTGTAATCGCAGGGAATTGACTCACGTTGAAAGCACTTTTTTACATTACATTTTGGATCTCCTGATGTGTAAAGGATGTGTGTGTTAACCTTCACCATGCTTTGTGGGTCGTGGATGACCCAGAGCCTCAGAAAATAGTCTGTATAGATCTCTGAAACTATTTGGAGTTTTTGATTAAGACTTCATGTTATCCTCAAGCACCATATGACCCTCCCATCGACCACTTTCTTAAAGATTATCTTTGCAACTAAATAAACAATAACGTAATTTGAACTTGGCAGTCCGGGTGTTGTGGGTCATGGGCGACCAATATGGCATTTAAGAAGGAATTTTCTGTTTATCCCTTTTCGGATGGCGTGGGTAGTATGCGACTCATATTATTTACGTTTAATCCTTCTTTTAAAGTATGGGTCGTACTTGATTCGCATCATCCGGACTGTGTAGTCCAAAGCGTGATCCAGTGAAAGTTATATTTTGGATGCCCTGATGTGTAATGGATGCAAAGTGTGTTCAAGATGAGGGAGCTTGGGAGGAGAGAACATGTGTGTGCGTGTGTGTCGGGGGGGTTGTGTGTTGTTATTTAGTGATTTAAAATTTTAAGCAGTATCAAGTTTATTGACCATAGAATTCCTTTACAAACATTTTTGAGTGTTTTTCTTTTGTAATTTTGCAAAAACACTGTCACATTTTCTATCATATACAAATATAACTATAGTTTTATCAAACAAAATCACTGCTCATTTTTGTTGAGTTTGATTTTGAAGTGAAAAGGGAGGTTGGGAGAAGGAGAGAATTAAGCATGTGTGTTGGGGGGGGGGGGGGGAGTAGGGGTGTGTGTTGCTACAGTGATATTTATAACTTTATATGTGGAATCAGGTTAATTTACCATTGGACTCCTTTACAAGTATTTTCAAGTGATATTGGTTTGTGTTTAAATAAAAACTAAAATCACTTTATTTTGTGTGAGCTTGCAGTGAAAATGGATGCTCACACATGCTATCTCTCCACACATGCACACCCTCTCTCTGTCACACAAATGTGCGTGTATACATACATATACTCTCTCTTGATCTCTCTTTGTCACACAACAATGTCTGTTCAAACACACACACACACAAACACACACACACAAACACACACAGACAAACGACACACACACACAGACACACACACAGACACACACACACACACAGACACACACACACAGACACACACACACACAGACACACACACACACACAGACACACACAGACACACACACACAGACACACACACACTCTCTCTTGTCACACAACAATGTCTGTTCAAACACACACAGACACACACACACACACACTCACACTCTTCTCTCTCTTGTCACACAACAATGTCTGTTCAAACACACACACACACACACACACACACACTCTCTCACTCTCTCTTGTCACACAACAATGTCTGCTCAAACAAACACACACACACACACACACACACACTCTCTCTCTCTCTTGTCACACAAATGTGCGTGTATAAATACATACTCTCTTGGTCTCTCTCTTTGTCACATAAAAGCACCTGTTCAAACACACACACACAATTACTGATTTGAACACACCCACCTGGGTTGTCTTCTAGCTTTTCATTTTTTATTTTGTTTATTTTGAAAGAAGAATGTCAAAAATAAAAGCTTAATGTAAAGAAACAGACTCTCACAATGGAAGAACATTGTTTTACTTGTAAAACTTTGGACTTGGTGTTTGTGCTCACAATTATTTACTTCAAAAAGAGGTATCTTATCTGGTAGTTTTTTTGTTTTTCAGTTTACATTGAGGTTGGTTTTTCCTGCTTCAAGATGATAAGGTGGCCTATTACTGAAGTAAATGTTTTCAGCAGGCATACTATTACTAAGCAAATTACCACATACATAAAGGAAATACATTAAAACCCAGCAGCTACAGTAAATTTCTTCCGTGTGAACTTGTTTAGTCGTTTTGGATTTCATAATACTGGTGTAGGATTAATAATTAAATTAGTATCCAGTAAACTGACATCTGTCAAAAGTGTTTTCAAGATTGCAAGTCTATTCTTTGCACTAAGTAACCATGTACAGTGGTACCAGTGATGAAAGGACACCCTTGGTACCAGCCAAAAGTGTTCCTACATTGCAGTTAGTCTGTCATGACAGGTATGATTTGGTCATGCAAACAGGTGTCCTTTCTTTGGAGGTGTCTTCGCATTAGAGGGGCCTCTCATTGCAGGTAACACTGTACCTGTCTTGAGACATTTGAACCTGCCCTGGCGACCACCTCAAAGATAACCTCGACAAGGTTTTTTCCTGTATAATTCTCCACCTGTCTTGAAGGGTCACTTTTAGTTGGTCCCTTGGGTGGTCGTTACAGACGGGTTTGACTGTCTGAATCAGCTTCTGGAGAAAGGGCACCAATGCCAGTATACTTTACATTTGTCCAAAGGCTGTCATCTCAAGACAGGTACCACTGTGTTTAGAGCTTTCAAGTCTGCACAGAACTGCACTCCCCAAAACTCCGCACCTTCTATGTCCTTAACATCACACAAAATTCAGCAGCAGGAAATTTCTACGAGATCACTTTTAAAATAAATACCAGTCGCAACAGCAAATCGCTTGTCATTTTTATACAAGCGTAAGAAAATATTATGGAAATGTACTAACATAATTGACTAAGAACTATAATTCAAGTTCAAATATGTACATCATTACTGGTTAACATCGGCAAATACAACCAGACAAAATCATCCATATTAAAACAGTAGCAATGCAAGTTGTTTCTGAAACCTCAGTTGTAAATAAATTGCACTAATATATTGGTGTAAAAAAAAGCTGTTTATTCAGTCAGCAACTTGAACAGATTCAACAGTGTAACCAATGAAAAATTGACTTAAAACTTCATATTTGTAAAGTCGTATTGCTAAGAATGTTACTAAAAAAAGGCATTCATCTTGTCATATAAAAAAGGTTGTGCAACTTAATTCTACATTCTTTCTTTCATTATTTGGTGTTTAACGTCGTTTTCAACCACGAAGGTTATATCGCGACGGGGAAAGGGGGGAGATGGGATAGAGCCACTTGTCAATTGTTTCTTGTTCACAAAAGCACAAATCAAAAATTTGCTCCAGGGGCTTGCAACGTAGTACAATATATTACCTTACTGGGAGAATGCAAGTTTCCAGTACAAAGGACTTAACATTTCTTACATACTGCTTGACTAAAATCTTTACAAAAATTGACTATATTCTATACAAGAAACACTTAACAAGGGTAAAAGGAGAAACAGAATCCGTTAGTCGCCTCTTACGACATGCTGGGGAGCATCGGGTAAATTCTTTCTCGTCCCAACCAATATGGGACTCCCCCTAACCCGCGGGGTGTAAAAACATTCAACTCTTGAATAAAAAGACAGTAGTTAGTATAACATGTTGATCTAATGACAAGATGTGTATTCAAATTGATCACTCTGACAAGCACAACAGTTTAAAGGTTCTAAATTTAATGTCAGCACATCATTCCAACTTTTTTTTTGCAACATTTTGTTTTCATTGAAAGGTATATTATTGCAAATCTTAACAAACCAAAACAACTCCACTATAATGCTTGTTTGAACACATTAAAAATGAAAAGAATGAGTTACAATACAATTATCACTGAAACAACAACAAAAACCATGATCATAAGGTTCACAATTAGGTTGGTAGATAGATTACTGAAGCAGCAGACTCACCTAATTCATGGGTGGGAGCCCAAAATTGTTCCAAGACTGAACTTTTTTTAATGCCGGGGTCCAGGGGCCGCCAAGGCCCCGGCGGGGTCCAGGGGCAGCGCCCTGGTGGGGGGTCCAGGGGGGCGAAGGCCCCCGGCCGAAAACGAATTTTATGAATTTAAAAGGGTTTCTCTGGCCTCTCCTGAGTTTAATTCTGATAAATAAGAACCTTGTTGGAGATACAAAAAGTAACAAAAACTAAAAAATTTTAGGGACCTGGCAAGCATTAGAAACAATTGAGTTACAAATTCGAACCGAAACGAAACAAACCCGCAAAAAAAAAAAAAAAAAAAAAAAAAAAAAAAAATTGTCAAAATTTCTCTGAGACGGAAATCCGTCTGAGACGGAGGAACTCCCACCCATGCTAATAAAAGTTTGGTGAAGCTGATTACAAAATATTGCACACATTATACATGGGAATGGTAGTCAAAAAGATATTGCACAGAAGACGAAAAAATACATTCATAACTCAACCGATTTCCACACAGGGGAGACAACAACAAAACAACTGTTCCAGAGTACACAATTTTCATTTCATTTTCATTTTCATTACTTTATTGTCCCATCGCTGGGAAATTCGGGTGGCTTCCTCCCAGTGGAAAGCTAGCAGCAACGGAGTCGCGCTACCCAGGTGTCTGCGTGTTTAGGTGTATTCAGCCACCTGCACTTATGGCAGAATGACCAAGGTCTTTTACGTGCCATTGTGGTGACACAGGGGTGGGACATGGCTTCCGTCTCTGGGTCTGCACATAAAGTTGACCCGTGTCCGTCTCCGCCCGAATTCGAACCTGCGACCTTCCAATCACAAGTCCAGTGTAAATGTACTACCAACTGAGCTACCGGGCCCCAATAAGTGTATGGCAATTGTAACTTTTGGTTCACAAAGACTACCCTTTTTGATAAATACACAATATAATGTACATCATATATAATACACATTAGTTTCGAAACACGTGTCTGGTCACGGTAGTAAAACAATGGTCCTCCTCATGACTAGATTTCTCTGTTGATACTCTCTCCCCTCGGGGTAGCAGATTCTCTTTTAAATCTTGGTCCGTCCGAGGAGGGTCTGATTTCCCCAATAGGGCTGTCTGTGAAGGGACACATTTTTTTCTCTCTCTTTTGCTCTGCTAAGAGATTTTAACAAATCTCAGTAGAAAGTCTCTGCTGACTTTCAATTGTTTCTTTCACAACTTCTGATATTTTATACATGTATATATATATACTGTACTACTTTTGTAGAAAGACGTCATGCCACTTTGTAATTAATACTCTAACTAAAACATAATTAATCCATTGCATGAAAAAATTTTGAAAAGCAATCCTTTTCACACACACACACACACATACACGCACTCACAAACGAATAATACATATTACAAACGACTCAAACATGCACTCAGAAAGACTGAACACAAATGTGTTTTGATTGCATGTAGCATAACAAGAGCAACAAAATGAACATGGCATGTTTGAAATATTAAAAGTCACACGGAACCGCATTGCAGTGCATACAATAAATGATAAATCTATGATTCTACTCTTCAAGGAGATTGCTTGGATTTTATCTTTTTCCGGAGTTGTAGTTTCCATGACAAAACAACTAAACTGAGCACACTGAACAATCTGTTCATCTTTGAATAGATCCTTTCATTTCAGTTTGAGCTTTCATCACATTTTATAAAACATTTTACACACAATAAACAAAACAAAAACAACAACAATGATAACAGAAACACTGACTGTCTGGTACATTTGTACATGTGCAATCACCATGAATTTTGTTGTTTTCTCCTTGAGCTTCACAATCACATGTACCAAAACAATCACAGTCGCATACGAGCTTCGTGTACTGTCAAACCTTGCTTCCGTTTCTCATTCTCATCAAAATGTCCATAACTTGTACTGACAAACCTTCCTTCGTTTCTCATTCACACCAAAATGTCCATAACTTGTACTGACAAACCTTCCTTCGTTTCTCATTCGCACCAAAATGTCCATAACTTGTACTGACAAACCTTCCTTCGTTTCTCATTCGCACCAAAATGTCCATAACTTGTACTGTCAAACCTTCCTTCCTTTCTCATTCGCACCAAAATGTCCATAACTTGAACGCTCAATATCCGACACATATCAATGCCGTCCATCACTTTTCAGCATCTCAGATGACGCTGAAGTCGGGGTTGTGGGCAGGGTTATGCCAGGTTACGGTGCGGCCAGAACGCACGCCCCCGTGGGTGGGAGTGTACTGGGTAGGGCTTGCTCTTTGCCCGATAGGAGGTGGAAAGTGGGCGGGGCCTAGAGCGTTACTGCCGGTGGCTTCGATAAGGGAGGGGCGTCGGTAGGGGGGAGTGGGCATGTTGTTGCCCTCGGTGACGGCCTCCTGGTGTTTGTTCTGCAAGGCGTTGGACGCGCGCATCTGTTCCTCGCGTTGCTTCTGCAGGGTCTGTCTCAAAGTGCGGCGTTTCTGAAAACCAAAGAAGTGAGTGTGTGTTTTTAACAGTGCAAAAAACTTCACACAGCATATACTCTCCTGTTGAATATTCAACAAAAAGAGGAAGGCAATTAACAAACACAATCACTCAAATATAAATAGTTAATTTCTCAATATTCATGATCTGGATTATAGAACAAATATGTGATCACTTTCAATAGTAGTACATAAGAAGAAAAAACCCAGCAGACAGCCACTCGCACATTAACATTTCAGTTCTGAACAGCCATAATCTGGATTTTAAGAAACAGATGCAAGTGTATAGTAGTGCTACGTACATCACAGCATTCTCCCTTGCTAAAAAATCTACTACAAGTAAAAGGGGGAAAAAGGTGTCAAGTATCACTGTTCATAAGAATGTTCAACATTAAAACAATAAAAGGAATGTAAGAAACAAAGTACATGTACCTCTTCACTGAAAAAATCTGTGTTAAGATCAACACCCTTCAAACCATATTATTTTACCTCGTCTTCTAAGACAATTTAGCTTTTATCTCATAAAAATGAATTTCTGACGCATATGACAGCGCTTTAACCTGAAAGCATGCAGCTGCAATTGTCTTCTCTTTTTTCATAGCACAGTGAACAGGAGTGATTATTTTCAGGTTTTCAAAACTAAGTTTAACAAAAACCAATAAATCATAGGGAAACAAATCAGTAACTTGTGATGAAAAGCAACCAAACTCTTCAACTGCTGATAGTTATGTTTTTCAACATGCGCTTGGAGCATGCATAGATGAACTGGATTCAATAACATATTAATTGTGACCTAAATGAAATATTTGATGAGACATGTCAAAATGTTGAACAAATGGAGTATAACTGTCATCTGCTAAACTTTAACCTTCACAGGATCACATTTTCACATCGATCTACACAGTTCGGATGATGTGGGTTGTGTACGACCCCTACTTTCTAAAGAAAGATTCAACGTCAAAAATATGGGTCGTACACTACCGACTGCCTCTGAATAAGTATAAACGTTTTACCATCTCTTTGCAGAATATGGGTTGTACTTAACCAATGTCCTACTAGTAATAAACACAGTAAAATTCCGAACAATTTCTTTTTAAAATCTCTATGGGTCATCCAAGACCCACATCATCCAGACTGTGTAGTTCAAATTATGTCATCATTTATTTGTTTGTTTGCAGAAATAATCCTTTTTAAAAAAAGGGGGGGGGGGGTTGCTGGGAAGGTCCTATGGCATTTGAGGATTGATTACATGAAATCTCAATCAAAAACTCCAAATAATTTCATAGATACAGGTGCTGGAAGCATGTTGAAAGTTAAAAATAAATGTTACGGTTCCGCAAAAGCTCTTATGATGGCGCGGGACAATTGTTATTTTTGCCTAGAGGGGGGATATGATAATTAAGAACCAATTAGAGACCCAGTTGTCTGATAAGGAAGAGCCAATTAGATTTCCAGTTCAGTCACATACAATTAGCTAAGCGTCTTTCGTAAGTCAACGCTTGACCAGGAAAGCGTTCCAAATTTCCTGCGCAAATGTTGTTGGTTATCTGGCATTAAAAGAGCTCTGTTTGAAATTCAGCCTGATTGTTACATAACCCGCACTCAAACACTAGAGACAGCAGCTGAATGCGTAGCAGTTAAAAGTCACAGGTCTGCATACACTAACAACTTCTGCTGAAAAAGACATTTTTTGTCATCATTTTCATAAACTGTGTACAACAACAACAAATTCCTCTCGCTTCTTTTGGCAGTTTCTATTTCACAACAGGACATACACAGTACAGTAGCAGGCTAATTGCACCCTGGAATTTGCCTCCCTGGAAAATTGCCTCCCAGTCAAACATGGATCATTTTAACGTAATTTTATATATATATATTCATGAGGTAATATCAACCGTTAAAGAGCTGAGACCCGATACTTATTACCTGTGTATATGTGTCTCCATCCATGTGTGTGTGTTGGGGGGGAGGGGGTAAACAGTCATTTACATATTTAATTGACCTATGGGGGCATGTTGTCCGAAGCAATTGTACGGAGGGGGGGGGGGGGTGGTCATTGGGAGCAATTAGCCTAGAACCATATCAAAAATGCTTTCTCATGTCAATCCTGATGCAGTCATCATTAATGTATCATGGTTAGAGTATGATGATGGATATTCCTGTTAGCTAAATGACAGAAAATGCAAGCCATGAGTTACTGCCGCGCAAAGCAAAGCAAAATAAAAGATGGTCAGCTTGGCCTACTTGTTAACAGGAGAGAATGACCGCCAGATAAAAAGCGTCAGGCAGTCAAAGCCTCTCGAGTGAGTTTATGAGCAGCAAGAGCAAGCAACAAGGCAGGCAGACAAGACTGTGCGAGCACACTAAGCACCCAGTTCTAATCTCAAATGATTACCCATCACTGCCTGACAGCAACCTCCTCCTCAGGTGCTCGTAACGTTTGCAGATATTGCCACGTTTCTCGCAGCTTTTTACGCTTCTGAAAACCCAGGGTGCAAAACAACACAGCATGACAAGTAAAGCTCAACAGTGCCTGAAAGAAACGCCATTGTCACAACACTCTTTGCAGGGGGAAAAGTTTGGAAAAATAATAAATCAGGAGAGAAAAACACAGAGGTAAAGGAGGCTGCCAAGTTAAGGGGCAGAGCCCCTGAAAATTAGAGCAGTTTAGTTATTTTTGTCATGAATTGGAACCAGTATAATTATGCAAATGTGACAGGGTGACACAGTATTAGGCTGATGGGGTCTAATGTCGATCAAAAGAGTGGGATTCCCTGTAGGTGGAGTTCCTGGAGGGGGATTCCCTGTATACAGCGAATCCCACAGGGTGGAGTTTTTCAATAAAACTTGCAAACCATACTCGAATTTCTAAGAAATATCAAAAAAGATTGAAAAACATCAAATTCTACCGATGTCGCCAAGCATCACGTGACTTTCAGCGATATCAGCGACACGCCACAGGAACTAAATCCTGTGGTATTCCCTGTATACAGGGAATCCCCCTCCAGGAACTCCACCTACAGGGAATCCCACTCTTTTGGTCGACATAGACCCCATCAGCCAGAGTAAGCCCCCTTTGTCATAGGCAGTTGCTCTGCATTATGGAGTTGTCTCCCTGCCAGAGTGCGAACTATTTATTGTAGCTCAACATTTTTGGTACGTTGGAAGATAGCACACCAGTGAAATATTGAGTAGCTGTTTGTGATAGGGTCTGGCAGCTGTTTGTGATAGGGTCTGGCAGCTGTTTGTGATAGGGTCTGGCAGCTGTTTGTGATAGGGTCTGGCAGCTGTTTGTGATAGGGTCTGGCAGCTGTTTGTGATAGGGTCTGGCAGCTGTTTGTGATAGGGTCTGGCAGCTGTTTGTGATAGGGTCTGGCAGCTGTTTGTGACAGGGTCTGGCAGCTGTTTGTGACAGGGTCTGGCAGCTGTTTGTGATAGGGTCTGGCAGCTGTTTGTGACAGGGTCTGGCAGCTGTTTGTGATAGGGTCTGGCAGCTGTTTGTGATAGGGTCTGGCAGCTGTTTGTGATAGGGTCTGGCAGCTGTTTGTGATAGGGTCTGGCAGCTGTTTGTGATACGGTCTGGCAGCTGTTGTCACCGTGTATGCTCTTGGGAACCTTAGAGTACCCATGCATTGCAGTTTTTACAGCTCTAAAATTCTCAATCCTGTTTGACTGGCCTTTGACTCCAAAGATGATTGATGTGCTTCGTGCACTCGGTTACAAAAGGAATGACAAAATTTGATTTATCTTTAAAAGTTTCAGCACACCTCATGTCAGTCAGGGAATAATCAAATAATAATTGAGTTGCTGACAGTGATATTTTTTGAAAACTTATCAGGAAACTGTTGTCAAAATCCTAAATTTTGGATGTCCAGATGACGACTTTTACCCCTGCACTTGCAAAAAATAAAGGAATGATAGTCCTATACATAAATACTTAACAGAAAAACATAACAGAAAGAGGAAAAACAAACAAAAAAGATAACGAGTACAGCATCTTAAACAAAAGCTTGAACAGGAACACAAAAAAGATAACAACACAAATAGATTACAGCATAAAACAACATCAAATGCAACTGTCCACTTCTAAATGAAAGCACACCTGACAACATCTATACACTTTAAAATCAATTACATTTTGTTTTTATAAATCTCTGTCCATGGCAAACTTTTAAAATTCTGAACAAATCAAAATATCTAATTGATCATCCAAAAAGATTACACACAAAATACAGAGTTACAAAGAAGAATTGTCCAAGAAAGTAACAAAAACATTAGCATTACACAGCAAGAAGCCTCGCTGACACATCACAACAAATACTAAGGGTAAAAAACATTTAGATTACACGTATAATTGAAAATGAAAGATATATAGGGGGGGAAAAAATCAAATGATTCCCAGACCTCAATGTTTCCACGCCAACGGTCGGCAGCATTTCTGGCCAGTTCCAGCTCCTTCTCTTTCAGACCGCGATGCCTCTTGTAGGCGATCTCCACGAAGATCAGCAACACCCCCGCCACAATGCCGCCAGCCACCATCATGAACACACCTGTAGCGCAACAAGCATCACACAGCTATTATCCCCCTTTTAATTGTAATTTTCTACCCCCCCCCCCCCCCCCCCCCATTTTTCACTCTCTAACTCCCCAACATCAACAACTTATGCATCCACTGCCAAAAATCTGAAACGTTTAGGCCTTTACAGAGAGGGATTCTTAAAAAGGAGGTAAATTTGCAGAAGTAAGAAATAGCAAATCTGAAAGAACAGGGTCTTAAAAATGTGGGAAGTCTTAAATCAGGAGGGTTGCAAAGGTGTGTGTGTGTGTGTGTGTGTGTGTGTGTGTGTGTGTGTGTGTGTGTGTGTGTGTGTGTGTGTGTGTGTGTGTGTGTGGTGTGTGTGTGTGTTTGTGTGTTTGTGTGCATGTGTGTTTGTGTGCATGTGTGTTTGTGTGCATGTGTGTTTGTGTGCATGTGTGTTTGTGTGCATGGGTGTCTGTGTGCATGTGTGTTTGTGTGCATGTGTGCATGTGTGTTTGTGTGCATGTGTGTTTGTGTGCATGTGTGTGTGTGTGCGTGTGCGTGTGTGTGTTTCTGTGCATTTGTGTGTGTGTGTGTATTTATGTGTGTGTGTGTGTGTCTGTGTGCTTGTACAGGCGAGTGTGTGTATATCATTCATGCCTGCATTCATGCTTGCGTGTTTGTGTTGTACCGTTTCTCTTTTCATCTTTCCCCTCAGTTGTTATTCCTATTCTACTTTCCCTGTTCCGTATCGTACCTGCCATGTTGGTGAGCCCTAGAGTGGCCGGCGCTGAGTTTCCCTCCGGACACTGAGACTTGCTGTCCACCAGAATCCACCGGTTGTCCAGCTCCTCCATAAAACCACCTGTCAACACGCGATGTCAGACGTCAACATATACAATGGAACTCCCCCCTCCCCCCCCCCCCCCTTCTAAAACCTCCAAAAATCTAAGAAAATCATGTCATACAGAGGAGAGAGTCTTAAAATGGGGGTACATTTACAGCTTATGAACAATAAGTCTCAAAAAGTTAGGTCTTTAAAGGGAGGGAGTCTTCTTCTTCTTCTTCTTCTTCTGCGTTCGTGGGCTGAAACTCCCACGTACACTCGTGTTTTTTGCACGAGTGGAATTTTACGTGTATGACCGTTTTTTACCCCGCCATTTAGGCAGCCATACGCCGTTTTCGGAGGAAGCATGCCGGGTATTTTCGTGTTTCTATAACCCACCGAACTCTGACGTGGATTACAGGTTCTTTTTCGTGCGCACTTGGTCTTGTGCTTGCGTGTACACACAGGGGGTGTTCGGACACCGAGGAGAGTCTGCACACAAAGTTGACTCTGAGAAATAAATCTCTCGCCGAACGTGGGGACGAACTCACACTGACAGCGGCCAACTGGATACAAATCCAGCGCGCTACCGACTGAGCTACATCCCCGCCCCGGAGGGAGTCTTAAATTGAGGGGTCTTAAAAGGGGGTTCCACTGTACTCACTTTCATGCAGCTCGAGGACGGCCAGCGACACAGGGTGGGTCCAGTGACTGTTTTTACGAAGTCCAATTCCCAGTCCCGAGCGTCCAAACAGGTCACCAGCAGTCGTCAGGTCACAGTCGTTGGCTGCTTCATACTCCAGGCGGGGAGAGTCCCAAATGAAGGCTTGTAGGTCTCTGTGTACATTACAAGCATTTTTAATATTGCCTCAGTGCCTGCATTCATTTGTTTACACCAATTGCAACAATAACAAAGTGGTGTTGCTCATAAAACATTACCGAACACGGTCAGGTTATCACAGAATAATTGTCTTTTTTGTTTCTTTGGGTTTTTTTTTAAACAAGATATTTGGTCCGCTGGTTCAAAAGATATAAGCAACTGAAGATTAAACCTAATATTTTGAGGGACTGGTAGTAGCACAAAAGCCGGCCAGAACTTTTTTTCATTTCATTTTCATTAATTTATTGTCCCATCGCTGGGAAATTTGGGTCGCTTCCTCCCAGTGGAAAGCTAGCAGCAACGGAGTCGCGCTACCCAGGTGTCTGCGTGTTTAGGTGTTTTCAGCCACCTGCACTTATGGCAGAATGACCAAGGTCTTTTACGTGCCCTTGTGGTGACACAGGTATGGGACATGGCTTCCGTCTCTGGGCCTGCACATAAAGTTGACCTGTGTCCGTCCCGGCCCGAATTCAAACCAGCGACCTTCCGATCACAATTCCAGTGCTCTACTAACTGAGCTACCGGGCGCCCCAGCATAGCAGTAGAATGGACGGGGCTAAAAGGGTTATACAAACCATAACAATTCTTACCCTTTTCGCACAGCTTCAATGGCACTGGCTGCGTTCATGTAATTCTTGTCCTCCATGTTGCGGTACATGGTAGACAACTCCACCTGGCGCTTGAAGTACATCTCCACAGCACTGTCCTTCACCGTCGCATAGCGGAAATTCTCATTGGGGTTACGCAGCTGGAAAGACACAGTGTTAACTCACACATAAGTATTAGCTATACATGAACGTGTATTTGATTATGTTAACTCACACATATAAACATTAGCTATACATGAACGTGTATTTGATTATGTTAACTCACACATAAACTTTAGCTATACATGAACGTGTATTTGATTATGTTAACTCACACATAAACATTAGCTATACATGAACGTGTATTTGATTATGTTAACTCACACATAAACATTAGCTATACATGAACGTGTATTTGATTATGTTAATTTTGTTTATTCCTTTTTCTGGTTCTGTGTTTTTAGCTTTTAATTTTGCTTTTTAATTCACTTTTTATTTGTGAAGCCACGCACACTCATAACCAAGTACGCACAAACACAAACACAGACATAAGCTACCATCAAGCCAGTGACAAACAACATAGATCCAAAGCGACTCACTCTAGGATCATCGATGCCAGATATGCGGGCCTCGGGTCGATCCAACACCAGGAAAGCGGCCAAGTTAGCAGTGTAGGAAGCGACGATGATCATGGCAAAGCCAGCCCACACCATCCCCAACACACGCGCACTGAAACTACGCGGGGTGCCTGAAGCAAGGAAAATAAACGCGTAAGAAAACATTTGTTGTGCATCATTCTTCACTTGCCAGATGCAAAAGTTTATCCATCGAAAAATAAACGCATACAAAAATATTCTGTTGTGCACCATTCTTCACTTGCAAAAGTTTATCAAACCCCTTATCCCCCTTGAGTACAGCAGTCCCTGCAATGTACGGCCCCCGGCATGAGCGACAAACCGACATTTTTAATGAGGTAATCAGTTTAGTACCGGAAATGTTTTGAAGTCAATCTGGTTTATAAAACAGAAAACATGAACAACAATACATTTTTTCTTTATAAATTGAATAAACTGAACAAAAACATTATTGCAACAAATTTTGCACTCAACCACCTGATATGTATGGACAGATTTATTCAGCATGAAGTGTTATTCAACAATAATTGCACCCTCTTCAGCGGCCAACTGCAAAACGAGGATGTGAACACTCATTTTCTTAACAAAGTGTAAATCAACAATGGGCGGACAGACGTCCGTAAAATTTCACTGCAAACAAGTTAATTACAGAGCTTGTGTCCATGTTAAGTTGGGTGCATGTGTACCCTTCGGGGGGAGGGGGGGTGTGTGTTCAGAAGTGAGGTACAGCACTCTGATTTACAGTCTTTTACTGATGTTTTATATTGAGTTAACACCAAATGACTTCCCAAAAATAAATTTGGTTCAAGTAAAACCAGCAACTTTGGGCCGTTCTATCAGAGAAATACTGCAGTGACACAAATTCTAGACAATCAAGGTCTCCAAGACGAAACCTTTGACAGGAAATGGTAACCAACTGAAGTAAAAAAATTAAATGACATAATCCCTCCTTTATTGAATTTGCCAAGTGGTTTATTCGAACTGGGTGTAGTGACTTGCGTAGATTCACTTAGTGTGTGTGTTTGTAGTGTGTGTGTGTGTGTGTGTACGTGACAGGGGGGGGGGGGGGGGGGGAGATGGTGCTCATCCTGTGTCTGGCCACCTGCAATGTACACTACATTGGGGTGTGCACGTTAAAGATCCCACGATTGACAAAAGGGTCTTTCCTGGTAAAATTGTATAGGCATTGATAAAAAATGTCCACCAAAATACCTGTGTGACTTGGAATAATAGGCCGTGATAGGGACTGCTGTACCCCATTACATCCATACTACCTGACTGACATGCAATCATTTATGATAGGGACTGCTGTACCCCATTACATCCATACTACCTGACTGAAATGCAATCATTTCGACCTGTTGTAATGACCAACATGACAGAATATAAAAACCACAAGAAATGTTAGTCAACAAAACGTTTAATTTTGACAAAACAAGACATTCACAAGAACATCGACCCATTGGTCTTTATAGTGAACAGCCAGACAAATAATCATGAGACAAATGAATGAAATGAACAAAATACAAGACTTAGCTGAGTGTACTCACGACGTCTTGCACATTTATTCAAAAAGTCCAGTTTTGCGACTGACCATCTTTGCCAGACGTCGAACGCACACCCAGCTCAGTGTTCTACTTTGATCATTTCTTTCATTTGCCGGTCTGTCTGTGTCTAGACCAACATGACAGCACAAGCTCTCAAGGTCATTGCTCTTCTGGCGAGTGTCGCTGAACAGTGGCATTGGAGGAACTGAGGGAAGGTTGCGTGGTTTTCGTTCCGGATGAGGGCCGGGTGCTGAGAGTACCCCATAAGTCATGTACCCCTCTTCATTCACACTACTGCCGACATTCAGGCACACCCACCTCCATGACCTCATCTTTGTGACCATCAAAAGGACAGCCAAATTAAAGCTCCTCCTAGCTCCTCCCACTCCAACCCACACTCTCACAGTTTCTCTCCACCCATCCATTCACGCTCTCCCCTTGTTCCAGGTAAAACAAATGTAATTACCTTCTGCAGTAATCCATCCCTTACTTCCTACAGGATCACATTCTCCCCCAAAACGTCCATCTGCCCCCCCCCCCCCCCCCCCCCCACACACACACACACACACATCCCTCATAACTCCCCATCCTTCTTTCCCGTGAAAATGACTAACTTTGCACAATGCCACAGTAAAAAGACCCAAACTACTCATCACTTGATACCCTATCCCTAACCCCCCCCCCTCCCCCCCCCCCCTCTCCCCTGAACTCCACCACCACTGCAACCAGAAGAAAAACCACACAACCTTCCCTCCTGTTCTCTAATGCCACATGCAACATGCACTCACCAGGAGAAAAAAAAAGAGCTAGAGCTAGAGTACACCCCCCCCCCCCCCCCCCCATCCCCACCCACTCCGAAAGCAACACAACCTTCCCTCCTGTTATCTAACACCACATGCAACATGCACTCACCAGGGGGAAAAAAATGCAACATGCACTCACCAGGGGGGAAAAAAAATGCAACATGCACTCACCAGCAGAAAAAAAAGAGACCTATAGTACACCCCCTCCATCCCCCCCATCCCCCCACCCCCCCCCCCCCCCCCCCTCCACACCCACTGGGATCCTCCGAAAGCCGAAAGCGGACAACCTTGCCTCACCTTCTCCAATCCCACTGTTGAGCAACACGCCCCAGGAGAACCACATGGCCGACGACAGGTTCAGAGCGTCCTCCTCCGTGTCCTCGGACTTGGCCAGCTTGAAGCGGCCAAAGGGAGAGAAGCGGTCCAGCAGGTACAGCACCAGGGCCACCACGTGGACCGACAGACCCACCAAGATCCACAGCGTGTCCTGGAAGGGTTGGAGGAAGGACGCCAGGCTTGAGTCTTTCTGGGTCTGTCAGATGAGTCACAAGTTTAAATGGTGTTTTTAAGAATATTAAACACATGAGGCAGAGCGCTCTTTAGAGATCGGATAAAAAAAAAGGGAAGTAAGCGCTCTAAATGCAAACGACGTGTGTAATAGAGAGAGTGAGAGTTCTTCAGTACCATTCTCCTGACATACAGTGGAACCTCCTTTTTCAGACCTAACAAAAAAAACATGAGAAAATCAGGTCTTAAAATCTGGTAAATTTACTGGGGTTATGAACAGAAGATCTGGTAAATTTACTGGGGTTATGAACAGAAAATCTGGTAAATTTACTGGGGTTATGAACAAAAAATCTGGTAAATTTACTGGGGTTATGAACAGAAAATCTGACAAATTTACTGGGGTTATGAACAGAAGATCTGGTAAATTTACTGGGGTTATGAACAGAAAATCTGGTAAATTTACTGGGGTTATGAACAAAAAATCTGGTAAATTTACTGGGGTTATGAACAGAAAATCTGACAAATTTACTGGGGTTATGAACAGAAAATCTGACAAAAACAGGACAGCAGCAGTAGTAAATTTACTGGGGTTATGAACAGAAAATCTGACAAAAACAGGACAGTAGCAGTAGTAAATTTACTGGGGTTATGAACAGAAAATCTGACAAAAACAGGACAGTAGCAGTAGTAAATTTACTGGGGTTATGAACAGAAAATCTGACAAAAACAGGACAGTAGCAGTAGTAAATTTACCTCTTCAGTTACACCCACTCCATTACAGGAACTTTTTTGTTGTTGTTTTGTTCATTTGTTTTAGGTCTTATTAGGAAAAGAGGAACTTGTAATGGTTAGCACAGTTGTTGCAGTTGTTTCCCTTTACCCACAGACTGTACCTATGTGCTCTTGAGGTTCCATGTATTTATTAGGCATGCGCAGTAGGATACTTCCTGGCAGAATAACTTCCCTGTGGTTCACGAATGAAACGGTTTTGCACTAGCCTTTTGTCTCAGTCAGTTCGTCTTCAAATAAAACAAAGAAATTACAGCTCTGTACAGTCAAACCTCCATCTTAGGACCCCCAAATTTAGATTCCCTGCCTTTTAAAACCGTTTTCTCCGATTTTCTGTTCATAACCTCTGTAAATGTACCCCCATTTAAGACTCCCTCCTTTCTGAAGTCTGATTTTGAGATTTGTTTAGGTCTAAAAAAGGGATTCCACTGTATTCAAAAGGCCAATTTCTCAAGCTGCTGCAAATTGTGTTACCTTTTTGACGAGAATGTTGAGCCCCTGATACTTGAAAGGCTTGGTGAAGTCGATGAAGGCGGCGCGCTCTGGGTTGATGGTGAGCGGGGCCACGATAAGGTCCGCCTTCCTCTCTATCAGCTCTCCGATCATGCCGTTCCATTGTTTTAGGTCCGAGTTGTTTCGCTGAAAGAATGTTTGAGGAAGTATAATATATTTTTGTAATTTAACACTTTGTACACTATGTTGA
Source organism: Littorina saxatilis (assembly GCF_037325665.1). NCBI lineage: Eukaryota > Metazoa > Mollusca > Gastropoda > Littorinimorpha > Littorinidae > Littorina > Littorina saxatilis. Next base: position 67,874,726 of record NC_090247.1, read on the forward strand.
CCAAGTCTTTTTTTTAGCCGAGACCAGCTGTGCTGCAGCAGGTCACTCAGAATTGTAGTAACTGTGTATCAACGCGCTGGAATGCAGGCGTTAGATGGACGTTACAGGAAGCGACTGAAGCTAACAGTCTGAACGGATATATCCGTACCTGGTCAGACAATGAGTTAATGTGTCAGATCTACATCCGATTCAAGAGATTGTGCGTGCATGCGTGTGTTCGTGTGTATGTGTGTGTGTGTGTGTGTGTGTGTGTGTGTGTGTGTGTGTGTGTGTGTGTGTGTGTGAATGTTTTTATATCAAATCTGAATATAAAAAACACAAATCATTATAGCATGTGGATCTTTGCAACTGAGAGATAGTTAATTGTATTCTTCGTACACATGTGAGTACAGTATTTTTGGTCTTTTTATTATATTTAGTCAAGTTTTGACTAAATATTTTAACATCGAGGGGGAATCAAAACGAGGGTCGTGGTGTATGTGCGTGTGTCTGTCTGTCTGTCTGTCTGTCTGTGTGTGTGTGTAGAGCGATTCAGACTAAACTACTGGACCGATCTTTATGAAATTTGACATGAGAGTTCCTGGGCATGAAATCCCCGAACGTTTTTTTCATTTTTTTGATAAATGTCTTTGATGACGTCATATCCGGCTTTTCGTGAAAGTTGAGGCGGCACTGTCACGCCCTCATTTTTCAACCAAATTGGTTGAAATTTTGGTCAAGTAATCTTCGACGAAGCCCGGACTTCGGTATTGCATTTCAGCTTGGTGGCTTAAAAATTAATTAATGACTTTGGTCATTAAAAATCGGAAAATTGTAAAAAAAAATAAAAATGTATAAAACGATCCAAATTTACGTTTATCTTATTCTCCATCATTTGCTGATTCCAAAAACATATAAATATGTTATATTCGGATTAAAAACAAGCTCTGAAAATTAAATATATAATAATTATTATCAAAATTAAATTGTCGAAATCAATTTAAAAACACTTTCATCTTATTCCTTGTCGGTTCCTGATTCCAAAAACATATAGATATGATATGTTTGGATTAAAAACACGCTCAGAAAGTTAAAACAAAGAGATGGTACAGAAACGCGTGTAATCCTTCTTAGCGCAACTACTACCCCGCTCTTCTTGTCAATTTCACTGCCTTTGCCATGAGCGGTGGACTGACGATGCTACGAGTATACGGTCTTGCTGAAAAATGGCATTGCGTTCAGTTTCATTCTGTAAGTTCGACAGCTACTTGACTAAATATTGTATTTTCGCCTTACGCGACTTGTTTATCGCTCTCATGCGCAGTCACCAGTGTTCATCTGCTTGAGACAGTTAGATCAAACAACAAGCTGGAAGTTGACAGATACACTATCATTCTTCATTTGTACAAAACAACACACACAAAACAACAAAACTTGAAATGCAACAAATGAAGCCACCTTTTCAAAAGATCCAAAGAGCCCATCACGGCTGAGGTGAATGGTAAAGTTGAAGTCGCGGATCTCTGCAATCTTCTGCAGCATGTCCATGCAGTATCCAGAGCAGCACTTCACTTCATCTGGCACAGTAAGTATGCATGCATCAAGTCAACACTCCATTTCCCTTCTTAGACGCTGACTAAAACTCATCTTAAGGCCGCTGGTCGAGACTACAAAAGAGTGGTCGCAATTTCAAATGCAAGCAATAACTGAAGCAGAATTAACTGTACAAAGTGAAGATTCAGAGAATGTTCATGAATTCTCAGACGCCGACTAAAACTCATATTGAGGCCGCTGGTCGAGACTACAAAAGAGTGGTCGCAATTTCAAAGACAAGCAATAACTGAAGCAGAATTACCTGTACAAAGTGAAGCTTCAGAAAATGTCCATGTAATCTTAATTACAGTACAAAATTCTTTAGCAGATAAACAATTAACTCATTAGGTAATTCCTCAGAGAAATGAAACCTACCACTGGAGTAGTTTGTGCAGGGAAAAGAGTGACTGTCTTTTTTCAAAGGCTTACAGACACCATCTGGCGGCATGTCGTTCACCTCCACAAAGGGAATTTCATGCAGCGTCACAACCTGCAACATAACAAAACAAGGCAAGGTACAAATCCGATAACAAAGGGAAGTAAGAGCTGAAGCAGTAGTCTCCCTTTCACAGCAGCTGCTCTGCACTGGAGCTGTTGGCTGGCCTTGAGGATGAGCTATTTATAGTAGCCCTATGTTTCTTATATGTTGGTAGACACCACACCCGTCACATTTATAGAGCTGTTTGTGTTAGGTCTGGCTTCCCCCAGTCCTTTATTCAATGACCATATGATGGGAAGAAGGAAAGGAAAAACTATGTACAAAACTATATCAGAAATTTGGCGGGGCAAAAACAGTCATACACGTAAAAGCCCACTAGTGCAAAAAAAAGACTGGACATGGAAGTTTCAGCCCATGAACTAGGAACAAGAAGAATATCAGAACATAGACAACACTAATCAATACCAAACTCAAGACAAGCCATGACAAACTTTGTGGGTGCTTTGTAAAGTCTTGGACTCAAGACAAGCCATGACAAACTTTGTGGGTGCTTTGTAAAGTCATGGACTCAAGACAAGCCATGACAAACTTTGTGGGTGCTTTGTAAAGTCTTGGACTCAAGACAAGCCATGACAAACTTTGTGGGTGCTTTGTAAAGTCTTGGACTCAAGACAAGCCATGACAAACTTTGTGGGTGCTTTGTAAAGTCTTGGACTCAAGACAAGCCATGACAAACTTTGTGGGTGCTTTGTAAAGTCATGGACTCAAGACAAGCCATGACAAACTTTGTGGGTGCTTTGTAAAGTCTTGGACTCAAGACAAGCCATGACAAACTTTGTGGGTGCTTTGTAAAGTCATGGACTCAAGACAAGCCATGACAAACTTTGTGGGTGCTTTGTCAAGTCTTGGACTCAAGATATGTTTTGACAAAACTTACAGTGATGTTGCGCTTGATACGAAGACCCTTCGGTTTGACGGTCACGCCTCCTGGCCACGTAATGTTCTGTGACATACGCAGTGGTTGTGGTTTTTCATCCATCTTAATTACCGTTGGTGGGGGCTGTGGAGATATAAATAACAATTATGATCAAACTGTGCACAGCATTTATTTCAGCTATCATTGTGGCCACAGCCTTGCTGTGAGAAACAATCACTCAAGTCTACACTAATAACAACCAATCCTGAAGTCAAAGTTCATTTTAAATGACAGGCAAGAAATTGCATTCTACCGCTACAAATATCACTACCATGATAAGATGACATTTTCTGTAAGAGAGCTATAAACAAGCCATGCCTATCAAACCATAGATTAATTAGACTCAGATCACGCCAAATATCCCTTTGCCATTTATTGCAATAACACTGGGAAAACGGTTGGAGTATTATTTTAGAGATCACACTGAACTTTAACCAGTCTTTTTAGCATGCACCCGCTGAAGTTTCAAGAAAAATCAACTACTAGTCTTCTCTACATGCATGCCTTCCTAGTAAGACAATCACTACTGAATGTTGGCTACGGTCCCACTATGTGCACACGTTCCACTATGTGCATACGTTCCACTATGTGCACACGTTCCACTATGTAAACACTACTTTTCTACCATGCACCTGGTCATACGATTTACCATGTCTCACCTAGCTATTAAAGTCAATGGACTTCTCCATACAGTAGAACCCCCCTTTTAAGATCTACAAAAATCTGAGAAAATCAGGTCTTAAAAAGGAGGGTGTCTTAAAATGGGGGTAAATTTACAGATTATGAAAGTCAGAAAACATGGTCTTAAAAGGGGGTTCCACTGTACTGTAACATGAATCGTTGTATCGGGACTGTTCTGCATATGAATATGAATTATATCCACAACGGCAGTTGTGCATGGATTGCTGTCTTTTAAGATACACAGGCCGCTGGTTTCCAGGTGGGATCCTTCTCGAGTTTCTGCCCGGACTTGGGTTTCAGTGAGGTTACTCCAGTCTATCACTGCCTATATCAGCCGTAATACCCAAGTGGCCTTGAAAATGCAGTAGAACTTGTTGACAGAGCAAACATCCACAGAGATTTACTTCACCTTCTGTCAGAATTCACCTATAAATATATCTATGCAACCGCAATGCCAAAAGACTGCTTTTCCAGCCTTCAAAAGATCAAAGTATCTCAATCCGACCTAGTATCTAGGGGTATCGTTTGGCGTCAGGTGAAAAGCTGAAATTGATTCCAAATTGCCTAAAAATCTGTCATCGTTTTAGTGGAATTGCCAAACCTTTTCACAGTGGGAAAAAGGTTAAGTATGTCAAAGATTGACAAAACCTTTCAAAAATTGTTGATTTTTTTCTTCAAATTTGCCAAAAGTAATATGAATCCTACCAACGCTCCTGTTAACACAAAGCTGACAGTCATAAACTACGCTGCACCTGACAAAGCAAACCTCTGTGACAAAAAATCCTGACGCAGGGTAGTGAAACGCATGCACAGGTTCTACTCCGCTAGCATGCTAAACAGCTCAAAGCATCTGACCTGGGTGGGGCTAACCTGCAAACCTCCATAGAATCCCACGGCCACGTGACGCCTGCTGGTGTTGATGTTGATGATCTCGTACATGGCATCCAGGCGGTCTCCCTGCTCCGTGAAGCGCAGCTGCCCCGTGCGTCCTTGCAGCTTGGTCTGCTTCAGCTCACTGGGTGGACACAGACACTCATTAACCCAAAAGTCAACCTCCGCAAATAACTCTTGTTGGCTTTGTATGGGTTATGAAAGAGTGAAGACACTTGCTTTTATTGGGGCAAACTTTCCCCACCTGCTCTTTGTCAAGTGTGGAACATTTTTTTTTTTTTTTTTGTTTTTCATTTTCATTACTTTATTGTCCCATCGCTGGGAAATTCGGGAAACTTCCTCCCAGTGGAAAGCTAGCAGCAACTGAGTCACGCTACCCAGGTGTCTGCGTGTTTAGGTGTATTCAGCCACCTGCACTTATGGCAGACGGACCAAGGTCTTTTACGTGCCATTGTGATGACACGGGGGTGGGACATGGCTTCCGTCTCTGGGTCTGCACATAAAGTTGACCCGTGTCCGTCCCGGCCCGAATTCGAACCTGCGACCTTCCGATCACAAGTCCAGTGCTCTACCAACTGAGCTACCGGGCCCCTTGTCAAGTGTGGAACATGCTCCTTGTCAAGTGTGGAACATGCTCCTTGTCAAGTGTGGAACATGCTCCTTGTCAAGTGTGGAACATGCTCCTTGTCAAGTGTGGAACATGCTCCTTGTCAAGTGTGGAACATGCTCCGCATGTTGTGTATAACAGAAGAACTCTGGAAATAACTCTGCCAGGTTTGTATGTGCTGTGAAAAAATGAATAATCTTGACAAATATTACTACGAGGCATGCTTTCCCGCTGTGACATTATAGGCCAATCACTAGCAAGTGGCCTAGCTGTCTCCACCCTTGGACAAGGAACTTGTGTGGAGACACTCCCCTCTCGAATGATTGTCCTCTGGCACGCATGCCTCATATTTTCCAAAAGTATTCACTCTTTCACAACCCATACAAAGCCAACAGAGTTATTTTCGGAATTTGTCAATTGACTGGATGGTTGTCCAGGCACATGCATGTGTCTGAAATGTGTGTGTTTGCATGTATGTTTCAGGTTCTCTTCACCCAATATAAGGCCAAAAAAAAATAGGTCTGTTTACGGTAACATAGGCCAAAAAAATAGGGTCGGTAGGTCGGGATTTTTTTTTCTTTTTTTTGTTTTCCCAAAAACCATATTTTTACGTTATTTTGCAAAAAAAACCAAAAGAATTTTTTTTTTTTTTTCCCCCCAAATGCCAAACAAAAGTCTAGGGTCGCGCGAAAAAAATAGGGTCGGTCGGGTTACCGTAAACAGACCTATTTTTGTTTTGGGCCTAAACACCCTTCTTCCTATCTTACCCGAGGATTTTGTTTCCACCCATCCAAGTCTTGCGGTCACTGCAAGAGGAAGGTGGTTCTTCTAAGGTCTGGACAGACGACGCCAGTCGAGAGAAGGCATCGTAGATCACATCCACAGCATCACTAATGTGTTTCACCTCATCCGATCCATTCACCAGTTGTAAGCCAAGCACGCCTGTTGTCATAAAGCAGAGAGAGAATGCACAGTCACTTCGTTGTTTAGATTTAGAGAGAGAATGCACAACATAACCTTAATCAAATAAGCCAGAGCGCTATTTCATTTACGCTATTTTATTTTATGCTATTCTTTTTATTTCACCCCTGTTGTTTGCCTGTTAGGCTGTTTCCCCTTCTTTTCAAAACGGACATATTTTCATCAAGTTTTTTTTAATGTACCCTCCAAGGTAACGTTATGACGTCATAGAAAAATGTATAAATCGCCTATGCATGCAAGATCAATGACGTATTACAAGGATTCTAGGTAAGAATCGTGGTGGAATAAAACCATGCCATCTCTCCATGCAGCCTGTTTCTGTTTTGTTTCTGCAAGTGTGTTTTCACCTGTGACCCTCCGATATGACAAGAACATGACATCCATCGCCTCACCTATACCATGCTCAGACTCCCCCTCCCTCAAGAGCTATCGAGCCAAACTCCTTTCCTCAACCCCCTGGCAATTTCAATAAATGTTATTAGCGAAATCTGGCTCACCAACAGGAGTGTTGACAGCAGCAAAGGCACGTTCAGAGACGATCCAGGCAAAATCCTGTGCCACCAGCCCCAGAGTCTCTGCGTCGCTGAATATCACCTCCGCATCATCAGTCCTACACACACACACACACACAAATACATTCAGGCTATGCACTATCAATGCAGCACCAACAAAAAATGCTCAATACACAGAAAATTGAACCATAAATGAGAAAACAAAGATGATTTTAAAAACAAACCTGCCTTCTTTAAATCGACTTACAGAGAGAAAAGAAAATGTTTGAAAATACTACCAGTAAAGGACACAATAGAGTGGTGTGATCAATGGCCTAAACTGTCACTGGAATTGGAAACCCTGTATAGAAATGCTATCAGCAAACCACATCTTCATTGGCCACAGGCCTTAACTGTCACTGGAATTGGAAACCCTGTATAGAAATGCTAGCAGCAAACCACCTCTTCATTGGCCACATTTAGTAAAAACCTACACACACACACACACAAACAGATACATACATCACACACACACACACACACACACACACACACACACACACACACACACACACACACACACACACACACACACACACACACAGATGAATATATCATTATCACTCACGCAGCAGACAGCAGGATAACTCTAGACTCCAAGCCGTGGATCTGCTGCAGGTCGTCAGTGTAATTGGCCTCCCCTGGCAGGTACTTGATGGTGCGATCGATCTATGAATACAAAACATCAGCAAGAATTCCGCTTTCAGAACATCTGTCAAATGTTATCATTTTATCTCTTTGGTGTCTTCCCCTCCCACCTCATCTCATATACTTTTTTTCCGTTATACATCAAGTACAGGGTCAACGTTTGCAAGGCCGTTAACACTGATGATTGGTACCTGAGCTCATATCAAACAATGTCATACAGTGTGTGTGTGTGTGTGCACGTGCAACACAATTGTGTGCAATTGTGTGTGTGTGTGTGTGTGTGTGTGTGTGTATGTGTGTGTGTGTGTGTGTGTGTGTGTGTGTGTGTGTGTGTGTGCGCATGTGTGTGTGTGTTTGTGTGTGTGCATATGCACACACAAAATGTCTGCGCGCTCAAAATAAAATAAACAGTTGAATAAGGCCAACAAAAAAAAAATTGTCTGTTTAGGGTAACATGACCAAAAAAAGTAGGGTCGGTAGGTAGGTAGGGGTTTGTTTTTTGTGTGTGTGTGTGTGTGTGTGTGTGTGTAAATGCTATGTTGGCTGCACATTCACTTCTTATATTTGATGAATACATGTTTCAAAACTAACGTATAAATAAAACAGAGAGAAAGGGAGAGAAAGAAACGCCAAATGTCTCTTTTTAGCATTTTTACCTCTTTTTTTTTCTTTTTTTTTTTTGAAATCCAAAAAAAGTTTTTGGGTAGGCGCCAAATCGATAGGGTCGGTCGGGTTACCCTAAACAGACAATTTTTTTTTTTGGCCTAAAGTATAATCTCAAAACAACTATAAATAACCAGAACATTGTAATCCCCAAATTTTGTACCTTGATTTCTTTGGGCTCAGCCAGGGTTTGGAAACGACTGAGGACAGTCCTGCCCTCCTCGTCAGCACTGTAGATGAAGACCACATGTTTCCACCCCAGATGCTCCAACATGGCCACCCACACATCCGCCTGGTGAGAGTAGGGTGGCACTGTCCGCAGGAACATCTTGTGCACATTCTGCGAGACAAAACAACACGTTATTGGAACTATTGACCAAACATGAAAATACAATACAGTTGAACCCCATTTTAAGACCCCCCATTTTAAGACTCCCTCACTTTCAAGACTTTATTTGCTCAGCTTTTTTGTTCATAACCTCTGTAAATGTACCCCCATTTTAGGTCTCCACCCTTTTTAAGACCTGATTTTCTCAGATTTTTGGAGGTCTTAAAATGTATGCGATTTGTATTTTTGACCAAAATAAAAAAATAAAATGTTTTCTTACATAGATCAAGATAGCTGGTGTTCCACGGAGACCGCCAGATCGGTCAAGATCTGTGTAAAATGTCATATTCCCCCCTCTGCTTCTTTACCTCTGTAAACTTGTAGAGCTAGTTATTTTTCGATAATGACCCAGCAACCAAACAAATAACGAGCCAGCAACAGCCTGAATCCTCGATAGTGCAATGGGTTGAGAAGCTGTTCTGTTTCGGTACTACTTTTGCGACTGAAAAGTTCCAAACGCTCTAATGTACGAAGTATACATTTCTGGAGCAAACAATACAAACATACCGCATTTAAATTAACAACTACAGGCCTGAACACATGAATCTCCATATAAAATCCATGAGTTCGGTTGTTTTCTGAATCTAGATCTGCCGTGCACAATCCGTTCATCACAAGCAAATTCCCAAGGCAAGTAACTCATACTCTAGCCGACAAGAGTAGTTCCCCTTCTTTTAACGCAGTTTCTTCGACAACACTGACTGCAATCCGACGGTCAGTTTTCAACAATATTTCATTTTATAAACAGATCACACGCAACCAAATGCACACATCTCATCAATTTAAACAACATAAAGCGGTTTCATACACTATTTTCCCCAGAAAACTGAACTTCATACAGTAATTAACGTTGGAACACGGGTGCAAAAGTTCGTCTGCTAGTCCCATTTGACGAAAGAACATTATCTTAAGCGATACTAAAACATAAACAGAACACACAATATCCCCAGCCAGCACCCCGATATCGGTCCGATATCGGACCGATATCGGATACGATATCGGGTCGATATCGGATTCCGATATCGGTCCGATATCGGATTGCAAATCGGGTCGATATCGGACCGATATCGGATTACGACATCGGACCGATATCGACCCGATATCGACCCGATATCGACCCGATATAGAGAATTGGTATCGGCCTCATATCAGATCCCGATATCGGCGCGATATCAAATCCCGATGTCAGATTGCAAATTGGGTTGATACCGGGTCAATATCGGATTACGACATTGGTCCGATATCGGTCCGATATTGGTCCGATATAGAGAATCGATATCAGATCCCGATAGCGGACCGATATCGGATTGCAAATCCGGTCGATATCGGACCGATATCGGATTACGACATCGGACCGATATCGGTCCGATATAGAGAATCGGTATCGGCCTCATATCAGATCCCGATATCGGCGCGATATTAAATCCCGATGTCAGATTGCAAATTGGGTGGATACCGGGTCGATATCGGATTACGACATTGGTCCGATATCGGTCCGATATCAGTACGATATAGAGAATCGATATCGGATCCCGATATCAGATCCCGATATCAGATTGCAAATCAGGTCGATATCAGTTTGATATCGGATCCCGATATCGGACCGATATCGGATCCCGATATCGGACCGATATCGGATTGCAAATCGGGACGATATCGGGTCGATATCGGATTCCGACATTGGACTAATATTGGTCCGATATCGGTACGATATAGAGAATTGATATCGGCCTAACATCGGGAACCAATAATGGACCGATATCGGGAACCGATAAGGGTGGTGCCCTTCTATGGTGCCCTGGTGGTGCCCTTCCGTCAATTCCTTTAAGTTTCAGCTTTGCAACCATACTTCCCCCGGAACCTGAAAACTTTGGTTTCCTGGAAGCTGCCCGCAGAGTCGATGAAGCAAAACCAGCGAATAGTTGGCATTAATTATCTGATCATCTTTGAACCTCTGACTTTACTTCTTGACTAATGAAAACATGCTTCATGCTTGGCAATTGCTTTCGCACTTGTTCGTCTTTGACCTGCACTAAAACTTGCTGTAATCCGTAAATATTAGATTTCTGGCCCAAGAACAGAAGAAAATTTAAAAGGAGACAGAAATGATAAGATGAAGTAGTTGATAAACATTGTCACACAAGTACAAATGAAAGTGAGTCAATAAACATTGTCACACAAGTACAAATGAAAGTGAGTCAAAGGCAGAATGAGAATAATTTAATAACCAACTGTATCATTGAAAACACATAAGTTACCAATGCAACATAAACAAATTACAACTATCAATTAAAATTCAACAGTTAATACAATTAATAACTGACCTTGTGACAAGATAACTCATCCACTGAAATGTCATCCACTCTGCTGCCAAAGGACGGGCTTGAACCCATGACTCACAGCATTGCAGAGCAGACCACTAACCAATGGGTCCCCACCGAATAATTATGGAGTGTCACGATTCATGTGACCCATCAAAGTCAAAGTATTTAATTCCATAAGGCGATAGCCCCCTTGGAATAAGGAAATAACAATAACTTCACAAAACGCATGAATCAAATTAACACAAAGGATACGGGAAAATCGTCGCAAATGGATAACCAGTTATGAAATCAATTATAACTAAATAAGTCTTTCGATTTGCAACAAACAACGGACTGGTCACGCAACGGTTCTGTCCAGTCATGATAATTAAAACAAATGATTGTTACGCTCCAATTCTTCACAAGGGTGGGGAACGGGAAATGTTCAGACCATCTCTTTTATCCTCACGGTGCTTTCCTCGCTCATCCTCTGAAACATATCAGCTAGGTTAGACCATTGATGTTCTTTGTCTCCGTCATATCTGGCATCGTCTGTCACCTTCCGCCTATCAGCGTCACTCGCAACAACATCACTCCGCACCATACAGCCTGAATCTGACACTGTCAGCTGCGATTGAAAGTTGGAGACACACAACGTAGCACCACCGACGCACTTTTTCATGGCCGCCTTTGTCGAACATCAAAAACGCAGTATCGCCATTGTTCAGTCGCCACAACAGTCGGTATTGAACGATGTCAGCCCATTCTCCGACATAATTGCACATAGCATTTGTTCCAAAACAGTAGGCCTAGGGAATCCTTGCAGAGGCATTATATCATATATATATCTATATGTAGAGGCATTATATCATGTAGAGGCAAAATAACACAAAATGAAGAGAGTGAATCCGAGAGGCGTGTTCCTTGCTGACTGTCAGCACATTAGCACTAATTTTATTTACCATCTTCATCTTAGTCCTCGTCCTCGTTTTCTGTGTTGATCTTCGACATCCTCCCACCATGTAGACGATCCGACAATCCTGTCAACCACTTCGCAAGCACCTGTTCGAATTGCTTGTTGTCGGTTTGAATATGGCGCTTCCTCACGGCCAGCTGCAGTAAAAAGATTAACCGTTATGAGTATGACGCAACAAGATGATCATATAAAATGTTGACATTGTATGAACATGTTTGTGCTTTCATAAGGAGACATGCTGTCTGCAAAACCTCCCTCACCTTTCATTTGTTCTTCACCATTTCTTCCATCACTGGCAGATTTATTTGTCTACATTCAATGTGTGTGTGTGTGTGTGTGTGTGTGTGTGTGTGTGTGTGTGTGTGTGTGTGTGTGTGTGTGTGTGTGTGTGTGTGTAGAGAGGTATTTTTATAAATCTGAAAGAATAAAAACTGTTTATTATGCACAACAGAACCATAAAAGGATTCTTAGTTAAAATCACCATTTTATTTTTACAACAACAATAAAGAAAATCAGCAACCACCTAAACACACACAGTGACACAAACACACACAGTGACACACACACACACCTAAGAAACAAACACACTTTTTAGTCTCATATATTCCAAGAGAAAAAAATACATCAAGTCTCAATAATTAGCAAAACTATCTTCCAAGTTCATAGGCATAGGCGATACTCACTCAACGTTTTACGTGATGCATGATGATCGACTGTTTGGAACACTCTTGAAACCAGTCCAGTTCTGTCTTCCTCCTTCTGTCTTAGTATTGGACTGTCCAGTCAGGATCGTTTTTGATGTTGTATAACATAGTGCTCTAGCAACTGCCTGTTTTCAATCTTCCCAACGCATTTCGCCATTTGTTTACTCAGTAACTGCCGGACAAGTAATTCTGAGTGACCTCCCGTGATCGCCAAGGGACATTACTCTCGGACTTTTCTCTGTCGAATCGAACTCAAGAAAGTTTGTACTGTATTTTTACCGTTTTTAACACTCCTGCAACTTCAAAGCCAGTGTGTCTGCTGATATAAGATAACATGCTGCACTTCAGCATATATCAGGACTACACAATACAGATCTTATGACGCTGAGCGAATGGCAAATGGAACTTTCAGGTAATGTTACTTCACTGTGTGACTTGTGTTGTAAATTCATAATCATTCATAAGTTCAGAATCCGTTGGCATTGTGATTGTTGACTTATTTTTGATACGAGTCACCAATATCAAAGCAATATCATGCATAACGATTGGAAAGGTGAATTTATCTCTCTTTCTCTTTCTTTCCTGCCTTCTGTCTTTCTAGTTTCTTGCTCTGTCTGTCTTTCTCAGTTTCAGTCTCTCTGTCTGTTTCTCTCTCCCTGTCTGTCTGTCTGTCTGTCTGTCTCTCTCTCTCTCTGTCTCTCTCTGTCTCTCTCTCTCTCTCTCTCTCTCTCTCTCTCTCTCTCTCTCTCTCTCTGATATTTTATTTCTCTCTGTCAATCTGATAATTGCCACACATTTTCACACATTTGTTCAATCTCACAGCTTCTGGTCTAATCCATTACTGTACAGTAACATTTATAAGAGATCTCAGAGAGTTATTTTCGAAAATCGTCTTTTCAAAGACACTTAAAACAAGTTTTGATTGACCACTGTTCTCTACTGTAATGCAACTCACACATCAATGCTTTCATTGCAGGGTGAGAGGAATTACCATGAGGATACCAGAAAGCATTCACAGGGATGTAAACTACAAGTTACAACCCTGACAAGTGACATTCTGGCTTTTGAGGCCAAGTAAGTGTGTGTGTGTGTGTGTGTGTGTGTGTGTTTGCAGGTAAAATCCACGTTAACGCTTGATGAATGTTCCAGCAGTCATATTATATTTATAACTGAAAATCATTTATGAGAGAAGGCAGTGTTGTTGTCAGGCTTCGGTCTGGGGTCATTAATACATGCTTATGACGCATTGTTCTAAATCTTGGCTGGTCAACCATCACATCAATTTCAACATAAAGAACTATAAGAGGTCTTCTGACAGAACAATTTGTTGTAGCAGGGACATCTGGACCTATACATATTTTTAGTCCAGGTCCAACTGACATATTATTGTCTTACTCTTACTCAGTCTTAGTCTTGGAAAAAAACTTCGGGAAGGTGTTCTGTGTGTGTTGGGGGGAGGGGGGTTGTTATCCATGCCAGGCAGCATTGACTAAGAGCATTTCATTCAAACACAGAAGAATGCTATCAAAGTTAGCATATATACACAAGTAAATTCAACAAATATTGGCATAATGCAAAGACAATGTAAACCTTATTTACCTTCAGTTCTATATTTAGCAAAGAGCATTAACAAAGAAGACATAATTATAGTGTTTACACTGAAGTTCTCAAATCACACTGAATTCTTTATGTTTTAAGATTGTTGCATTCTCTGTCTTTGCAGATGTCATAGCATTTGGAGCAGATCTTCAAAGTCTCCTATTGCAGACATGCCATCGTCTGCACTGGTTGTATCAACAACTTTTTCCAAGGCTGGTGCTGCAGATTTAACAAGTATATATCGTCTGCTGCAAACTCAACATTAACAACTTCTCTGTCTGCTCCTGCTTCGAATTCAACAATTCTTGTTGTCTGGTGCTGCTGCAAAGTGAATGACTTCTTCGTTTGCTGCTGCAGGTTTAACAAGTATATCGTCTGCTGCAAATTCAACAACTTCTTTGTCTGCAGATGACGCTACAAATTCAACAACTTCTGTGTCTGCTCCTGCTTCAAATTCAACAATTCTTTTTATCTGCTGCTGCAAAGTGAATGACTTCTTCCTCTGCTGGTGGTGTTGCAAATAACCTCATCTTTCCTTGTGCCTCTGGCATCATTCGGATACATGTACAAGATACCTAGCTGTGCGAAGACTATTTTTTCAAAACCCAAAAGATGGAATAGAATTGGTAAATTTCTAGGTACAAAACCTAAAAGTGGGATACATGTATCCAAACTCACTTCCAGAAACTTTAGAACTGATTCAACTTCCGACATTTTTATCATGGTTTTATGGTGTGTGTTTTTTTAAATGTACAGTATATATATCATGGAAATGATGAATAAATGTTTAGAACATATTCTCACAACATATTTCTAATGGTTTTATTTATTTGTCTTTTGTTTTGTTTCATGTTAGCATGCACACTTCCTTCTTCTTCTTCTTCTGGATTCGTGGGATGAAACTCCCACGTACACTCGTGTTTTTGCACGAGTGGAATTTTACGTGTATGACCGTTTTTATGTGTGGTTCTTTTTATGTTTGCACTCAACATAAAAAACACACGTTTGAATAACTTGAATCTAACCATTATATTGTGCTTTTTATTTGGTAAAATTGACATTAGCCGTAAACGAAAATTAACTTTAATTTAACTTTATATTATGGTTTTGTTTTAATGAACGTTAATTTAATGTTAATTTAACGTTAAATTAACGTAAAAACTAAACGTTTATCTCATGAGCAAACTTGGAATCCAATATCGGACCGATATCGGGCAGATATGGGATATCTTGGTGTGAGGGAGAAAAAAAATTCTAATAAAAAGTTTAATTATAGTTTTATTTTGGTTCTTTGTATCGGACCTATATCCAATATTGGCCCAATGTCGTAATCCTATATCGACCCGATTTGAAATCCGATATCGGGATCCGATATCGACCCGATATCGTATCCCGATATCGGTCCGATATCGGTCCGATATCGGGGTGCTGGCTGGATATCTCGGACCAAGATATCCGATATCTGCCTGATATCGGTCGGATATTGGATTCCAAGTTTGCTCATCAGATTAACGTTAAATTAACGTCAACTTTATTGGCCCAATGTCGGAATCCAATATCGGTCCGATATCGACCCGATATCGTATCCGATATTGGTCTGATATCGTGCCAATATTGGTGTGATGGATGGGATTGTATTGGCGATGATGTGAAAACTTGGAATCCAATATCGGACCGATATCAGAATATCTTGGTCCGAGGAAAAAAAATAAAAATCTCAATAAAAAATTTAATTATAGTTTTATTTTGGTTCTTTTTATTTTTGCACTCAACGTAAAAAAACACATGTTTAAATAACGTTAATCTAACCATTATATTATGCTTTTTATTTGGTAAAACTGACATTAGCCGTAAACAAAATTAACTTTAATTTAACGTTATATCCGATATCGGTCCGATATCGGTCCGATATCGGATTCCAAGTTTGCTCATCAGATTAACATTAAATTAATGTTAACTTAATTAAAGTAAAAAGTTAACATTAATTTAATGTTAATCTGATGAGCAAACTTGGAATCCGATATCGGTCCGATATCGGTCCGATATCGGATTCCAAGTTTGCTCATCAGATTAACATTGAATTAATGTTAACTTAATTAACGTAAAAAGTTAACATTAATTTAATGTTAATCTGATGAGCAAACTTGGAATCCGATATCGGTCCGATATTCCAAGTTTGCTCATCAGATTAACATTAAATTAATGTTAACTTAATTAACGTAAAAAGTTAACATTAATTTAACGTTAATCTGATGAGCAAACTTGGAATCCAATATCGGACCGATATCGGACCGATATCGGATATCTTGGTCCGAGATATCCGGTCAAATCCGATATCGGACCGATATCGACCCGATATCGTGTGCTGACTGGGTCTGCCTTTACCGCCACAGCAGAATAACAGCTTATCTGTGTACTTGATTTTAGTCTAAAACAGGGAAACTGACAAGAAGTGTTAACAGAATAGAATGATTTGCACGGAACTATACAACCGCGCATTAATCGATCGCCTGCGCAGGTTGACTGGTTGAGTGATTCAGATTCGATCAAACTTTCGCACAAAAACTCCTGTTTTCTTTGAATAACTGAAGAAAGGGGGAATAAAGAGGTTACACACCTCGTCTCAGTGATTATTAAAAATAATGGTCTCAGTTCGCGGTCATGAAAAAGCTCGCTGAAGCTCGCATTTTTCATGATCCGCTAACTTCGACCATTATTTTTAATAATCACTGAGACTCGGCATGTAACCTCTACATATTTTGGTCAACAATATTTAATAAAATGTATGTATCTGTCGAGTTTAGTTGGAAATCCTTTAATTTTTTATGATTGAACGCACACAACCATGCACTCTTTTGTAGTCTCGGCTAGCCGCCTAAATATGAATGTTGGTCATACTCTGACATCACATGGCTCAAAGAGGGAATATCCAATGTTCAATCGATTTGGTGGTTAACGAATGCCATCCTGAACTCAGGTCAAAATGAGTTCGGCTCATTCTCTCCCTGACAGGATGCCTTGAGTTTCCTTGTCTGGCAAGGAAACCGATATTTTTTACATATTTAGAGCTTTTTGTAATGTGTTATTGATATAAGCAGATTCGCGATCGTCGATAATGATTTTTCATGGTGTTTTGTAATTTTTAAATTACAGAGGAATTTTTATTTTAGACAGTTTCAAGCGAGCTATTTTTCGCGGATGTATTTACTGTGCAAACAACTCTAAATATGGCAACAGTGTCACGTGATAATCCACCGTTTGGTTTCGGCGGTCGCTGGAGCAGACGATTTTTTGACAGTGATGCAACCATACATTACGGTCTCCTTCCGGCAGCAGTCCCACAATTTCAACTTGTTTTGACCTTAGAACGATGTCTTTATCATAACTGTGAAGAACAGAACGGAGACAACTGTCGAAGTCGACCAATCTGCAATCATTTTCGTCTCGCGAACACTGCTAGCGAACAACATATGGGAGATAACTCTGTATTCTTCTTTTGATAGATTCGCGTAGGACTGTAGCGTCCGGTCAGAGGGACTTAAAGCGATAGCGTGGAGTGATGATGAATCAGAATGAACGAATGCATGAAGGTTAAAATGATAACCGTGAACTAATCTACATGTACAAGCAAAAGTGGACAAATGCAATCGGAGTAATCTTTCATGGAGGGTATTTCATTGAGTATATTTTCTCTTTTTCCTCATTTTCAGCAGAAGCCCGGTCCGGGTTGTACACAAACAAGGAGAGAAAACAACAAGTCGCGTAAGGCGAAAATACAACATTTAGTCAAGCTGTCGAACTCACAGAATGAAACTGAACGCAATGCAATTTTTCAGCAAGACCGTATACTCGTAGCATCGTCAGTCCACCGCTCATGACAAAGGCAGTGAAATTGACAAGAAGAGCGGGGTAGTAGTTGCGCTGAGAAGGATAGCACGCTTTTCTGTACCTCTCTTCGTTTTAACTTTCTGAGCGTGTTTTTAATCCAAACATATCATATCTATATGTTTTTGGAATCAGGAACCGACAAGGAATAAGATGAAAGTGTTTTTAAATCGATTTCGGAAATTTGATTTTGATAATAATTTTTATATTTTTAATTTTCAGACCTTGTTTTTAATCCGAATATAACATATTTATATGTTTTTGGAATCAGAAAATGATGAAGAATAAGATGAACGTAAATTTGGATCGTTTTATAAAAAAATAATTTTAATTACAATTTTCAGATTTTTAATGACCAAAGTCATTAATTAATTTTTAAGCCACCAAGCTGAAATGCAATACCGAAGTCCGGCCTTCGTCGAAGATTGCTTGGCCAAAATTTCAATCAATTTGATTGAAAAATGAGGGTGTGACAGTGCCGCCTCAACTTTTACAAAAAGCCGGATATGACGTCATCAAAGACATTTATCGTAAAAATGAAAAAAGTCCGGGGTTTTCATACCCAGGAACTCTCATGTCAAATTTCATAAAGATCGGTCCAGTAGTTTACTCTGAATCGGTCTACACACACACACGCACACACACACACATACACACATACACCACGACCCTCGTCTCGATTCCCCCTCTATGTTAAAACATTTAGTCAAAACTTGACTAAATATAAAAATACAGAAGTCTATTACAATGCCACTCTCACTTGGAGGAAGAAAAACAGGTCACAGCAGTCGGCTGACAGGCATTTAACATTATCATGATTCGGTTGCCCTTTAGCAGAAGCAACGACAGTGAACTGCTTTTTCCCCCCCCCCCCTTCCTTTTAAGACTTAATTTTCTTTTACATTTTCTGTTTATAACCTCTGTACATTTTACCCACATTTTAAGAGTAAGACTTAGTTGTTTATAAGACCTGCTTTTGTCAGATTTTAGGAGGTCTTAAAAGGGGGGTTCCACTGTACAAACATCAATCTTCTCTTAGTCTTACTGCCCTTAAGCCTCAAAATGATTTGGCAAAGTCTACTGCACAAAGCTTTGGCAATCTTCTTCTTTCTTCTTCTTCAGCATTCCAGAATTTTCTGGTTACATGCGAGCTCGTTTGCTCATTCGGGTTCCCCAAACTATACTCTGAGAACAGTCAGCTTCACTCCGCTTTCGTTGAGTAGGCCCGCATGCTGGCTATTTTCGTGTTTCTATAACCCACCGAACTCCGACATGGATTACAGGATCTTTTCCGTGAGCACTTGCTCTTGTGCTTGCGTGTACACAAGAAGGGGGTTAAGTCACTAGCAGGTCGACACATAAGTTGACCTGGGAGATCGGAAAAATCTCCACTCTTAACCCACCAGGCGGCAGCGACTGGGATTCGAACTCACGACCTCCCGATTAGGAGGCCGACGTCTTACCACCACGCTACTGCGCCCGTTGCTTTGGCAATGAATTTGTGGGCTTCGAGCTTCACTGAATAAGGACAGCCCTTAACTGCTCCAGGTCACAATCAAATAAATACTTCCCCGAAAGTGGCGTACGGCTACCTTAATGGCTGGGTAAAAACGGTCAGACACGTTATGGCCAAAAAGAAAAATATGTCTGTTTCCTGTAACATCGCCGAAAAAAATAGGGTCGGTCGGTCGGGTGTTTTTTTTATTTATTTTTTATTTATTTATTTTTTATACCTTTTTCTTACGTTTTGTTAACGTCTTTTTACGTTGTTTTTTTTCTTTAAACGCTTCCTTAGTTTACTTACAATTATTTAGCACATGTTTTTGACCTAGATATATTGAAACTAAATAAAGTATACTTGACTTCATTTTTGTTGGGTTTTTGTGTGTGTGGATCATGTGTGTGTGTGCGAAAAGCGAAAAAAAACTATAGGGTCGGCGCTTAAAAATAGGGTTGGTCGGGTTACCGGAAACAGACATATTTTTCTTTTTGGCCTAAACAAAAAGTGTGAACTTTCAGCCCATGAATGAAGAAATAAATAGACTCACCACATCAGAAAATGCACTGTCCCGCGCTGACACGCCGATGACAGGGATCTGGTAGTACCCACAGGTGTACGACACAGAGATGGGAGCGTGGTTGCTGGAGTTGGGATGTGAAGCCACGACCGTGTACACACGCTCCGTCAGAAGTCGGTCACACACGTCCAAGGCTGAGCGAATGGGGTTACCGTCCATCAATATGGACGTAGCATTGAACTGCACGTTGTCTTTGAGCACTGAGTTGTCCCTGATTAGCCGTTCGTTCAGTTTATCTACCGCGATTTTGAAGTGGAACTGGTGTCGTTCTGAGCTAAGCGAAGCTCCGAGCATGATTGTTTTAGGTTCGCTGCTCACAGTGATGAGCAGGATTGAGCACAGTGAGCCAACGGTTGTTATGAGCAGGAGAGACCCCATGGTGTTTGTGGCAAAGTTCACAGTACAAATATCACAGTGTTATTTAGTTGCTGTGTTGGTCCTGATGTGTAGCTGGTGTTTTTGTATGTACCTAGAAATCAACATCACATTTTAATTCAAGTTGCCTTTGCGTCTGTGCTCCTCTGTGTTTACATGCTGATATCAGTTCCTCTGAGGTATTCCATCTGAAAGCAAAGACAAAATACGAATAAATAAATGAATAAGTAAATAAATAAATAACACCCAAACAACATGTAAACTAGCAGGACATTTTCTTTTAATATAGACAACAACATTGGCTCCAGGCAGTGATATCTTCACCTGCCAAAACAGTTTTGGTGTACAGCAGTACCTGCGTTGTGTGGACCCTCCCATGAGAGGACACCTCCCTTAAAAGGACACCTGCTCATGTCCCTGTTTATATTATCTCTACCAACGTGTACCTGTCATGAAAGGCCACCTGCAATGTAGGGACACTTTTGGCTGGTCCCAAGGGTGTCCTTTCATCGCAGGTACCACTGTACATGTACATTGTAAAAATGTATGAACAAAATGTACCACCAGTTTCCAAAATGCCACTGTCATTTTCAAGAGCAGCAGCTGCAATCTGGTCTGTCACTATAACATTAACAAGCTGGAATGTATCCCTGATTCTGTAATGGACTAAATTACTCTGGCAATGACATTCAGTCTCAACGCAAGGCAATTAACATTTCTATGGTTCCGTGCAAGGGATGAACAGAGAAAGGAAACAAACTAGCATCCGTCCCGCACAGCCAACTAGGTTTGTTTGTTTGTTTGTTTGTTTGCTTAACGCCCAGCCGACCACGAAGAGCCAAATTATCAGGGTGGTGCTGCTTTGACATATAACGTGCGCCACACACAAGACAGAAGTCGCAGCACAGGCTTCGTGTCTCACCCAGTCACATTATTCTGACACCGGACCAACCAGTCCTAGCACTAACCCCATAATGCCAGATGCCAGGCGGAGCAGCCACTAGATTGCCAATTTTAAAGTCTTAGGTATGACCCGGCCGGGGTTCGAACCCACGACCTCCCGATCACGGGGCGGACGCCTTACCACTAGGCCAACCGTGCCGGTGCCAACTAGGTTGAAGGGGGACCAACAACCAACCGACCAACTGTCCCAGTGAGCTTCATGAGGCTAAATAAGAATATAACCCATTTTCTCCATACTAACAAAAACAGAAAAGATGGAGACAAATGATGCCACTTTGTTCATTTGTCTGAATTGCAGTGACAATATATTGCTTAGGCCAAGCAAAACATTTTCACTTTATTCAGTGTTTGCGATTCCCTCATGACACTAGAACTTTTTTGTTTTAAATGTGAACAAAACTTTAACAGACTTTACGACATTCATGAAACAAACACAGATCGCATGACATGTGGACAATAAAAAGCTACAGGTGCCACTACAAGTACAAATAACAAATCAACTTGAATTAAAAATTAAAAATTAAATAAAAAGGCAACCAACCTACCGACGCTAATTTTTGGAGCCTGATCATCGGAAACATACATATAACATGTTATTAGTTTTTGGCTTACCAGTGGTAAATGTGATAAATACACACTCAAAAGGAGAGGAATCAAAACTCGAAGGAGGAGCTTTGAAAAAGACAATGTTTTTTTGTCTGATTATCTGTCAGTAAGGCCACAAAAAAAAAGGTCTGTTTACGGTAACATAGGCCAAAAAAATAGGGTCGGTAGGTCGGGATTTTTTTTTTCTTTTTTTTCCAAAAAACCATATTTTTACGTTTGTTTCTTTTCTTTTTTTCTTTTTTTTCCCAAATGCCAAAAAGAAGTCTAGGGTCGCGCGAAAAAAATAGGGTCGGTCGGGTTACCGTAAACAGACTATTTTTTGGGGGGGGCCTAACAAAACCACCACAATCATGCAGACACAGTCTATCTTCATTCTGCATGGTCCTAAAATGCTTAGCCACCAAAATGCACACATATATATGTATTGATCGTTCAGGCTTAAAAAAAGATCGTCATTCAATCAATGCACCCACACATGAAGGTAAACAATGGACAATAGCATTAGGCCAACAAAAAAAAAGTCTGTTCACGGTAACATAGGCCAAAAAAATACGGTCGGTAGGTCGGGATTTTTTTTATATTTTTTTCCAAAAAACCATATTTTTAAGTTTTTTTGTTTTTTTTCCCGAAATGCCAAAAAAAAGTCTAGGGTCGCGCGAAAAAATAGGGTCCGGTCGGGATACCGTAAACAGACTTTTTTTTGTTTTGCCTTATCAGGCCTACAACCACAGTTGATCAAGTTTCATCCCAACAGCTGTCTCGGTCACTTGACTCCGGTTTTCAATGCATAGGAAACACAAAGAGAAAGAAGAGAGAGAGAGAGAGAGGAAAGAGAGAGGGAGGAAGAGAGACAGAGAGAGAAACAGAGAGAGAGAGAGAGAGACAGAGACAGAGAGGAAAGAAAAAGAGAGAGAGACAGAAAGAGAGAGAGAATCAACAAGTGGCCATTCACACACCGACCAAAACTGTCTGCATAAACAGTTCAACTGAGACGGAACAGCATTTCGATGTGTAATTTCTGTACTGACTCTCATTAAATATAATTATCTGTAAAGTCGAGAATGGCTCATACTAGAGACATCCTATCATGGTTTTGTCTACCAATATTTTTTGCATAAACAGTGCCTAATTGCTGTGAACAACAAAGCCACAGTTGCCTCTACGGCCTGCTGGCACAAACTCAATAATGATGTGATTAACATGCACTTGTTTGATCAGAACCAGCCTGAAAGTGGCCAATCAGTCAAGTCTCCATCGTGTGCCCTACAATGGTAGACTGCTTCATATAGTGTGGTGCAATAGTCGCTTACCTCCAAACTGAATCACAACGGCATCCCCTCTGGGCGCTAATGATATGCTTGCTTATACACAGCACCGACCCACTTATCATGGCAGCTGAGAGCTCGGTTGCAGACGACCGCATAAAAAATCGGCGAGCCTCTCTGTGGAGAAGTCGGAGATGCCGACACACTGTCGCACGCCGCTCTGCAAGCACACACACAGCGCGCCGCTCTGCGTCCTGCACGTGCCGATCGATCAACAGAGCTAATTGGTGTGAGGCCTTGTCAGGGATCTTGCGTCGAGTTCGCTTTTGCTTGGAGCTTGATGTGGTTGCGGCAGGCGCACGCTCGAGGGTGAATGGATAACTTCACCGCCGAGTTTTGTCCGGAATTGTTTGTTTCTTTGCTCGTTAGTTGTCTCTAGTTTTTTTTAAATTTTTTTTTTTTTACATTTTTTGACTAAATGTTTTAACATAGAAGGGGAATCGAGACGAGGGTCGTCGTGTATGTGTGTGTGTGTGTGTGTGTGTGTGTGTCCGAGGCTGTGCGTGTGTGTGTGTAGAGCGATTCAGAGTAAACTACTGGAGCGATCTTTATGAAATTTTACATGAGAGTTCCTGGGTATGATATCCCCCGACATTTTTTCATTTTTTCGATAAATGTCTTTGATGACGTCATATTCGGCTTTTTGTAAAAGTTGAGGCGGCACTGTCACACCCTCATTTTTCAATCAAATTGATTGACATTTTTGTAAAGCAATCTTCGACGAAGGCCGGACTTCGGTATTGCATTTCAGCTTGGTGGCTTAAACATTAATTAATGACTTTGGTCATTAAAAATCTGAAAATTGTATTTAAAATTATTTTTTTAATAAAACGATCCAAATTTACGTTCATCTTATTCTTCATCATTTTCTGATTCCAAAAACATATAAATATGTTATATTCAAATTAAAAACAAGCTCTGAAAAATAAAAATATTAAAATTATGATCAAAATTAAATTTCCGAAATCGATTTAAAAACAATTTCATCTTATGCGTTGTCGGTTGCTGATTCCAAAAACATATAGATATGATATGTTTGGATTAAAAACACGCCCAGAAAGTCAAGTTAAAACGAAGAGAGGTACAGCGGAAAAGCGTGTTTTGCAGCACAGCGAAACCACTACCGCGCTAAACAGGCTCGTCAGTTTCACTGCGTTTGGCACGAGCGGCGGACTACGGTCATTGTGAAAAAAATGCAGTGCGTTCAGTTTCATTCTGTGAGTTCCACAGCTTGACTAAATGTAGTAATTTCGCCTTACGCGACTTGTCTTTCCTTGTGGCTGAGAATCAAAAACAAGTCGCGTAAGGCGAAAATACAATATTTAGTCAAGTAGCTGTCGAACTCACAGAATGAAACTGAACGCAACGCAACGCAGCAAGACCGTATACTCGTAGCATCGTCACTCCACCGCCCGTGGCAAAGGCAGTGCCCGTGGAATTGACAAGAAGAGCGGGGTATTCGTTGCGCTGAGAAGGATAGCACGCTTTTCTGTACCTCTCTTCGTTTTAACTTTCTGAGCGTGTTTTTAATCCAAACAAATCATATCTATATATTTTTGGAATCAGGAACCGACAAGGAATAAGATGAAAGTGTTTTTAAATTGATTTCGAAAAACAAATTTTGATAATAATTTTTATATATTTAATTTTCAGAGCTTGTTTTTAATCCGAATATAACATATTTATATGTTTTTGGAATCAGCAAATGATGGAGAATAAGATAAACGTAAATTTGGATCGTTTTATAAATTTTTATTTTTTTTTACAATTTTCAGATTTTTAATGACCAAAGTCATTAATTAATTTTTAAGCCACCAAGCTGAAATGCAATACCGAAGTCCGGGCTTCGTCGAAGATTACTTGACCAAAATTTCAACCAATTTGGTTGAAAAATGAGGGCGTGACAGTGCCGCCTCAACTTTCACGAAAAGCCGGATATGACGTCATCAAAGACATTTATCAAAAAAATGAAAAAAACGTTCGGGGATTTCAAACCCAGAAACTCTCATGTGAAATTTTATAAAGATCGGTCCAGTAGTTTAGTCTGAATCGCTCTACACACACACACAGACACACACACACGCGCACACACGCACACACGCACACACGCACATACACCACGACCCTCGTTTCGATTCCCCCTCGATGTTAAAATATTTAGTCAAAACTTGACTAAATATAAAAACAACAACTAGTCGCGTAAGGCGAAATTACTACATTTAGTCAAGCTGTGGAACTCACAGAATGAAACTGAACGTAGTCCGCCGCTAGTGCAAAAGGCAGTGAAAGTGACGAGCCTGTTTGGCGCGGTAGCGGTTGCGCTGTGCTTCATAGCACACTCAGTTTACTGTACCTCTCTTCGTTTTAACTTTCTGAGCGTGTTTTTAATCCAAACATATCATATCTATATGTTTTTAGAATCAGGAACCGACAAGGAATAAGATGAAATTGTTTTTAAATCGATTTCGGAAAGTTAATTTTGATCATAATTTTTATATTTTTAATTTTCAGAGCTTGTTTTTAATCCAAATATAACATATTTAATGTTTTTGGAATCAGAACATGATAAAGAATAAGATGAACGTAAATTTGGATCGTTTTTACAATTTTCAGATTTTTAATGACCAAAGTCATTAATTAATTTTTAAGCCACCAAGCTGAAATGCAATACCGAAGTCCGGCCTTCGTCGAAGATTGCTTGGCCAAAATTTCAATCAATTTGATTGAAAAATGAGGGTGTGACAGTGCCGCCTTTTACAAAAAGCCGGATATGACGTCATCAAAGACATTTATCGAAAAAAAGAAAAAAACGTCCGGGGATATCATTCCCAGGAACTCTCATGTAAAATTTCATAAAGATTGGTCCAGTAGTTTAGTCTGAATCGCTCTACACACACACACACAGACACACAGACACAGACACAGACACACACACACACACCACACCCTCGTCTTGATTCCCCCCCTACGTTAAAACATTTAGTCAAAACTTGACTAAATGTAAAAAGAAAACATGAAACGTTTCATCAGTTTTAGACGAAAGGAAACACTTGAACAAATTTTGTTCAAGTTGTGGCTGAGAATGTCACCAGGGGCGGGTCCAGGTAGGGGGGGGGGGGGGGGGGGGGGAGGTTCCAGGGTTTCCGGACCCCAGACAATCAGAAAAACAATTTCAAGTTAAAAAATGAAAAACTGATGGCTCAGATTGCACCAGATTGCTCCATTTTTCTTGATTTACATATTTTTTTAATCGGGGGGGGGGGGGGGTGCCCCCGGATCCCCCTAGGAGCCGCCTTCTTCTAAGTGAAGGTTTTGGAAACGGTACTTGGGCAATTTGTTGGCTCAGGTTGCACCAAATCGGTCAATTGTCCTTGTTCAGATCCAAACTTGTCTTCTTAAATTTACTTTTTGGAAGGTGAAAGAATGTTTCTGAAACTTGGCACACATGTAAATAATGGCACCATTCTTTGCAAAGTGTACAAAGTTGAGTGCATGTCACATTTATTTCTTGGACGTTACAAACGTTTCCAAATTTTTAACGAAAAACCGTTACAACGTCCATTCTCGGGTTCTGTTTGCTCTAAGTACTGGAACATATACTGATGAGGATCTTTGTCATCGTTCTGTAACATTTGGAGAGGTTGCTATTTGTAGTTTTAGATTTATTGCATATCAACTGCGGCTACCCAGCAAAAACACCATAAAACCCCTGGATTTTTTGCCGTTTTTCAGGATTGTGATCGCTCTCTTTTACACGCTGGATCAGCCTGACTGCGCAGTGGATTTGAACGAAATTTGTATGACTTGTTAGGTAGAAGACCAAATAAACTTTTTGGTGTAAAAAGTGTAAAATATTATTTAGCCGGTTTAAGTTACCGTTTTGACGGTTGAAAACGAATCATGCTGTCAAAAAACGCCATTTTTGAGGGTAGGCGTGGTCATGGACCTCTGACGTCATACCCAAATATTGCTCAGATTCCATAAACACATTTTTGAGCAGAAGAAAGACTGATCTTCAAATACACGTATATTTCTGACCCAAAAAACTGCTGTTTAACATCTTGGGCAATGGCTATACCACTGAAAAAATATCCTTAGGCTGACTTTTTGTGCTCAGTGTAGGCCTATGCCGCGCCGGTTGGGGTGCGTGCGTGCGTGCGTGCGTGCGCGCATGTGTGTCTGTGTCAGTGTGTGTGCCACGTTGTGTGTGTGTGTGTGTGTGTGTGTGTGTGTGTGTGCGTGAGTCATTCAGTGTGTGTGTGTGTGTGAGTGATTCCATGAGTGCCGGCTGATAATCTTTTTCATTTGTAGAACTCCGAGGTAGCTGCATTTTTACACGAAATTTGCCTCAAACCTTTCTGTCGCTGAATCAATTATCCTCAAAGTTCATACTAGTTTTGATTTAGAACAAATTCTCCTGTCGCTGCCACTGAAAATTACTTTACCAAGGTGAAGAACTCAACCTTTGCAAGGCCTCAGCGCCTTTTAGCTTGTTTACCGTTCTGTGCTGCAAAGGCTGGGTGATCGGTGGCTTCTTGGTCAAAGATATGCGTGATACGGGGCGCTTGGTGGAATGGAGAATTACCATGAAATTAGGATCAGAGAACATTACACTAATGGTTCTTTGGGGGGGTCTCGAGTCAGTTTTGCCGAGCAAATTTGCGGGCTGCTGGCTGCAGCGGCCGACAGCCAATTATTTTAGTCTTGCATGATCCCTACGTATACCAGTTTTGATAGAAATATTGGTGCTTTCTGCTTGTCATTGTAAAGCTAACTGGGCACAGGCAGTAAATGACTTAAAATACTTGTAAATGAAACTGCCGAGCACATCAAAGAGAGTCAGTCAGTGAGAGAGAGTTTGTTTGTTTGCTTAACGCCCAGCCGACCACGAAGGGCCATATCAGGGCGGTGCTGCTATGACATATAACGTGCGCCACACCGGCACAAGACAGAAGTCGCAGCACAGGCTTCACTGTCTCACCCAGTCACATTATTCTGACACGGACCAACCAGTCCTAGCACTAACCCCATAATGCCAGACGCCAGGCGGAGCAGCCACTAGATTGCCAATGTTAAAGTCTTAGGTATGACCCGGCCGGGGTTCGAACTCACGACCTACCGATCATGGGGTGGACGCCTAATTACCACTTGGCCAACCGTGCCGGTAGAGAGAGAGAGAGAGAGAGAGAGAGAGAGAGAGAGAGAGAGAGAGAAAGGGGGAGAGGAGGAGGGGGGGGGGGTGACCGTGTGGGCGCATTAGTCTAGTGGATAAGCCGTTGGCCTCCCATGTGAAAGCTTTATTATTCGAATCCCGCCCGAGCCTGGTGGTTTCAAGGTGGATATTTGTCCGGTCTCCAAGGTCAACTTAAGTGCTAGTGCCTAATTCCTCTTTGTGTGAACGTGTATGCACACGACCAAGTGTGCACGAAAAAGATTATGTAATACATGTCAGAGTTTGGGAGGTTATAAAAACAAGAAAATACCATGCATGAATCCCCTGAAATGGGAGTTTGGCTGCTAAATGTCGATGCAAAAAAAAAGGTAATTAGAGTAAGAATTAACCCACTCTTGCAAACACGAGTGTATGCGAGAGTTTCAGCCCACGAACGCAGAAGAAAACGAATAAGTTGACCAATAAGTGACCCGACAGTGACAGGAACTGTGAAGAGACACATCTCAATGTCTTAAAATTAATTAGCTTGCCAAATTGAAGCAGGTATGGAAGTATTTAATTCTTTATCAGTAAAACAAAATTGTTGGCCCTGTGAATTGCTCAGTCCACGTGACTCCCCCCGACACTTACACAAATACACACAAACATAAGATAAAAACAACACATCCGCCGACACTTACACAAATACACACAAACATAAGATAAAATCAACACATCGGAAAATACAGTTAACATGAAAAAGATCAATCTTTATTCAGTCATCTCTGTACAATACAACTCATCAGACTTGTCACACATATCTCACACACAGCTTGAGTGGTTGTTAATCATCCAGATATAGATTGATCAACATATCGTCGTCGTTCTGGAATTTTGGCGTACGTAACTCGATTCTTGGCGATGTTGATGTTTTTCTGCTTTAGACCAAGTAAATCATTCTCCATGTAAAATATTCTTTAAAATACGATGGACAATACATGATTCAACATTCTTTTATCTTTGTACAAATATAAACACTATTTCATAACAAAATAAATCAGTTTAGGCCGTCTGCTGAAAATTTGTCTAAAATGAGTTACGCCAAAATTCCAGGATGACGTTGATATGTTTTGTGTGCCGACACTCTCTCTTGCATGAACGCACGTACACAGATGCACGCACACACACCCACACACCCAGTCTATCTTTACATCTACACATAATGTCAACACTCAACCTCCCTACCCCACCATTCAGCTCACTACAGGTGCATGGACTTTGCGTTTCTTTTTCTTCTGCTTGAACCTGGAGGTGGCGTCGGCGAACAGTTTATCCTCCTGTTTCTCTTCCACCTTAATCTTCAGCAGCTGCATAGCGTACAGGTTGTAGCCCACCATGTCCTGCAAATCCAAAGAAAAACAGAAAATCAAATGCCAGCCGAAAATGTCATAAAGAAAACCTTACAGATGTCTCTCAAAAACAAAATACATTCTAAAGTAAGGAAATTATTCAAGAAAATGCACTTTGACATTTTTTCCACACATGAAGCCATTTATCAATGATTAGTGTCAGACCATAATTGATACAGGGATTTTTGCAACCTTGGCACAAAACAGCTTTTCCGCAGTGCAATAAGGAGATGAATCTCACCTTGAACTCTTTGACCCTGTCCTTGGTGAGGTCACGCAGACTGTCCAGGGTGGGCAGCAGCACCTGATTGGAAGTGATCTGTCCTTGGTGAATTCTGAAACGACCACAATGCTCATGTAACAGCGGGCCCGAAGCCGCACAACAATCACTTTTGGAGACAAAGTCCAGTGAAACAGGGTTGAGAATTTTAGAGCTAAGTTGATAGCCCCATAAAAACTGTTATGAGTACGCAAACCATCCCAACAGCATACCAGGAGACAGCAGCAGCCAGACCCCATCACAAACACAACTCTACAATTAACAGGTGTCTTGCCAGCGACATAGAAGAAACATTAAGCTACCATAAATAGCTCGCGCCCTTCACCGGCAGACAACTCAGCAGAGTCTGCTGTGAAGCGTGACGCAGTAGTCTCCCTGTCACGTTCACATCAAAACTTCAAATGAAAACATTGTACAGTACATCCTGACTGCATAACAAGAGAGCGAAAATAAGTTCATGTATACTAACACTGAACGATGATTTTGGTTTTCTGATTCGCAACAGCCAGCACTATCATGAAGTTACGCACTGCCTGATGTGTGAAGCACCTCTCCAAATAACATACACTTACTATACTTATTTTACACTTGTACATATGTATTTTTGTTCATTCGTTTTACACTTAGTTATATTTTTTATTACTGCTTAAATCCCATTGTCAGAGGCTGTAGTGTTTTTTCCTAATAATGCAAGTGCCCCTGTTGTGGGACAATTTACGTTCATTCCAAGGGAATCCTCTCCAGTTGTATCACTGATCTTTAATACCAAAACAAAAGGCAACCTCAAAGCATAGAAATTACCTGAGCAAAAAGCACACACAGCGGACAGACAGCTCTGTCTGCCAGCCGTTTTTCAGGAACACTTCCAGAACCTTCAGCAGTTTTGTGGTATAGTCAAATGGTAGTACCAGCAGAGTCTCCTCGATTTCACTGGGGACACACACAAAACACAATAATAAGTACACAAGCAAAGTGTTTGTGGCATAGTCAAATGGTAGTACCAGCAGAGTCTCTTCAATTTCACTGGGGAAAAAACAACACAATAAAAAGTAAACAACCATAACGTTTGTGTAGCTCTTTTGAGGGACATTTTTGCTAAGTAATATTGTAACTTGCCTAAGGATAATTGTGTACTTCTACTAGCAGGACACACACACACACACCACACACACACACACACACATCAATGGACACACACACAAACATTCTTCATGCACAGAAAAGTAAGTCCCCAAAAAAATGAATCACCAAAGCCCATTTTAACCATAAAGAAGTTGGTTGGTACATGTAGGTTATTATTTTCTATCATCTCCTCGGCTGATACTGCCATTCGAGACCGATGCAAGTTTGATTCTTTCCATAACCATAAAGAAAGAAACGTATGCACATTCTAACAACAAAAGACAAACGTATCAGACTCACCTTGATCTTATCTTCTGAAGGAGAATCAGAACAAACTCTGCAGGTGAATCCGCTTTGTACGCTTGCATCAGGGGGTGAGGGGGTGGAGGGGGGACCTGCAGGCACATTGAAACATTGAACTGAACTGAACTGAACTTTACTGAACTTTATTTAACAAGAATAAAGACTTAAGGCTAGGCCTTTTCTTATAATCTGTCCTTGAACACACACACACACACACACACACACACACACACACACACACACACACACACACACACACACACACACACACAATCCAATTATACTAAAAGATTAGCTCTAAGGAAAGCAAAGTAACATTGAGCTTAGATAAAACTGTCACTCAACAACAATAACATCTTTTATGATCTGATAACTAAGTTTGTGATCTGTGCAAATCATACTCATTGTAATATTGAATCGGGAGTGTGGTATGGGTGGGTCAGGTTAAAGGAACAATGACAAGCGGGGGGGGGGAGAGACTATATTCAGACTTGACAAATGACAAACCTACATCCAAACCTTGTACTAAAGGGTTTAGAAATGCAAATGGGATGCATACCTTTCTGTCAAAGCCTGACTAAAGTTACACATGTGCAAATTCAAAGTAAACCAGCAGAAGAGAAACTGCCTTGTGTGCATGGAACAACAGCTTAAGCCCATGCCTGTCATAGCCTTTAATTGTGAACCTGAAAATTTGACTGAACAAAAGACTTTGTTCTTTTTTTGTTGTTGAACGTGAGGTGCTGTCTGTCTTCTTCTTGACTGATTTTGTTCTTTCTCTTGCTGTCATCTCTCATTTTACATTCTTTTTACATTTAGTCAAGTTTTTATGTTTGCTGACGAAGAACTGTTGTTCAAAACAGGTCCCCCATTTACATCGTTTATTGTTCATGTTTCTAGGGCGGGGATGTAGCTCAGTCGGTAGCGCGCTTGATTTGTGTCCAGTTGGCCGCTGTCAGCGTGAGTTCGTCCCCACGTTCGGCGAGAGATTTATTTTCTCAGAGTCAACTTTGTGTGCAGACTCTCCTCGGTGTCCGAACACCCCCGTGTGTACACGCAAGCACAAGACCAAGTGCGCACGAAAAAGATCCTGTAATCCATGTCAGAGTTCGGTGGGTTATAGAGACACGAACATACCCAGCATGCTTCCTCCGAAAACGGCGTATGGCTGCCTAAATGGCGGGGTAAAAAACGGTCATACACGTAAAATTCCACTCGTGCAAAAAACACGAGTGTACGTGGGAGTTTCAGCCCACGAACGCAGAAGAAGAAGAAGAAGAAGAAGTTCATGTTTCTGCCGAGTACATTTTCATTGTTATATTGTTCTTGTAATCTTCTCACCTGCAGTCTCTTGTTCCTCCTTCTTCTTCTTCTGCGTTTGTGGGCTGAAACTCCCACGTACACTCGTGTTTTTGCACGAGTGGAATTTTACGTGTATGACCGTTTTTACCCCGCCATTTAGGCAGCCATACGCCGCTTTCGGAGGAAGCATGCTGGGTATTTTCGTGTTTCTATAACCCACCGAACTCTGACATGGATTACAGGATCTTTTCCGTGCGCACTAGGTCTTGTGCTTGCGTGTACACACGAAGGGGGATAAGCCACTAGCAGGTCTGCACAGAAGTTGACCTGGGAGATCGGAAAAATCTCCACACTTAACCCACCAGGCGGCCGCGGCCGGGATTCGAACCCTCGACCTTCCGATTAAGAGGCCGACGTCTTACCACCACGCCACTGCGCCCGTCTCTTGTTCCTATTTTGACTAAATAACACAAAATAACTGCGAGTTCACCTGTTTTCCTTGACATCTGCACTGTGCAGCATGCTCAGCCAGTTTTCTGATTTCCTCTTCGTAGATGTCCATTGCCTCAATCAGACTCTCTGCCTGTTAAAGAAATACACACAAAGTATTAACACTGTGTACAAAGAATGAAAAGAATGAAAAGCAAATGGCGCGTGATATGTCAAGATGTGAATTCACAGAAAGTCGCAAGACAGAAACATAAATTTCTATTATTATGAAGTTCTTTATACGGTCAGATATGTGACTAACATTATCAGGTTAAGTATTCCACTATGTGATAATTGCGATTATCATTATGGAGAACCAAAAAAGTGATGTTGATGACAATTACCATTAAAACACACACAATAACCATGATTCTGATTCTCACATCATATAGCAATACTACCCCCCGCGGGTTAGGGGGAGTCCCATATTGGTTGGGACGAGAAAGAATTTACCCGATGCTCCCCAGCATGTCGTAAGAGGCGACTAACAGATTCTGTTTCTCCTTTTACCCTTGTTAAGTGTTTCTTGTATAGAATATAGTCAATTTTTGTAAAGATTTTAGTCAAGCAGTATGTAAGAAAATTAATGTTAAGTCCTTTGTACTGGAAACTTGCATTCTCCCAGTAAGGTCATACATTGTACTACGTTGCAAGCCCCTGGAGCAAATTTTTGATTAGTGCTTTTGTGAACAAGAAACAATTGACAAGTGGCTCTATCCCATCTTCCCCCTTCCCGATATAACCTTCGTGGTTGAAAACGACGTAAAACACCAAATAAAGAAATAAAGAAAGATATAGCAATACTGGATTATCTCATCGCAACGAAGCGACCCAATTATAATCCCATTGCTGGGATAAAAGTATGTATTGAATTTCCCTCTTTGAGCCATGTGATGTCGGAGGTAAACTAAAACCTGCGGCCGGCCGAGAGAACAAAAAAGTGCATGTTTCTGTGCATTCAATCTTAAGGAGTTCTAACTAAAATGGATTGATACACAAATGTTATTTGTATTTTTGACCAAAATATTATATTTAACACAGATCTCGATAATCATTGCTTACCTCGACTGCTCGTGTGGTCTCTCAGAACAGTGACTATCCCGATCTGTGTGAAATGTAATATTTTGGTCAAAGATACAAATAACGTATAATGAAATAGAACGAAATGAAAACAATCATCACCATGACGTACTCACCCCTTTCACTGCGTCCACAGTCTTCCTTCCTGCCATCACCTCAGTGGTTGCCTCGCCAGCAACCTGAAATAGTTGAAACAACATCTTGAATACTCCATAGTTTTTGTTATGAACATGTACAAACATGTCTGCAGAATCAAAACTTCATTATTTCTAACTTGTATTTGTTCTGTAATTAATTCATCAGTACGTGATCTCTTTGTAATATAATATTTATAAAATGCTGCACTTTAGGAGCAGCAGAAATAAGTGCACAAAGTTGAGTCACAGAGGCCATGGAAATAAGCATGTAGTACTGGGCGGGGATGTAGCTCAGTCGGTAGCGCGCTGGATTTGTATCCAATTGGCCGCTGTCAGCGTGAGTTCGTCCCCACGTTCGGCGAGAGATTTATTTCTCAGAGTCAACTTTGTGTGCAGACTCTCCTCGGTGTCCGAACACCCCCGTGTGTACACGCAAGCACAAGACCAAGTGCGCACGAAAAAGATCCTGTAATCCATGTCAGAGTTCGGTGGGTTATAGAAACACGAAAATACCCAGCATGCTTCCTCCGAAAACGGCGTATGGCTGCCTAAATGGCGGGGTAAAAAAACGGTCATACACGTGAAATTCCACTCGTGCAAAAAACACGAGTGTACGTGGGAGTTTCAGCCCACGAACGCAGAAGAAGAAGAGCATGTAGTACTGACTAAAAATAGTTATGCAGATGTTGAGGCTTGTTATGCCTGTGTAGGTTTGAGAAGCATGGCGGCTAAAGTATTTCTTGTTGCCAAAAGAATATCATATGACCTCCCAACAGTCAACTAAGGTGACTGGAAGCAGGACCCATTTAACAACAGGTTAATGTAGACGTTGAGGCCTGTTAAGCCTATTTGGCTTTGAGAAGCATAGCTGTTAAAGTAGTTCTTGCTGCCCAAAGAGCAGGTGGTTTAGCACAATATCCTATGACCTAACAACAGTTCACTGAGGTGGTTTAGTGCACTTGTACTTACCACAGGTTCGTCGCTCTGAATGATCTCCTGTTCCTCCTCTTTTTCTCTCTCCTGTTCAAAGAAAGCAAACAATGGTACATAACTACATGTGAAACTAGAACAAATCACTGATTATCTATCCCTGTAACTCTAGTAGACAGTAGCACTTCATTTTACTGTCTTGCACTTTGCAATCTGTCCAACCTTGTCATGACAACAACTTAGTTGACAACAAACCACCTGTATTAAAAAAAAACTTGAAAGAGAAAAAAATACTGAACACTTTCTCAAACTAAAGGACACACTATCCTTTAAAACAAGAAGAGCAAACGCTCGATCGAGTCACTTTCGCAGTTCTGAATATTATATGAGGCATCAGATGGACAGGAAGAAATTGCTATTCACAACACAATGAGTCACGTTCACATAAAATTTGAGCCCGGTCACTTTTATAGTTTCCGAGAAAAGCCCAACGTTAAGTTGTGTGTTGCCGAACAGAAAAGGCTAGTTATCTCCCTTGTTTTTCTGATAACGTTCGTAAAAGGCTACAGATGTAAATACTTTGATGTAAAGAATAATCCTACAAAGTTTCAATCACATCCGATGAACTTTGTCAAAGATATAAAATGTCTAATTTTTCCTTTGACGCTGACCTGTGACCTTGAAAAAGGTCAAAGGTCAACGAAACCATCGTTAAAGTGTAGAGGTCATTGGAGGTCACGACTAAACAAAATATGAGCCCGATCGCTTTGATAGTTTCCGAGAAAAGATATAAAATGTCTAATTTTTCCTTTGACGCTGACCTGTGACCTTGAAAAAGGTCAAAGGTCAACGAAACCATCGTTAAAGTGTAGAG
The DNA here is from genome assembly GCF_037325665.1 of Littorina saxatilis. Taxonomy (NCBI): domain Eukaryota; kingdom Metazoa; phylum Mollusca; class Gastropoda; order Littorinimorpha; family Littorinidae; genus Littorina; species Littorina saxatilis. The sequence continues at coordinate 67,911,015 of NC_090247.1, forward strand.
GTCATTGGAGGTCACGACTAAACAAAATATGAGCCCGATCGCTTTGATAGTTTCCGAGAAAAGTCCAACGTTAAGGTGGTGTCTACGGACGGCCGGCCGGACAGACTAACACTGACCGATTACATAGAGTCACTTTTTCTCAAGTGACTCAATAAAATTGCAGCAAATTATTCATCAAGATTTATTCAAACAAGATGAAACTAAAGACAAAACACAGCGATATTATAACAGGATGAATCTAAAGACAGAACCCAGCGATATTATAACACGATGAATCTAAAGACAGAACCCAGCGATATTATAACACGATGAATCTAAAGACAGAACCCAGCGATATTATAACACGATGAATCTAAAGACAGAACCCAGCGATATTATAACACGATGAATCTAAAGACAGAACCCAGCGATATCATAACACGATGAATCTAAAGACAGAACCCAGCGATATTATAACACGATGAATCTAAAGACAGAACCCAGCGATATTATAACACGATGAAACTAAAGACAGAACCCAGCGATATTATAACACGATGAATCTAAAGACAGAACCCAGCGATATTATATCGAAAATTTTTAATTAAATTTTGATTTAATATAATATACTTACCCAATTCTTATGAATGCATTGACTTTAGTCCCACATGCTAGATGTCGAAAAACCTCTCAAATTACCTGCCCTTAGTAGGGTGGTAACCAAGCTAAAAGCGACGCCATAGCCGTTGCTATGGCCTGACCTTGCTCGGTTACCCATAACACCTTGCGCACCACGTGAGCGCCAGCATCCGTAATAATCATTCGAGACTATTTGTCAAACAAACCCCCAAGGACATAATCCAGCGGGGACGGATGGGAGGGTATTAACTATAAGAATTGGGTAAGTATATTATATTAAATCAAAATTTAATTAAAAATTTTCGATTTAATCACATATTCTTACTCCAATTCTTATGAATGCAGATTCCTCCTAAAGGTGGAGGGAACCTACTTATGTCCTTGTAAGAACCTGCCCTGCAGCAACTAAAACCAGCAATGAACTGGAGCCATCAAGCCGCGTGCAGGAGATATCCCGAAGATAGAAACCGATGAACACATCATCTGATCTCCAGTAAGCCGTTTGCAAAGCTTCGCCTAGGCGACCAGAACGCAACACGGCAATAAAAGAAGCACAAAATCTGTACCCGAGCTGTTGGCAAACCTCGCATATGCGAGAGGAACACCACCAGCCAGAGAAGAACACCAGGCTCCCGAACGCCTGAAAAGGAATAGAGGGAGGACTGAACGCCCCCCCCCCCTCCCCTGTTCGGAACGCACCACTCATAGGACTGTCCTATGAATGTAGCCGAGCCCCTAGAGAGAGACAAAAAAAAGACGTCTCTTTCGCTCCATTGTAAAGAAATAAGAACCTGAGCTAAAGCTCGTGGTTCCAAAAGACAGTAACGTCAAAAAAGGGATTAAAAAAGTCCAACCAGACAGTTAGAAAATCCGAATCTCCCGGAGCGATAATCCTCCCAAGAGGAGGGAATCAAACACCAGAGGATATTGACCAGGTTTCTGAAACCCCAAAACCTGGCCAAAAACCGTGAACAAACGGAACCAAAAGCCCTAAGGCTACATCCTCTGGCAAACCCCAAAAACGCATGTGCCTCACCGCCCCATAGGGCTGAGGCCCAGAGTAAGTAGAACAAAGTCCCACGCGCTAAACAAGGGGGAGCCTCTAAACCTCGTAAAACAAGGTCCCTTGATCATGCCGACAAGAGCGCCATGAGCAACAGAAGAGAGGCCTATTTGTTTCAAAACAGCTGAGATAGCCGATAAGCCGGAACCTCAAAGAAGAGGCCCAGCTGTCCAAAGCCAAAAACTGAAACAGAGGTGAAAAACCACCTGGCTTGAGAGAGGGGCGCTAAGGAGTTGCACCCCCGCTCTAAATCCCCAATTGGCCAAGGGGGCCAAAAAAGGAGCATACACAGATAAAGTGGAGGAAATATATGCTTCGTTCCCAAAGACCAGAGTCAGAACCCATGATCTAAAACACAAACAGCACGCCTCCAGACCCGTCAGCAGAAGGGCCAACCCCTGTGCAAGCCCTGAAAGGACCTGTTGAGCGAGTCGGCCAGATCGCAGAGCTGGCCGGGGAGAAATTCCCCTGAGAAAAATGATTTAGTGTGAAACCCAATCAGCATCCCCTATACTCTGTCTGACAGGGAGCGAGAACTTTCTCACCCCAGCTAGTTCACATAAGAAGCAACAGAAGAATTGCCCGAATGCAACAGGCCATGCCTGTAAATAGCAAAAAGGGAAAGGCTAGTAGACTAAGAGCCACTGCTCCTAACCTCAGGCAAAAGAGAAGCCCAAGGATTCACGTCTACATCCCAGCCTCAAGACTGCAATCACCATTGCAGGCCCCATCTAGACGAAAACGCATCCAAAAAGCGGTCTAAGTCCAGGGGGAAACAGAGCTAGGGAAAAAAGTCCCCTGAGCGATCCAAAAGGATTCCAGCCACCTTCCCGAGTGGAGGAACCCACTCTGGAGGAGGACCCTCATGTCCCAGACCTGAGAGGCCGAACCCCCGAAAAAACTTGAGGAAAGACTAGAGAGCCAGTATAGCTATCGATACCGTCCGACCGAAGATCGGGTCTAAAGACCCCGCAGAGGCCTGCTCTCGTGCCAGTCTGGCAGTGAAAAGAGCTTATAGCCTCCCTATTCTCTCTTGTGTGAAGAATAAACCTTCCAAGAGACAAAGTCGAACAGCATGCCCAGGTAAAAAACCTGGGATAAGGACAGCTCGGAATTTAGCCTGGTTACTGAGAGCACCAGGCAAAAAACCTGGTTCAACACCAAAAGAAAGTGCAGCTGACAAGCTGATTGACCTTGAAAAAGCTCAACCAGCCCCCGAGAAAGTCCAGAGACCAACACCCCCAGAAACCGAGCCCTTTCCTGTGTGCAGAAACACAGAAGGAAAGCTCATGTGAGAGCACCGAGGAAAATCTCAGCCAAAGCTGAAAGCTCTAGCCCATGCCGACCCACCTCCCGCAGAGAGGGAGGCGACACTGAACCAAAACACCCCTTTGCAACTGGGAGCGCCTAAATGCGCTGCCAGAGGTCCAAGAAGGAAGGGAAAGATTCCAGCTATTGAGTAGGTTTCAACAACCCCCGAAAAAGCCTGACCCTTGCTTCCTGCAACCAGCATGAAATCAAACCCCTTGTAAAGGAAGGAGATCACACCAAGCCAAAACAGTGTGGGCCTAAAACGTCACAGAGAAACCACTCCGCTCCGTGACGACCCTAGCCCAAGCTGCCAGCAGCCTGGCTAAAGCCTTATCCAAGGCATCCTCCCTAACTCAAAAGAGCGTTCCGGGAGGATAAGATTGCCTATAAGAAAGCACAGAAGAGAGTCTCAGCCAAAGCAGAAAACTCCAAACCATGCCATCCTATCTCCTCCAGAGAGGAGAGGGAGGAGTAATATCATGAAAACTCCATGTTCCCTGTGGTCTGTAAGAGAAGCCAGAAACTAACCTCTGGCCATAAAAAAGTCCGGATCAGACCCTGAGCCTGAAAAATTCCCTGCTATCTTCTTCCGCACTAAAAGTGAGGACGAAGCAGCCTGAAACCCCGAAGCCAGCAGTCCCCTGCGTAAAAAGCAGCGGGAAAGGTGTAGGCTGAAGACCACTATCCTAAGGTGCGGATCAAGCCAAAAAGTGTGGCATGTGGCAGGCAATCACCGCAGACTCAGCAAATGAAACAAATTGCGAGAAAGCCTGTGAAAACCCAAAGGCATCCCAGAAGAGGAAGGAAGAGAGACACCCCCAACCTATCCGGGCCAAAGTAAACTGCAACAGCAGCCGCTCTATGTATGGGAAGCCTACAATCAGTAGGCAACCCTATACACTCCCCCTCCTTAAACAAGAAGTCCGAACCTAACCACCAGTTGTGTAAAACACAAAAGGAGGGGAGGCAGGGGAGGTCGCGCACTAAATCTCCTGCCAATAACCCGCCAAGAGTGTGGATGAAAAGCGTGATCAGTCTCTGACTGCCAACCCAAAACCGCCCACCTGAACAAGAGGTGGGGGGAAGAGGGGTTGGTAACTGGCACAGATCTCTGCCAAGAAGAAGAGAGAGTGGAGAAGCAAGACAAAGCCGGGCCCGGCGCGTCTTACCCCACCCGCTGTGCGAGAGAAGCATCTCAGTGCTAAGAACCAGACTACCTGGTATGACCACAACCCACCCCAAGCGGGGAGGGGGGCGGTCCAGCACAGCCGTAACCCCAAGACGGGGTAAGGACTGAAACAGAGAAACGGCCGTAAACGGCCGATCCTCGCTCGTCCACCTGCCGAAGTCAAGTAGCCCTATCACTCCCCCACCCCTAGGAGGGGGGGGGGGGGGTGACCTACGCTGGCTACGGACAATGACCACCGGCCAGGCGATACTAAAGCCGAGTCCCTGCAGATCATTGTGAACACAAAGAATGGGAGACTGGAGAGAAAGGGTACGTTCTGTCTCCGCCTGACCATGTAGCCAGCCGGCACAGCCCGTGCAGAGAACAAAACGGAGCAAAGCTCATTGTTCCCTGACCACTGTGCGAGACACCCTGCCGAGAACAAAAGAGAGTCAAGCTCATTGTTCCGCGACCGCTACCCGCGACAAGCGCGGGCAGCTAACACAGCCACCTGCCCCAAACGGAGCAGAGAAGGAGTATGTAAGGTAGCCTGGAAAGCCGTACATAGCACCCCCACTGTGTAGCAAGGCCTGAGCCAAGCCACCCCCAGATGAGGAGGGGGGTGGCTCGTCGCAGCAGTAAGAGCGACGGAGAGAGACGAACCGAAAAACGGCCGACCCCCCACCGTCCACCTGCCGTAATCCTATAGCCCACCGACCACACAACCCGATAGGGGAGGAGGACGACTGTCGGGCCAGGACAATAGAGGCACAGACTGTGAAGACAGTCCAACAGCGCCCACCCCGTCCGACCCAGAGGGAGGGACAGGGTGGAACGCTGCTCCAGCCCCCACCCGATCCTGCCCAGCGGGCGGGAAAGAGTGAGCCACTGATACCCCCCCACCCTGCCCCAAATGGAGCAGAGAAGGGGTATGTAACGTAGCCTGGAAAGCCGCCACCCCAACGCGCCCGGGGGGCGGGAAAGGGTGGGAAGCTAACACAGCCCCCTGCCCCCAGTGGGACAAGGTGGGACCAAACCCAGGCTGTGACTTACCATGCCCCCTCTCTCCCTCTCCCGCAAGGGGAGAGAGCTGACTTCCCACTGCAGTGTTGCTAAAAGCAAGCTGAGCGGGAAGAGAAAGAGAGGAAGCAGACCCCCTCTCCTTACGGAGAGAGTGCTCGCGAACAACCCAGCCTACCAGTGGCAGAAAGGACTGAACCGAGCTGGCCGTTTGCACCAGGCGACGGTGCGACGCAGGAGCGCCCCCCTATCCCCCCCCAAAGGCGGGGGGCTGCGTAACACACTGTGAAGTACCGGCGGTAATCAGAGTGGTTAGACGCAGGCAGGGAGCAGGCCCCCCCTCCTAAAAGGAAGGGGTGCTCGAGAACAGCCCAGAGCCACCAGAGGCAAAAAACGGGCTGAACCGAACAGGCCATTTGCACTAGGCCACAGTGCGAAGCTGACGAAACGGGAGGGCGGGAACCGCCGATCGCGCCTGAAACAGCCGAGAATATAGACACAAAACATCGTTAAGTCCCCCCAAAAGGAGGACATTGACTGATTCCTCTTACACAGAGAAAGGGGAAAGAATAGCCACACGGCCACTCCCCCCCCCATCAGTCGCACCGACGACGATCCAACAAAAAGTCTATAAGGAGCCTAAAGGCTGATTAACCCCAACAGGGGAAGCGAGCTGTGAAAGAACTGAACCCACCCTCGGAGGGATAGGAACATAAAAAGAAGTGCTGTTTGACGGATCTACGACCCGCATAATAGGCAAATCAAAGTTCTTAGGCTACCCTTAGGAATAGTTACTAAACCAGGCTAAGAGCTTTGCCACCTTCCAGTCTCGCGCCGAGTTTAGCTTTGTTGTCGGCCATTTTAAGACCGGCGAAAAACAGTCACCCAGAACAAAAAACGTCTGCGTGCATGTTCAACACAAAGCTAACACCATTCAACCAAACATAAACAGGAAAGATCTCACCAAAAGGTAGACGGACAGGTAGACCCACAGGAAACCGGCTAGTCTCACGGACAAGCAGGCATGTGAAGGCCAAAAGTGAGAGCGAAATTCGGACACGTCCACCGTGTGTTGTCGAAAGTCGAGAATGATTATTACGGATGCTGGCGCTCACGTGGTGCGCAAGGTGTTATGGGTAACCGAGCAAGGTCAGGCCATAGCAACGGCTATGGCGTCGCTTTTAGCTTGGTTACCACCCTACTAAGGGCAGGTAATTTGAGAGGTTTTTCGACATCTAGCATGTGGGACTAAAGTCAATGCATTCATAAGAATTGGAGTAAGAATATGTGATTAAAACAAGATGAAACTAAAGACAGAACCCAGCGATATTATAACACGATGAATCTAAAGACAGAACACAGCGATATTATAACACGATGAATCTAAAGACAGAACCCAGCGATATTATAACACGATGAATCTAAAGACAGAACCCAGCGATATTATAACACGATGAATCTAAAGACAGAACCCAGCGATATTATAACACGATGAATCTAAAGACAGAACCCAGCGATATTATAACACGATGAATCTAAAGACAGAACCCAGCGATATCATAACAGTTAACCCCTTGACTGCCTTAAGACGGGTATACCCGTCATGTGCCAGTGCAGCCGCAGCGCCTACTTGACGGGTAAACCCGTCATCTCAGTTCCGGGATTTTCCAGAAATGCTACGTCACTGCTGACACACAAATACCAGCCAATGGCTTGGTAGGATACCTCACTCTCATGAATAAACATAAGTGGTGACGCGGTTTTGCGTCTGAAGGCTATTTTTGGCCTTGGCGGCAGAGAAGGGGAGAGAAAGCTCGACTCGTCAAAATGGCTAACGGTGACAGTCGACCGGGCCCTAGTAGGGAAAAACAAAGACGGACTGACGCTACAGGCGGTGCAAATGATTATGGATACTGACAGGGGAAGGGGGAGATCTTCTTTCGGACGATTCGTTGGAAACAGGTAGATGACAGTGATTATGATCCTTTCTTCGAGCAAGCAAAACAGCCACCTGTATTTGATCCACAGGCACCGGAAGATACGCCGGACCGATTTTTCAAAAGTTCATATTTGAACATCATTATAAGCCAAACTAATCATTATTTCCATGTTTAGACACTAAAAACAGATTCTTGGTTCAATTTCCTTTAAAAATAATATAGGTTTCACTTACCTACCTACTGCCAGTTTGGAGCTAGAGTTTTGTGTGAATTATTACACCCCGAACTCAAAAATTCCCTGGCAATCAGGAATGCACATAAGTAAGTTTTGATTGGCAGCGAAAGGGTTAACAGGATGAAACTAAAGACAAAACCCAGCGACAGCTAGCAAAACTGCTCTCCATGTCATCAGTTAACATTTTAATATGAGAGTAGACTGGTGCTATGTACTAAAACTTCAAACCTGTTAACTGTATTGCAAACCACCAAAACATTCTCAGCCTATCTACTTTCTCAAAGACACCCGAAACAGTCAATTAGCTACTGACTGAAAGGGACAAACCTAGCCTCATGATGCAAGGCTATACAGTGGAACCCCCCTTTAAAGACCTTCAAAATTCTTAGAAATTAAGGTCATAACAAGTCGCGTAAGGCGAAATTACTACATTTAGTCAAGCTGTGGAACTCACAGAATAAAACTGAACGTAGTCCGCCGCTAGTGCAAAAGGCAGTGAAAGTGACGAGCCTGTTTGGCGCGGTAGCGGTTGCGCTGTGCTTCATAGCACGCTTTACTGTACCTCTCTTCGTTTTAACTTTCTGAGCGTGTTTTTAATCCAAACATATCATATCTATATGTTTTTGGAATCAGAAACCGACAAGGAATAAGATGAAAGTGTTTTTAAATTGATTTCGAAAATTTAATTTTGATCATAATTTTTATATTTTTAATTTTCAGAGCTTGTTTTTAATCCAAATATAACATATTTATATGTTTTTGGAATCAGGAAATGATGAAGAATAAGATGAACGTAAATTTGGATCGTTTTATAAAATTTGTAGTTTTTTTACAATTTTCAGATTTTTAATGACCAAAGTCATTAATTAATTTTTAAGCCACCAAGCTGAAATGCAATACCGAAGTCCGGCCTTTGTCAAAGATTGCTTGGCCAAAATTTCAATCAATTTGATTGAAAAATGAGGGTGTGACAGTGCCGCCTCAACTTTTACAAAAAGCCGAATATGACGTCATCAAAGACATTTATCCAAAAAATGAAAAAAACGTTCGGGGATTTCATACCCAGGAACTCTCATGTCAAATTTCATAAAGATCGGTCCAGTAGTTTACTCTGAATCGCTCTACACACACGTACACACACACACACATACACCACGACCCTTGTCTCGATTCCCCCTCTATATATGTTAACACATTTAGTGAAAACTTGACTAAATGTAACAAGTCGCGTAAGGCGAAAATACAATATTTAGTCAAGTAGCTGTCGAACTCACAGAATGAAACTGAACGCAACGCAACGCAGCAAGACCGTATACTCGTAGCATCGTCACTCCACCGCCCGTGGCAAAGGCAGTGCCCGTGGAATTGACAAGAAGAGCGGGGTATTCGTTGCGCTGAGAAGGATAGCACGCTTTTCTGTACCTCTCTTCGTTTTAACTTTCTGAGCGTGTTTTTAATCCAAACATATCATATCTATATATTTTTTTAATCAGGAACCGACAAGGAATAAGATGAAAGTGTTTTTAAATTGATTTCGAAAAAAAAATTTTGATAATAATTTTTATATATTTCATTTTCAGAGCTTGTTTTTAATCCGAATATAACATATTTATATGTTTTTGGAATCAGCAAATGATGGAGAATAAGATAAACGTAAATTTGGATCGTTTTATAAATTTTTATTTTTTTTTTACAATTTTCAGATTTTTAATGACCAAAGTCATCAATTAATTTTTAAGCCACCAAGCTGAAATGCAATACCGAAGTCCGGGCTTCGTCGAAGATTACTTGACCAAAATTTCAACCAATTTGGTTGAAAAATGAGGGCGTGACAGTGCCGCCTCAACTTTCACGAAAAGCCGGATATGACGTCATCAAAGACATTTATCAAAAAAATGAAAAAAACGTTCGGGGATTTCATACCCAGGAACTCTCATGTCAAATTTCATAAAGATCGGTCCAGTAGTTTAGTCTGAATCGCTCTACACACACACACACACACACACACGCACACACGCACGCACATACACCACGACCCTCGTTTCGATTCCCCCTCGATGTTAAAATATTTAGTCAAAACTTGACTAAATATAACAAGAAGAGCAAACGCTCGATCGAGTCACTTTCGCAGTTCTGAATATTATATGAGGCATCAGATGGACAGGAAGAAATTGCTATTCACAACACAATACAGATGTAAATAATTTGATGTAAAGAATAATCCTATAAAGTTTGAATCAAATCCGATGAATAGTTTCAGAGATATGATATTTCAATTTTTTTCCTTCAAGACATACCTGTGACCTTGAAAAAGGTCAAAGGTCACCAAAGCAGACGTCAAAGTGTAGAGGTCACTGGGAGTCACGTTCACATAAAATTTGAGCCCGGTCACTTTTATAGTTTCCGAGAAAAGCCCAACGTTAAGTTGTGTGTTGCCGAACAGAAAAGGCTAGTTATCTCCCTTGTTTTTCTGATAACGTTCGTAAAAGGCTACAGATGTAAATACTTTGATGTAAAGAATAATCCTACAAAGTTTCAATCACATCCGATGAACTTTGTCAAAGATATAAAATGTCTAATTTTTCCTTTGACACTGACCTGTGACCTTGAAAAAGGTCAAAGGTCAACGAAACCATCGTTAAAGTGTAGAGGTCATTGGAGGTCACGACTAAACAAAATATGAGCCGGATCGCTTTGATAGTTTCCGAGAAAAGTCCAACGTTAAGGTGGTGTCTACGGACGGCCGGCCGGCCGGCCGGACAGCCGGCCGGCCGGACAGACTAACACTGACCGATTACATAGAGTCACTTTTTCTCAAGTGACTCAAAAAGGAGGGAGTCTTAATATGGGAGAAAATAATTAAAAATTTTAGTAATAAATTTTCATTTGATTAATATACTTACCCAACTCACATATAGCAATTAACTCTAGTTCAGTGCTGGTAACGCTGTACGCATCCCCTTGGTAACAAGGGAAGCCCCTCTAAAAAAAGAGTGACCAATACCCATAAGGCCATATTAATACATACTTCCGACTTCCGTATGCGCGCGCATACGCCGCCATATGCATCATTCCAAACGAAGCCCAACTCACTCCCCTTTTTTTAGAAATCCACCCCCCACAGCGGGGAGGCGGGAGGGAATAAACGATGTGAGTTGGGTAAGTATATTAATCAAATGAAAATTTATTACTAAAATTTTTAATTAAATTACATATCTTACCCAACTCACATATAGCAGATTGCTACTATAGGTGGAGGGCACTTAACCCAATCAGGAATTGAGAATCTGTCCTGCCGCTAACAGAGCAGGTAACCCAGAAACACATCCTATCTCAATGCATAGGCATCTCTGAGATAAACACCAATGAAAACCCTTTCAATAAAGCCAGCAAGCCGACTCAAGAACACAGTTCCGCCAGGAGACCAAAACGAAGAACAGCTAGAGTGGAAGCCCCATCTCTTGCCCCGTGAGGCCTAGCTGTAGTAAAGGGCAAAACTGCCCTGACATCCCCTGCCTGACTCTGCCACCATACATAAACTTGTCTAACTATGGTGGAGACCCAATTGGCTAACACTACTCTCGAGAAGTCTTTAAAGCGCACCATAACGAGTGAGATAAAAAGAAGTTCCTGAGATTCCGATCTAGTGTGCAGAGTCCTTAACGGAAAACTGTGGAGGGCTATAACCGTACAAAAATGTACATCAGAATCTCCAAGAGCCATAAAAATGCTCAAGAAAGGAAAATAGAGTCCGTGCCGTTCGAAGGGGGAGGACTGACTGACTGCCCCCCCCCCCCCCTGTCTACTGCCACCACTTGAAGGCATACCTGAACACTGTGGCAGTCCATCTAGGCAAGGTTGACCTCAAGTCATTACCCCTACCAAAGTTGAAAGACATTCTTTCTTCCTTTATATAAATTAATCAGTGTTTAACATCGTATATAACCGTTCAAGGTTAAAGGGCGACGAAGCAGAAAGATAAGAACAAGAGCCCTTAGATTTAAAGATCTCGAGCAATCCGTGCAAGTCAGAAAAAATCTTCAAAACTCGAACAGACCAAAAGGCTAAATATGGCTCTAGGGGAGCCAAAATAGTGATTAAGATTTGAACGGTGAATCAAAGTTGGTAACTCCAGATTCCGCTTATATGCCAGAAAACCCAAAAGAAACCTAAGTGCCATAGATCAGTCTTTCTCCGAAAATCTGTCTATAGCAAAATCAGCAGAAAAAACACTTACTCCCACTTCTCACAGAAGCTACCCGAGTAAGCATGGCCGATTTCCGTGTTGATCAGCAAGGCTAGTTAAGTAAAAGAGTCAAAGAATCCAATCACAAAACCCTAAAACTAGGAGCAAAGTCCAAGAAAGGACTGCAGATCAGCTTTCAGCAAGCCTAAAGTAGGCCCTCTTAAACTTGCTGGCTAAAAAGCCACCAAGAGAAAAATTAGCACCGAGCTGTCTCAGTAAAACTGATATCACATAATGTCTTAAACAAAGACGTGGGAGAAAAAGAACGGAAAGCCAAAATAGGTGGCTCGCCACCTTCATTGTACCGAGAGAAGAGGAGTTCTATCCGTTAAAACATAAGCCATCTGTTCCAAGCCAGACAACAAGACAAGTACCAGTCCAGAGTTGACGGGCAGAAGAGCCCGAGCAACTCAAAAATATCCTACAGTAGACACCCGTGAGAAACGAGTGTGAGCAAAACCGGAGCCCTCTTGCCAGCCTAACGAGGTCTGGCAACCCAAAAAGAACGGGCCCAAACTGTGCGACCGGCAGGCCACTCAAAGTAAAACAAGAGTAAAAATTTCCATGCCCGGCAGTCGGGCGACGAGGATAAGCAAAAGGCGAAAGTACCAAAAGGCAAAAACTCATTATTAGAAATTACTCCCATTCCCCTGAAGGAACAAAAACACGTGGTCAAAGAGAGTCTGCTCCAAGTGGCCATCAGACTTAGAGAGTCCACCCAGTCATAGAGACTCTCATGAAGGTACTTCGCTGCTAAAAAGATCTCGTGATGGTAAAACCACCAAAACCTCTCATGTTCCGTGAGGAAGCGATAGGGAGTGAGAGACCCCCTTATCTTGATGAGAAAAGCCCCCTGTGGAGTTGTCTGCTTGAAACAACACATGTTCCAACCCTTTGTTCTATTGCTTAACACCCAACAGACCACAAAGGGTCCTATAAAAGCTGAGAAGCCTTAGACATCTAATGTGCTCCAGCCCTGCACTCCCAGTTACACCTGGAGTAAAGGACTTCTATCAAGGGCCGCTTGCACAATCTCCAAGAGATCCAAAAACGGCTCAACAAACGTATGACTTAGAAAAAAGATCAGAACCCTGAAGCTCTGAAATACCAAACGAACCATGAAAGAGAACCAAAAGGGAGGCACCCGTGTCTCCCCCCACAAAGAGGGAAACCTAATCCCCCCCAGCCGCTGTGTTAAACACAAAGGCGAAAGAAGAGTGATGCCGAGAACTAACTTCCAGTTGACATAACTGCCACAAGTGTGAAAGAAAGCGTGCTTTTGTGTGCCTACCAACACCCACCGCTAACTTGCCTCAGGGGGAAGAAAGGTGGATATTAGACACAGAACCCTGCCACGAACGCGAGGGTAAGGAGACAAAAGATAAAGTCGAGAACGGCGAGCCTGAAGCCTTTATTTGAAAACAATAAAAAGCCAAGGCCTGCCGTGCGCTTTCCTTCTGCAGTGAGCTTTTAAGATAGAGAAGAATCCCTGTGCATAGAAGCGAACTCACAAAAAGGAACCTTCAAGAAAAGAAGAGATTAAAGTCTCGCCAAAAGAACAAACCTTTTTGAAAGAGACCTACACCCAGGCTAAAAGCAAAGCTACATCCTTCGTATCCGCGTCCTGACGGAAAACAAAAATATCCAGATAGGACGTAACCGCGCACGAACAAGATTTGTTAAAAAGCGGTAAATGTAAAGGAGTGCGGCCATAATGAAACATAGCCAGGAGATCCTTGTTCTGACAGAGAGACAGTCACTCCTAGCTATTAACAACCAGACGGATGTTCGCCAATTCCGGGGAACCCGGTGGCGGTTCCGTAGAAAAAGCAAACGAATCAACTACGTTCTTAAGCTTGGAGTAAACCGAAGCCTACGGATAGCGATCAGCGCGTGACGCGCTGCTTGAGCAGATGACGCAAGCTAAAGCCCCGCCACCGCAGGGGCTAAGCCGAGCGTTGCCCACAAAGGAAGTGGTAACAAAGGAGCCTCAATTGTGAAAAAACAAATTTCACAAGCTCAAACGACCCCAACAGAGAATCCAAGAACACAACGTTCTAAGATTCCCTTAAAAGGCTCAGGTCAGCTGAAAATGCGCAAAACGCGGCAAAGCTGAAGTATGAGCTTCCCACTGAGATGCCAACAAAGGCAGAGATGGGGGAAAAGCATCGATTGAGTTCGCAAATTGATCCTAAGAAGGAGCAAGACGCGCCAAAAAAGATGGAGGAGAAAAGGCAGATGACAATGCTACCGCTAACCCTACAGGGAAAAAGCGCGTAGTAACCTCTGCCATCCATGTAAACAAAGATGGCAGCTTCGCTGAAAGTCAACAAAGAGGCGTCTCCATCTGCCCCAGAAGCTAAGTCTTCCAAATCCTCATCAACCTGTACAGTGGTATTCCAACCATCTACAAAAGGATGAGAGCCGGAACCAATCCCGAAAAAGCAACACTTGCCAAAAGGGAAAGGTTCGAAACAAATTTCCCAAAAGCCGGAACTCCGAAAGGATATTCCATCCACCTGCCTCATACCAGCTGAAAGCCTGGAAAAGGAAGTGGATTTAGCCTGAGTAACAGCAGAGGAACCGCAACAACGGAACCGAAAGCCGAAGACTGATGAGCGCCAACTACCAACACCACAGTGTTAACGGCAGAAGGCTAAACCATCCTTTAACCGGAAGCCACAGCCGCAAAAGCGTTAGCAAAATCGGCCAAGGATCGGCAGAAATCAGAACCAACCGGGTGCCTAAACATGCACCAGAAGATCCTATTGTACCTTGAAGCCGCTTAAGCCACCAGTGCCACTGCACTTGACAGCCTAAACGGCAATTTGAATTCAGTGCAACCACCTCCGCGGAAGCACCGTCTTCTGAACAGCCGTCAGGCACTCCCGTGCCATCCGGAAGCTGACCCCCTGCTTGACTCCCATAGTCAAACAAAGAGCCAGCTATACTGTTCTCTTCCTGCCCCCCGGGCGGAAGCGAAAGACGCACACCCGTACCACAATCTAAAGAAGCGGTTGGTTGCGCAAATCTTCCGTTCGCTCTCCAAGGTTCCTAACCGCCACCGACCTGCTGCCAATGCAGTCAGAGCCAGCCTCAGCTTCGGAACTTTCACCCACAAAGCCAGAGCCCGGAGTTACTTTCTCTTGGAGACGCTCTACCCTTTCCCCGGAGAACCCGGGTACTTGGGTAGAAAACATACCTTTAAACTGGTGTGAACCACCGGGAACCGGAACACAGGCCACAAGCGAAGGCGTGGTCCCATCATCCCATTCCGCATGAACATCAGCCTGAGACACAGTAGCAGACGGCGCAGGCGAACGTTGGCAAGAGACGAAACCCCCGTCACACCGGAAGCGAACGCATCTCCGCCCGCGTGGAAGCGAACTCCCCCGCCAAGGAAGAAACCTGTGAACTTAAAGAGAGCAACAATGTCGCCACGTCCGCAGACGCACGACCGGGAAACACATAAACTAAGGCAGCCTAAGCGGGCTTATCCACAGGAGAAACCTTGTCTAAAGGTTTAGCCGTCAAAAACGGAGAAGGAGGCATGACGACCAAAACATCGATATTTTTAGCAAAGACAGTACATGAACCGAAACACAAGCCTGTCCGGAAGCCTTTGCTTTCCCAGGTGTTTACTTTGTCGGTGGAGAACCAGCAGTTACTCGTTTAGACAACTGCCGCTTCTTGGCGTTAACCGCCATGACCAAAAACAACTCACGAAAAATTTTGTAAACAAGAAAATTTCACAAGTTCAATTTAAGGTCAACAACGCCCACAAACACAAGCAAAAAACAGAAAGATCTCACCTCAACATGAAGAGACGATAAGACAAGCAAGAAGATACCAAGAGGTAAGTGACCAAGTCCGTAGACGAAGTGACAGATGGCTGAACACAGCCAGAGCGTACAAAAACACGACCAGTCCCACTGCTCGCTGAGTATGGAATGATGCATATGGCGGCGTATGCGCGCGCATACGGAAGTCGGAAGTATGTATTAATATGGCCTTATGGGTATTGGTCACTCTTTTTTTAGAGGGGCTTCCCTTGTTACCAAGGGGATGCGTACAGCGTTACCAGCACTGAACTAGAGTTAATTGCTATATGTGAGTTGGGTAAGATATGTAATTTAATCACATGGTTTGAACAGGGGGGGGAGGAGGGTGTCTTAAAAGGGGGGTTCCACTGTACATGCACAAACCTGTTCTCTCTCTTCGTCGAGCACGAGAATGCCGTCGGTCTTCTCCCACAGTCGCAGGGACATGTCATGGCTGGAACTGACCAGGAAGCTTCCATCAGGGCTAACTGCCAGGGCTCTGACCTCCGCGTGGTGGCCCTGTCAACATGCAAATGTGACCTTATACATGAGACCCTTGAACAATAGACAATTTTCGGAAATTCTTTCTTTCTTTCTTTCTTTGGTGTTTAACGTCGTTTTCAACCATTCAAGGTTATATCGCGACGGGGAAAGGGGGGAGATGGGATAGGGGAAAGGGGGGAGATGGGATAGAGCCACTTGTTAATTGTTTCTTGTTCACAAAAGCACTAATCAAAAAATTGCTCCAGGGGCTTGCAACGTAGTACAATATATGACCTTACTGGGAGAATGCAAGTTTCCAGTACAAAGGACTTAACATTTCTTACATACTGCTTGACTAAAATCTTTACAAACATTGACTATATTCTATACAAGAAACACTTAACAAGGGTAAAACGAGAAACAGAACCGTTAGTCGCCTCTTACGACATGCTGGGTAGTATCGGGTAAATTATTTCTCGTCCCAACCAATATGGGACTCCCCCTAACCCGCGGGTTTTTTTCCGGAAATAACTCTGTCGGGTTTGTATGGGTTGTGGGAGAGTGAATACCCTTGCCAAAACCTGTGACAAACTTTGGAGGGGCCAACCACTAGCGAAGGGTGTATCAGAAACACGCGGACAGGAGCACATGTTTCGGACACATCCCTCACTAGTGATTGGCCCTTCCAATGTTTGTCAGAGGTTTTGGCAATGGTATGACCCTATAAACACCTAAATGTGACCACAGGAGCTTGTATCAAAGCGCAAAAATGAGACCCTATGAACAAGTACCCCTGTCTTCACATCTCTAAATATCATTGAAAAGTAGCTATGCTACCCCCTATTCTACCTCACCACTTCTCCTTCTAATCCTACCTTTAATTCTATTCAGGAAGAACTTTTTCCATGTTATAACTGGCGTCAAATGCAGCATCTTACACTTTAAATCAACATGTGGTTGCATTAATCCTACAAACACAAACCATTCAATCTGCGGTGAATTACAAGTGTTAAGATTGGAAGGAAGGCAACTCTAATGACCAGACCTTGAGAGTGATGATGTGCTGATAGCTGTCGGCGTCCCACTGTTTCACCAGACGGTCCTTGCCACCGGAGAAGAACAGGTGAGTTCTGGGTATAAACTTCACACAGCTCACACTGCAAAGAAAAAATAAAATAAATGTAGTACAGTATTTTGCACAAGCAAGTTTTCACATGTATGACTGTATTTACCACACCATTTGGGCAGCCATACGCTGATTTTGGGGGAGACTCACAACCAAATTCAACGTAAGAAAGAAAACAAAAAATGCAGGAAAAGGTAATGGAGAAAGTATTCAACAGTAAAAAGAATAAACATCTTCCTACCTGTCATCATGTGCGTACAGGGACTTTTTCAGGTCACCAAAGTCCAGGCCCCAGAGTTTAACATTTTTGTCGGCGGCTCCTGTTGCAATGACGGTCGAGTCTGTCGATATGTCCATACACAGAACCGGAGCACTTCCCCCGTACAGCGTGTGGAATAACTGGAAAAGCATGAAACACCAGTTAGAAAGGCTGATATCTGTCATGTTTGTAATCATAGTTTATGTTCGAGAATGTAGAAGAAGAAGAATAGTTCAACTGATGAAGAAAACCACAACGTTGCAAAAAGATCAGGTTTCATGAAGGTAATGTAATGAAAGGTAAGGTACGGTTAGGGTAACGGTAAGGGGGTAAGGTAAGGTAAGGGTCAGCAAAGCAAAGGCAAGCTCAGGTAGGATAAGGTAAAGGTGAGGAAGGTAAGGTAAGGTAAGGTAAGGTAAGGTAAGGTAAGTATTAAACAATGGTGACTGCACGTGAGAGGGAACAATAAAGAGACCAAAAAGCAATAAAGAGACCAAAAAGCAATGTACTCAAAGAGCTTCCCTTGCTTCTCTGTCTTTGTCATTTGTTGGTTTGTGCAGTGCAGTTGTTTTGTCAGTTATTCTCCTCTTTATCTGTTCTATCGTCTTTCTTCTTCTTTTTTGTGTGTGTACTTTTGTGTGTTTGTGCCTGAAGAAGACCCTTAGGTCGAAACTTCGCTGTTATTCGTTCCGTGTTCGTCATTTCAACATGAGTACATTGCTTTTTGGTCTCTTTAAGGTAAGGTAAGGTAAGGTAATTCCAGATAGTCCTGTGGGGTTTCGGATTGCTTTTTCCCTTGGGAAAGTAAGCTGCCATACAATACAGCACTACTACCCATTTTTTTCTTGCATACATATGTTCATGTTTTCCAAACCCTGATATTTTTGCTGTCTGATCTTTATGAGTGCACACTGAGGTGTTGAGACAGTGAGGAAAGTCTGCACAAAGTTGACTCTGGGAAATAACTCCTTTGTCGAACCCAGGTTTCAATCAACCCTGATGGGCGGGGATGGAGCTCAGTCGGTAGCGCGCTGGATTTGTATCCAGCTGGCCGCTGTCAGCGTGAGTTCGTCCCCACGTTCGGCGAGAGATTTATTTCTCAGAGTCAACTTTGTGTGCAGACTCTCCTCGGTGTCCGAACACCCCCGTGTGTACACGCAAGCACAAGACCAAGTGCGCACGAAAAAGATCCAGTAATCCATGTCAGAGTTTGGTGGGTTATAGAAACATGAAAATACCCAGCATGCTTCCTCCGAAAGCGGCGTATGGCTGCCTAAATGGCGGGGTAAAAACGGTCATACACGTAAAAGCCGTGGGAGTTTCAGCCCACGAACAAACAAACAAAATCAACCCTGATAGCGACGGCCGGGTTTTAAAGACAGCACTCCACCAACCTGGCTACACTACCAAATGAGCTATCTCTCTATCCAGAGAAGTACACCAGCACAGAGAAAGGTAGTTTCATACAACCTGGCTACACTACCAAATGAGCTATCTCTCTACCCAGAGAAGTACACCAGCACAGAGAAAGGTAGTTTCATACAACCTGGCTACACTACCAAATGAGCTATCTCTCTACCCAGAGAAGTACACAAGCACACAGAAAGGTAGTTTCATACAACCTGGCTACACTACCAAATGAGCTATCTCTCTATCCAGAGAAGTACACAAGCACACAGAAAGGTAGTTTCATACAACCTGGCTACACTACCAAATGAGCTATCTCTCTATCCAGAGAAGTACACAAGCACACAGAAAGGTAGTTTCATACAACCTGGCTACACTACCAAATGAGCTATCTCTCTATCCAGAGAAGTACACAAGCACACAGAAAGGTAGTTTCATACAACCTGGCTACACTACCAAATGAGCTATCTCTCTATCCAGAGAAGTACACAAGCACACAGAAAGGTAGTTTCATACAACCTGGCTACACTACCAAATGAGCTATCTCTCTATCCAGAGAAGTACACAAGCACACAGAAAGGTAGTTTCATACAACCTTGCTACACTACCAAATGAGCTATCTCTCTACCCAGAGAAGTACACCAGCACAGAGAAAGGTAGTTTCATACAACCTGGCTACACTACCAAATGAGCTATCTCTCTATCCAGAGTACACAGAAAGGTAGTTTCATACAACCTGGCTACACTACCAAATGAGCTATCTCTCTATCCAGAGAAGTACACAAGCACACAGAAAGGTAGTTTCATACAACCTGGCTACACTACCAAATGAGCTATCTCTCTACCCAGAGAAGTACACAAGCACAGAGAAAGGTAGTTTCATACAACCTGGCTACACTACCAAATGAGCTATCTCTCTATCCAGAGAAGTACACAAGCACACAGAAAGGTAGTTTCATACAACCTGGCTACACTACCAAATGAGCTATCTCTCTATCCAGAGAAGAACACAAGCACACAGAAAGGTAGTTTCATACAACCTGGCTACACTACCAAATGAGCTATCTCTCTATCCAGAGAAGTACACAAGCACACAGAAAGGTAGTTTCATACAACCTGGCTACACTACCAAATGAGCTATCTCTCTATCCAGAGAAGTACACAAGCACACAGAAAGGTAGTTTCATACAACCACACAGCCCTACAGTCCTACAATCATACCAACTGAATACAGTGGAACCCCCCTTTAAGAACCACCCCCACCCCCCCACCCCTTTTTTAAGACCTTATTTTGTACAGATTTTCTGTTCATAATCTGTTGGGGGATCGATTATGATGACAAAGAAGAAGACGGATCCGTCAAGAGAGTTTTTGGACTAACATCTTTTTAAGACCTGATTATCTCTGATTTTTGAAGGTCTTAAAAGCGGGGTTCCACCGTACACGCCTGCCTGTGAAAGTAATTTGCTGTTCGTTAAGAGCTACTGACCTTCAAGGTGTCCACAAAGAAGACTTTGACCGTGTTGTCCAGCAGGGCAACTGCCAAAAGTCGCTGGTCAGGGCTGATCAAATAATGAAACAAACAAAATCATAAATGTAGAGGACAGTATTATGACATCCAATAATCGAAAATATCTTAATAAATTTTCATTTAATTAATATACTTACCAACTCACATAAATAGCATTCTTTCTCCTCTGCGTTGTCTAGAATTCATGGGGCCTGAGCTTGGACCCTTTATTCGGTGGTTCTGCTGCCAGACAATTCCCGTATGGCACCTCAGTGGTGTTTGGACGTCTTTTTTAAGACGTCTTTCTTTAACTACTTTTTGTGCGTTTTTTAGTACCCACTGCAAAGGTAGTAGTTGCTTACCGGAAATGGTTGAATGAGACACTGTTTCACTGTGTGGTTAAAGATGAGCTGTAAAACCTACATTGCAGGCAGTTTGCAAGCAGAATGTAATGAATGAAAGAAATACATGTCCACCATGAAAAAATGTAAGGAGAACCGAGGAAGTAAATGACAGGAGAAATAAATGTTTTCTTTAGTTTCATCTCTCTGTGCACAGATTTCACCTTCTTCTTCTTCTGCGTTTGTGGGCTGAAACTCCCACGTACACTCGTGGTATTTTTTGCACGAGTGGAATTTTACGTGTATGACCGTTTTTTACCCCGCCATTTAGGCAGCCATACGCCGTTTTCGGAGGAAGCATGCTGGGTATTTTCGTGTTTCTATAACACACCCAACTCTGACATGGATAACAGGATCTTTTTCATGCGCACTTGGTCTTGTGCTTGCGTGTACACACGGGGGGTGTTCGGACACCGGGGAGAGTCTGCACACAAAGTTGACTCTGAGAAATAAATCTCTCGCCGAACGTGGGGACGAACTCACGCTGACAGCGGCCAACTGGATACAAATCCAGCGCGCTACCGACTGAGCTACATCCCCGCCCGCACAGATTTCACCAATGCAGCACTCGGTCAATAGAAGTATCAGTACAACCCTTTTCCCCCCAGAGTGCCCATTATCGCCCACTGGAGCTCCCACATGCACATCACTAAAACACCTGCTGTACACAACGCTATCTATGACGCATAGCTGTTTCCATTTCCACTGGCTCCCTGCAAGGTTTGAGCATTAACAAAATTTTGAAAAACTTGCAGTAGTTACTTTGTTTAGAATTGACAGAGTTGCTTTCCATGTCATGGGGAGAAAAGGGATAATCTCACCTGTATGTGACACAGGTGACTTGGTCGTCCATCTTCAAGGTGCGTGTATGTACCAGTGTCAGGTGTTTCCTGTAACAACGATTCTTTATCAAACTTATCCTGCTTCAACATAGCGATACTGATGATTTCAAACAAATAACCTAACAAAGAAACATCTTTCCAATATTCTAGGCATGAACTCAAAACAACTGATCGATCCACCCCATCTACAAGACTCGAATGACAACCAGGCATTAAATTCAGAACAATCCACAAAAAAGGACTAATTTAAGGAAAACTACCACGTCAAACAACGGTGGTAAAATATTTAAAGCGATGATCTTTACCTTCCAGATTCATCATCAGGGGAAGCAACCAGCTCAAACTTCCAGAACTTTACTGTCTGGTCTTTACTGCCTGTTATGATTCCATTCTGAAACAAAATCCAACTTGAAATATAAACAGCAGAAGCAGATTTTCATCTGCTTTAATTCATTTAATATTTGAAGCCAGACAGTCACCGAACACTTAAAGACATCGTTATTATCACTAAACACATTTTAATAATCCCACTCACGACGATTAAGAGCAACATAATCACACACACACACTCTCTCTCTCACTTTACATGCAGGATGCTGTAGCAAAATCATTCGCATGTACAATACATTTTTGTATCTACAGTAGTACCTTCCATGTAAGGCCCCTCTGATGAGAGGACACCTCCTATGTAAGGACACTTTCTGTTGTCCCTTTGTCCATTATCTTAACCAAAATATACCTGTCATAACAGACCACCTGCGATGTAGGGACACTTTGAACTGGCCCAAAGGGTGTCCTTTTATCACAGGTACCACTGTGCAACTCGGACCCAAAACCATCAAATACACGGACGTGACACATTGTTTTCTAAAAAAATAGAGATGTTCTGAAATATCACACACGAACATGCTTTCACACTGCAACACACAAAGTGACGGGAATCTCAAAAAGCCTTACCTTGTCTTTTGGTGCCATGCTGAGCGACCACACAGTGTCTTCATGAGCATCGATGCATGACGTCATGGTTCTCGAACTCACGTCAAAGATCTGAAGCTTCCCGCTCTGTTTGGGGTCAAATTAAGAATGCGTATCAAGACAAAGTCTGGACAAAACTTGGGTTTGTATGGGTTGAGGAAGAGTTGTTTTCCCTTGTTTCCATAGAAACACTGAGACAAGCTACATGTGACCATAGACCAAATAGCCTGGACCGCCAACTTGTCACGTGACCCTTCGAGGTTACGACGCTCGACTTTCAGGGGCGCTTAGCGTCCGGTTTGAAAGGCCAGCGATTCGAAGACAGTGAAAAGAAAGCACGCTCCAGTTATTTGTGACAATGGGAGGTGACAATGAACTGGATTTTCCAAAACTCCAAACTAAACTAAACAAAACTCATCAAAAAACATGTTCCATATGCACTTTAGCTGAGTTTATTTTAGCATTTTCAGAACTTACCTCGGCAACTTCGTCCATGTTTACAATCGACACCGGATATGACGTATCCCTGATTTCTGAAAGGCCATGTAAGCGTAGGTTCCTAAATGCGAGAGGCCGCTACCTCGTAATAGAGAGAAAGAGCGGAGAGAGAGCTAGTTGGCGGTCCAGGATAAATGGTCTATGATGTGACATTGCAGACTTGGCTCCGAGTTTCTATGGAAACAAGGGAAAGCAACTCTTCCACAACTCATACACATTTCCGAACATTGTTATTACAATGAAGGCAAACACGCACTAGCATTTTCTTCTAGAACCAAAACCTGTCGTCATGTCCAAATTTTGAAATCCCACAAATAACTTGAATAAGTACTAAGTCAAACTCAAACATACAGCTCTGATACTGCCCAATCAAAAGCAGTGGTCAAGTTAAGGAGACATTTCCAGTAAAACTGTTGTTGATTTTTAATAAAAATACTAGAAAAGAAATCGTCAAGTTAGTCCCACCAAGTTTGATTGCATTTAACAGGTCTCTGTATAAAAATGAAGCTATCTATTTGTCATAACAACTTCAGTCTATCAAACAGAAAGACTGCTAATGTTCTAAAATTCAGAATAAAAAACCAAGAATGGGAGGTTATTTGAACGTATGAATAACCTACAACTCTTCTGTTCTTTTTATTCATGACAACTTAGTTTGACTGGTTGCCAAGATCAAGCGACCGTTGTTTGTTCAATGGATTCTTCTAGCCTTTCAGTTAATAACGGTCAACAAAACACTTAGTATTGTTTGTTTGTTTGTTTGTTTGCTTAACGCCCAGCCGACCACGAAGGGCCATATCAGGGCGGTGCTGCTTTGACATTTAACGTGTGCCACACACAAGACAGAAGTCGCAGCACAGGCTTCATGTCTCACCCAGTCACATTATTCTGACACCGGACCAACCAGTCCTAGCACTAACCCCATAATGCCAGACGCCAGGCGGAGCAGCCACTAGATTGCCAATTTTAAAGTCTTAGGTATGACCCGGCCGGGGTTCGAACCCACGACCTCCCAATCACGGGGCGGACGCCTTACCACTAGGCCAACCGTGCCGGTGCAACACTTAGAGTGATCACTGATTAAAGGTTGCCATGCAGATAGTGCCTGCCCTGACCTTGGTGCCGATGATGACGTGTTTGTCGCCAGGAGCAAACGAGGAACACAGGGCGTAGTCACAGTCAAAGGTGCTGATGCACTGAAGGGAGGACCTGTAGGCACACACACATCATTTGTCAAAAGTAAGTTTTTGTCTTCAGAACAGAACTTCTTCTTCTTCTTCTGCGTTCG
Source organism: Littorina saxatilis (assembly GCF_037325665.1). Classification (NCBI taxonomy): domain Eukaryota; kingdom Metazoa; phylum Mollusca; class Gastropoda; order Littorinimorpha; family Littorinidae; genus Littorina; species Littorina saxatilis. The sequence goes on from NC_090247.1 coordinate 67,935,226, forward strand.
TGGGCTGAAACTCCCACGTACACTCGTGTTTTTTGCACGAGTGGAATTTTACGTGTATGACCGTTTTTTACCCCGCCATTTAGGCAGCCATACGCCGTTTTCGGAGGAAGCATATTTTCGTGTTTCTATAACCCACCGAACTCTGACATGGATTACAGGATCTTTTTCGTGCGCACTTGGTCTTGTGCTTGCGTGTACACACGGGGGTGTTCGGACACCGAGGAGAGTCTGCACACAAAGTTGACTCTGAGAAATAAATCTCTCGCCGAACGTGGGGACGAACTCACGCTGACAGCGGCCAACTGGATACAAATCCAGCGCACTACCGACTGAGCTACATCCCCGCCCGTAGAACAGAACTGAAGATGTGCGAGGACAAGGGCAAACAAACTGCTGCCCAACATAATCGATGGACGGCGTCAAAGAGTGAGGAAAGAATGGGTCTCCTCAATTCTTTTCCCCCAGTGGTGGTTTTATTTCAACCTTCTTTTACGGACTTTATGATTGTACTAGTACCCTTTTAAAGCTCTACTTCTATGCATCAATGGAGAAGGAACTAATGTTAGCCAGTCCTAGATGTGCAAACATAGCATGACCACACACAAGCACAAACACACTGACACACACATGAAAGCACACAGACACAACACACACCTGTTCCAGAGTTTGACTTGTTCACCGCTGGCAGACAGGAACAAATTGCCGTCAGAGCTGAAAGCTAGAGTGCGCACTTCACTGCGGTGACCGCTCCTGTTGATGCCAGATGTCTCCTGGCAACTGACGTTGTGAGCGTCAACAATCTGCACCTGAGTTGTTTCTACACAGTTGTTGCTGAGGAGGGTAGCTACCTGAAATGATCACAATTACAAATCATATCTTGACTCAGTGTTTCTACGGAAACAAGGGAAAAAAAAATCTTCCACAAGACTATAACCATAATTTTGCTGCCTTATAGATTTAAATAAATTACAGGGCTCCCACTCAAAAATCACTGAAATTCAAGAGGGGGTGCAGAACGTTTTTTTAAATTTACAATAAAATGGTGTACAAATCTGAGCACATTTATAGGTTTCTGATTTTTACATATACAGAAAGGAGGGAGTCTTAAATTGTTTTTGTTTTTTAAAAGGGGGGTTCCACTGTATTCCAAATGACCATCCCAGCATGTGGATAGATTTCACTTCAACCAACCTGGAGCAGTCCATCCTTGGCAACCACGTCCACCCCTTTGACTTTAGCCGACAGTTTGAAGGTGTCTACCCTGCGCACCTCGTCTTCCACGGTCAGGGTGGGTTCTGCAACCTCTTCCTCCTCCATGCCAGAGGCTGCAGCCCTGTGGTATCAAGTATGTAAAATCCAGTGAATTGGGATCTCTGCTTTGTTTTCGTCAGGTTCTCCAGCCACTGTCGTGCTGGCTGTGTGAACACGATTTCCTTCAGAGTGTGTATATGTGTAAATGTTACTGCTTCCAAGCCTTATGGGCTTAAACACACACAAAAATAAAAACTTCAAACCTTGGGAAACAGACATTGCCTGCGCTGCCTCCAATCTGATCAACCTGGAAGTTAGAGTTTCTAGAGACGTGCAACTTCCCTCAGCTCTTGGATTCCAGAAATAACTATGTCAGGTTTGAAAAGTAGTGAAAGAGTGAATACTCTTGCTTTTATCCAGGCAAACTTTCTCACATGACATTACAGGCCAGTCACGAGTCAGGGGTGTGTGTGAAACTCATAGACAAGGAGAATGTGTGAAAAGTTTGCCTCAATAAAACCAAGAGTTTTCGCTCTTTCACAACCCATACAAACGTGACAGAGTTATTTTCGTGACATAGTTATTTCCGGAGTTTGTCCATTCCGCCCATACGTTCCCACACGCTCACACCCTACCTGAGCCGTGCTTTCTTGCGCCTTTTCTTCAGCTTCTTCTGCAGCTCCTCCTCAGAGGCCAAGACAAACACCTCACACTTTCTCCCTGGGCCCTGCAATCAATATATAAAATGTAGCTGTTGTGTTGAGCGATGCTTGACAGAAGAAACCCTCTTTTCAGACATCAAACAACCTCAGAAAATCATGTCTTAAAAGGAAGGGAGTCTTAAAATGGGGGGAAGTTTACACAGGTTATGAACAGAAAGTCTGATAAAGCAAGGTCTTAAAATGGGGTGAAGTTTACACAGGTTATGAGCAGAAAGTCTGATAAAGCAAGGTCTTAAAATGGGGGGAAATGTACAGATCAAAAGATTAAGCAGCTGCTGCATCAGGTGATCAGTGCAAAATATTGCCAATTGGTATCTTTCTTTCTTTCTTTCTTTCTTTGGTGTTTAACGTCGCTTTCAACCGTTCAAGGTTATATCGCGACGGGGAAAGGGGGGAGATGGGATAGAGCCACTTGTTAATTGTTTCTTGTTCACAAAAGCACAAATCAAAAAATTGCTCCAGGGGCTTGCAACGTAGTACAATATATGACCTTACTGGGAGAATGCAAGTTTCCGCCAATTGGTATAGAACATATGACCCATCGGTACCTGATGGCACAAAATGACCATCAAAGTAACTGGAAGCTAAATAAATCATTTCAAGTACAGTTATCTAAAGTTCCTCTACTGCACATCAACCCCCCCCCCCCCCCCCCCCCCCCTTCCCAGCAATACCTCCCTAACTGAAAATGAAAGGTTTCGTTTTTCCCTTTTTTTCTGTCTCAAATAAATGTTTGCATTTTCGATGTTGATACTTGTAAAGACCATACGTATACTTGGTGAAATCGTAATTTGACTAGGTGCCAAGAGCCGATTTCACCAACGATATACCAAGTTTACTTGCATACTCACATGACAGAGCAGATGTTGTTCAGATGCATCGACCACAAGACCACGGACTGGATCTCTAGCTTCGCGCATGACAGAGCCCTTGCTTACACACACCAAGGGCTGAAAAGAAAGAATGAAACAAGTCGCGTCAATAAGCGATATGAACAAATTGAGTCAATTTGTTGACCTGAAACTAAAAGATCGACACCAGCAATCTGGGATCAGTCATCGTCGAGATAACTAAAATCTGGCTAGCTGAAACCCGCAAACCAAGACAGGTCAAGCTGGTCACACACACAGATACACACACACTCTTCACTCTTCAAGGTCTCAATAAAATTACCTGCAACCTCAAATCATCTACTTACCGAGCTTTCATCATCCTCAGCATCTTCATCATCGCTGTCATCTTTCTTCGCCTTCTTGCTTGGTTCTACTGTTTCGCTCTCATCCATCTGTTGACAATAAATAATGCAAAACATGTACCTGTGAACTTACTTATTGTTAGCTCCATCAGTTTTCAGCTTGCAAAAAATATAATTTTCAAGCCGCAAAAAATGACATTTATTTAACTTATGAGTAAGACAAAAATATTCTGGGAATTAATGTGTTTTTGCTCATTTTCAAAAAGGTAATTCCTCAACCAAAAAGAACATCTAATTTCTTAACCCAATGCCCCCTGAACCGCCCGGCATGGCCCGCTGGAAGTGCCCTATGAAATCCCTGAAACGCCCGGCATGGCCCGCTAAACACTAGGTCACCTACTTTCACTTTCGCTTTGAGCCTTACCCATAAGGCCTTGCGACCGGATGTGATTAATGCACTTCATTCTGGCGTTTGCAGAGTTTGAATCGATGCGATAGTGTGTTTGCTGTGAATTTTCAAAGTTTGAGATTTTTTTGGCTGACATAATGGCGTTGAACGAAGGTTTGGAAGTATGGTGTTCGATCATGGGGAACTCAGATGACGATTCTGACACGCCTTTTGAAGGTTTTCTACTTGAACAGGTGAAAGGGGATGAGTCTTGACATCGATCTGGGTGTTGTTATTCGACAACAGGACTTTCGGGAGGATTTTTCTGGGAGTTTCAACATATATTGGTGTAAATGAGGACTGAAGGCTGATACGTTGGACATTTTTGAAGAACATTTGCTGGATTGTTTTTTTTAAACAACATTTATTACATCGGAAGTGGACAGAACATACTTGCATATGAAACTATAGTCTATTCTCGAGTTATTCTGCCATCTTTTATATAAATGTGAGTACTCTATGATTTTACATGAATTGTTTTGTTTTGTATGTGTGCATGTTGTGCGGAGTAGTTTCCCTTTGCTCAGGATTAAGAAGGCTGCCTGCCATTTTTTTGTCAGGGGGCATTGGGTTAACTGAAAATAAAATCTAAAAAACCCAAAAAGGCACAACATATACCATCTGTATCTAAAAGTTAATTTAACTTGCAAGAGGAAGACCGGTTTGATCTGACTCTTTCCAAGTGATCAATTTCTCCTTACTTCTTGAGAGTATCATGTAAATCTTGCACATACCTCATCTCGGAATGTTATGTCCCACACCCTCAGTTCACTGTCAGCCGAGCCAGTGATGATGCGATGCCCCTTGTTCACCAAGACAAAACTGTACACCTGCAATTGTCAGGAAAAAATGTCTTTCATGCTACCTTCTGTAATATCCTAAATCCAAATCCTATCCTGTCCAAGTCCTTTTTAATAGATAAAAGTTTTGCATATTGGCCCATAAATAGTGTCTTAACAATGTCTATGGCAGTAAAAATGTATACATACGTTGCTTAAAGGCATATGTACGCGCTCCCGTGTTTACAAAGTGTAGTTTGCCCATAATCGATGTCAAACGCACCATAAGACCATATAATGACGATATGTCACCATGCGCGGACCATAATACATGCATTACAGCTTGTTCTAGCCTCTGAAAAAGTGAGGATGTCAACAAAGCCGCGGTGTTAGCTCCCTTGCATCAACGTTACATGTGTTGCCAAATCTATAAATAGGACGATCCAGATCAAAATGAAAATTAACATATCTCAACATTGAAGGGGTCCTAGACCACAATATTTTGCAGGGAACTTAATTTAGCATGTCTCCAGCTGTTGGTAAAGCAATTAGCGTGTATAGTCATCGAGTACATATGCCTTTAAGACAGGGTGGACGTGAGATAGTACAGACCACCTGCCCACAACGACCACTCCAAAGGATCCCAGACCAGTGTTTCTTGTATGATTCACCTTTCCACAGCGACCAACTGTCTTAAACGACCACTTTAGGGAGGTCCCTAGGGTAGTCGTTATGGACAGGTTCGCGACTGTACCACACTGTACCCTCCACATGGAAAATAGTGTTCCTTAGTTTTAATAAACATCCTCCTGGACATATATAGTTTTCATTCAATGTGGCTACTCTTCATAATACAACTTTTTCAAAAAAAGAGAGGCTAAAATCTGTGTGAGACACAAGGCTACAAATAAGCAATGCGAGAGAGAAAAAAGAGAGAGAGAACTGGAAAACTAATACAGAAGGACTATAGCGTTAGGTCCATATGATCCTTACTTACGGCTAGTCCTAGAGAGAGACAGACAGAGACTGACTTGACTTTTGGATGGTTTATTGTACTTGTGGCCATTGGCCCATACAAACCAGGGTTGTGGGGATGTGGGTTTGGGGAAGTAATCAGAAAAAAGAGAAAGAGAAAGAGAGAGAGAGAGAGAGAGAGAGAGACTCAGACTCAGAGAGAGAGAGAGAGAGAGAGAGAGAGAGAGAGAGAGAGAGAGAGAGAGAGAGAGAGAGGAGGATGCACATACCTCTGTCCTGTGTCCAACCAGCGTTTTGAAGCAATGTTGAATGTCCAGGTCCCAAAATTTGACCAGCTTGTCTTTGGAGCTGAAGCGAGATGGACAAAAAGTTACTTGGACTCATTTGTTGTCTTTTGCATGCTTAAAACCAATATCCCAAAGATGATCATTTCACCTGTTTCACAAATGTCACTCTGAGCTCTCAGTGTCCAGACACCAAGTACAGGGTTCATACAGACACCTGACAGTGAAATTCAAGGAGTATTCAAGGAGTTTTCAAGGAGTATTTCCGGTATCCCAGCTCCACCATGGCAGGCTCCAGAGAATCAATCAGAGTGGTTGCATAAGCATGTCCAAGAAATTTGGAAGCGTAGTATTCCGTTTGGACTTGCTGCCCGTTCCAGCGACGAACAAAAATGTCAAGTTGCTTCATTTTGCTGAAAAACTTTAATATTAACATTTTTTTTTTTGCCTGCACTTCTGAATTCAAGGAGGTTAAACACAAGAATGACCATTTTCTCCAAATTCAAGGAGATTCAAGGTCCTTGAAAAGGGGGGTTGAAAATTCAAGGGGATTCAAGGAGATTCAAGGAGCGTACGAACCCTGCAAGTATCATACACATTTTTAAACTGGTCTGATTATCAGTCATATTCAACATAGTTTAGGTGCATGGTTTTGATTCTGCACAAAACAATGGTGCACTGTAAGCCTTCATTGAAAATTAAATTCAACTGCACACACAGACACACACACAGTGACAAACACCCACAACTTATGGTTGAATATGCTGCATTTGTTCCTCAATTACTTTCAGAACACACACTGCATCAAAAGTCTTCATCTATAATTAAATTCAACTGCACACTTCACAATGCAATTTACAAACACAAACGCTCAACTTTTGGTTGAATGCACTGCCGTCTTCCTCAGTGAGATACTTCTCACGTACAGAATGCACTGCCGTCTTCCTCAGTGAGATACTTCTCACGTACAGAATGCACTGCCGTCTTCCTCAGTGAGATACTTCTCACGTACAGAATGCACTGCCGTCTTCCTCAGTGAGATACTTCTCACGTACAGAATGCACACTACTGTGGAACCACCCTTTTAAGACCTTCACAAATCTGAGAAAACTAGGTCTTAAAAAGGAGGTGGTCTTAAAATGGGGGTAAATTAAGTTTTATTAACAGAGGTTATGAACAGGGTTTCTGCTTCTTCTGCGTTCGTGGGCTGAAACTCCCACGTACACTCGTGTTTTTTGCACGAGTGAAATTTTACGTGTATGACCGTTTTTTACCCCGCCATTTAGGCAGCCATACACCGTTTTCGGAGGAAGCATGCTGGGTATTTTCGTGTTTCTATAACCCACCGAACTCTGACATGGATTACAGGATCTTTTTCGTGCGCACTTGGTCTTCTGCTTGCGGGTACACACTGGGGTGTTCGGACACCGAGGAGAGTCTGCACACAAAGTTGACTCTGACAAATAAATCTCTCGCCGAACGTGGGGACGAACTCACGCTGACAGCGGCCAACTGGATACAAATCCAGCGCGCTACCGACTGAGCTACATCCCTGCCCCAAAAAACAGGGTTTTAAAATGGAGGTAGTCGAGTCTTAAATCGGTTGTTCCACTGTGTACATCCATAACAGTTCTTACCTGGAGACAAGAATGTTGTGTTCCTTCATGAACACTGCCTTGGTAATTTCTCCAGTGTGTCCCTTCAGGCGGAAGAGGCCTGACTCGCTCACCAAATCCCACACTGTCAAGTCTGTGTCCTGCAAGACAGTTTATAAAGTTATCGCCATAAAGAGTGATGCAGAAGTGACTAACCGAGAGAAAAAAAGAGCAGCTTATCTGTCATGAATTCTTCATCTCTGATGATTCCTCTCTCTTGTTCAACTGCATACACACACACACACATCCTATGTCGTGAACCCTTGTTTTTCCCCAAAATACTTTGTTTCTTCTCTCTCTTTTTATCTTTACTAAGGCCCCCCCCAAAAAATAGTGTGTTTACGGTAACCCGACCGACCCTATTTTTTTCGCGTGACCCTAGACTTTTTTGGGGCATTTGGGGAAAAAACAAAACAAAAAAACACTTGGTTTTTTTTGCAAAATACCGTAAAAATATGTTTTTGGGGGGAAAAAAAAGAAAAAAAAATCCTGACCTACCGACCCTATTTTTTTGGCCTATGTTACCGTAAACAGACCTTTTTTTTTTTGGCCTAACTTAGTATTACACACACACAATCACAGGGGCAATACACAGCCATATATACACACTCTCTCTCCCTTGCCCACACACACTCACACATTTTGCATAATAAATTCCTTTTTTTTCTTCCTTTCTACATTGTTTCTTCGCTGTACCACACACACACTATCCACCACCACCACCACAGTTTGTGTTATGAACTCATTTTCTCACTAGTAGACTTTGTTTCTTCTCTCTTTTAGCCATTATCCCTCATTAACAGTCACACGCTCTCTCTCTTTCCCTCCACCTCTCTCTCTCTCACCTGTGATCCCGAGACAAGCCTCATGCCTGCAGCGTCAAAGGCCAAGGCTGTTACTGCTCGCTTGTGGCCTTGAAAGGTGATCTCACACTCCCCACTACTGACGTCAAAGATGTGCACTGAGCCGTCCCTGTAACCCACAGCCATGGTCTTTTGGTCTGGGGACCTTGCCATAGACGTCACGGTTGAAGCCGGACCAAGCAGCTGCCGCACCTGAAAATTGTTGTTGTATTGTTTGATTAACCTGTTTGCTGCCAGGGAATATTTGTATACAAAGCATTTCCAGTGTTTACCTGAGTTGACAACTTACAGTGTGTCCTTGATGTATAACACACTGTGACACACACATACATTGGTTGTTTGTTGTTTGTCTTCCTCTTGAAGTTCTTCTATTGTTTATTGAATGGTTCGTTGCCCGTTAAAGCAAGTTACTAAGGACGTCAGCTGATGTCCTACAGGCTGTGAAAGGGTTAAAATGTTATTGGTTAACAGATTTTTAGTAGAAGAAAACTCAGTTCAGTCTGACTTGTCAAACTCAAGAATAAACATGAACTAACCAGTTTGCATACTCCTAACCTTGCCATTCATATAAAATGCAACAAGTTGTTTTTCTGCTGAAACTCAAAGTGTGTGTGTCCATGTGTGTGATCAACTGTAGTTCAGTTTAGAGTTGCTTTGGAGTAAAGGAAGTGCCAACCCACTGGAACAATACTAAACATTTAGCAAGCATAATTAAACAAGAAATTCCTCCGAGGTAGGAAAAACACCCCCGTCCTTACCATTCTCACTGCCACCAACTGAGAAGGTTATTTCCCTTTGACCATTAATATGTCCCTCTATAAGTCCTTGTAGAATCTTAATCCACCAATAACTCCCTAACCGTGTGTTTGACTGGTCCCAATTTTTGTAAGGACCGTCTCAGGAATGTATAGAACCTGTTCACCAAGTTTGGTGACGATCGGTCTGTTCATTCTTGAGATCTATATGCGAACACAAACACACACACAAACAAACAAACAAACAAACACATCGACCGAATCCTATACACACCCTATACCGGGGGTGTAAACAGCCAAAGAAAATTCTTCTTTCACTTTCACACACACTTGTATTTTAAACATAATCCCAGCAAATTACCAATTCCTTTGTGCGGAGGTCCCAAATGATCACCCGTTCGTTGGCACCCACGGCAACAAGACCAGCATCCTTGCCACCAGCCTTCAGATACAAGATGTTTGGACCAGTACCAACCAGACCCAACACTGCGCTGAGTTCCACACGCTTGTAGTCTTTGGTAATACCCATTGTGGCACCTGACACAAACATGCAAAGCCAACATATAAAGCACCAATGACATAATGCTACCAGGGTATTAATTGAAAAATAATACGTTCTACTAGCAAAACACTGAAGTGACAACAATTATAGTACATCAAGAGAAGATTCGTTTTTGTTTGATGAAGTACTTCTTGGGGCTGAATTCTAGAGTTTAACAGTTCTCAATATATTTCAATCATATCCCACTGAAAATGTTCATAATCATTCCGTATTACTTTTTCATTAAACCCTCCACCCCCTCCCCCCCCCCCCCCCCCAATAAGATTAATATGTCCCTAAATCATGCTATTTTAACATGTTTGTTTGAAATCATAACTCATAGTGAACTTATACTGTATCTTTTTCACCTTTGTTTTTGTGTTTGAGTCAGGATTTCTGATGGAGCTTAACTCATAAAACTAGAAGGGAGTGAACTCAAATGCACAATGTGTATTAGTATAATAACACTATTATAACAACACTGATTGATACAATTACATTTGTGAGTGCATGCAAGTAATGACTGAATGCACACAGCAACAATTCATGACATCAATACCTGTGCATTGGATGACTACAGTTCTCTCCCTTGAGTCGATGTTTCGATCGTAAATCCAGTTCCCTGTTTCTCAGGGGCGAGAGTTTACAAGAGTGGGGCGAGGAAGTAACGTGTTTTTCCTTTTCGTTTTGTTGTTGGGGGGGGGGGGGGGGGGGGTATTATCACCCGAAGCCGAAGAAATGCTAGGATTTAGCGAGAGTAGGCGAGCATGCCTTGGAGGTGCTCGCTACGCGAGAGAAAATGTCGGCTGCACAGCTGCCAATCCGATTGGCTGTTCATGGCTGTTTGCCGGCGAGCGCTCACAACCTTCCTTTTCGGTATCAACCAGTTGAATTCTTGCCTAGATAGTCCTCAAATGGTTTCATGAACACTCTCGCTGTCTTGCTTGCATAGCGTGAAGCTAGCCGCAAGCCCTAGTAATTCTTGCCTATAGATATGAAACAGGTGTCGGATACAAACACAAAAATAATGGTGGAAATGGAATAAATCAAGCTTGATTTCAAACAATATGTCAAATGACATCTGTTTACAATAAATTCACTTTCAGGTGGGGTTTTCAGAGAAAAGAAATACGTACCCTAATCACACTGTGGCGCTAAATGTCACGGTGATACTGAGTCGAATGCAAAACGAAAGGCTTCTCTAGTGGAGAGTCCATGATGCCATCACTTTAATCTTAGGCCAAAAAAAAAAATTAGGTGTGGTTACGGTAACATAGCCAAAAAAAATAGGGTAGGAAGGTAGGCAATCACTTTTTTTTTTAAAACTTTTTTTCTAATGTGTACAAATTAAACCTACTTGACAGGAAAATAAGTGTGCGACTCGAGCGCTTTCGCTTTCATTGCGTTTTCTGCACTCGTTTTTTGTGTGTGTTTTTTGACAAATGTAATAAAAAGTTATAGGGTCGGCCCCTAAAAATAGGGTAGGTCGGGTTACCGTAACCACACCTATTTTTTTTTAGGCCTTATTCTTATTCTGGTTTTTTTTCTGATCTGTCCACAAATAAGCCAGAATGGATAACCCCAAATCTTAGAAAAAACACATCGTCTTCATAATTAACGGAGTACAGACTTACCTTCACTAAACGTCTATCCCAGATCTTGCCAGATGTACTTATGTTATGACAGACACCGACAGGAAAGGGGTGAAACTGACGTTCGAGCTATGTGATCTGCACACACCACACTATCTGGTCGGCCATGTGTTTTCTACACACAGGAAGTGTTGCTTTTTTTCCGGAAATTACCTTGACGCATGCGCATGGTCTAATGCATAGCAGACGACAATTAGTTGTCAACGGTGGTCTTTTCTGCACATTGAAGTTGGTAAGCATGTTATATCAGACATTACTTCTATAAAATACTTTGCTTCTGACTTTCTTTCTTTACTTATTATTTCGGTGTGATGATTTCTCTATGAATCCACCGCAGAAAACCAATTTCCAAGGGAGATGACTTAGACAGAAGATGATGGCGCGGTGTGTAAAGTTCTGCTACTGCTAGTGATGTACTTCAACTCCTTGATGACGTGTAGAACATGTATTTGAAATTCTGCAATTGTAACCGTGAGCAACGAGAGCTTTTTTTTCGGCTCGAACAAATGAAAATTGTCTGGATGGGTTTTAATTGCGCATTTTTCTGTGTCAGTGACAGACTAGCAGACTTTGCAGACTAGCAGAACTCAAACAGAAGAGACTATCACATCAATATTTTCAACATTTCTAGCGTTGGGGCTTTGTTAAGGGTTTAACGATTTAATCACATTAATGTCCAACCACCCCCTTCCTCCTTTTCCCCCCTTAGAGAGAATTTGGGTTGTTCTGCACGATCTGTGTGTGCAACTGCTTGCATGTTTACATGCAGAGCAAAAAAAAATGAACCAGCCTGGTCCATATATAGGCTATACACAGCCTTCCCCATTCAGCATTCTTCGATCTTCCCCTTTTCTTTCACTGAGCAAAACCCTCTTTTTTCAGCCTTGAATGTGTGTGTCGAAAATAAAAAAAGTGCATGTATAAAGTTTGATATAATATATATGTCATGCACAGTGTGCAGTGGACAGGTAGTCTAAAATCAATATCTCAGGCTTTTCTGAATATATATATATATAATAGCTATATTCTGTATTCGTTTAGGTATGTATATAGCTTTTTATATTAAGGCGTAGGACACATAAATTACATTTGTATAAAATGAACATATAGTGCAACAGGTTCAGGCTTATATAGTTAATTACCTGTGACACTCACTGGAATCTGAAGCACATACGTATACACTGCATGGCTGTCAGTCCAATCAGAGACATGTATACATCTATCTATATTGTCTCTGGTCCAATGTATATCATGAGAACCTACAGCAGAAACATAATGGAACTTTTTTTATTTGCAGAGTTCCTATAAGTATGCAATGTTGCATTTCTTCATTGTGTGGGTTTTGTGTGTGCATGGTTTGTTTATTTTTGTAATGTTTAAGTTGCCATCTTTAGTCCACAGGAACTGCACGTAGTACATATAATGAATGCAACTTGAAATCACAACAATGCTGAGAGGACGTCCTTTGCAGGTGCAAATCCTTTCGTAACCCACAGATCTATATTGTTGTTAAATTAATGGATAAAAAAACAGCAGGTGCTGGGATACGTCCTCGTATCAGCTGGGCCTCATATTGCTGATACATTGTAACATGGTTTTAGACTTGGAACATCACAGATGTGCAATTAATTGTTTGTTGACTAGTTATTTGTCTGCATTGAAATAATGATTCTCAAAAACGCATCATTATATTTTTGTGCAGCGACTACACTACATTTTGTTTGACTATTTTATTTGTGTTTAAAGCAAGTGTAAGTACAATGTACATGTATACATCTACTGTCTTTTTGTCACAGTTCTTGACTTATTTTTCTGTATTTAAGTGGTTTTTTTGTTTAAAGCATGATGAGTTCTGTGCGAAAACGGAAGAACTTGACAACCTCAAGCAGAGGCAAGAGCGTCACCCACTCAGGGAAGGAAGATGGACCAAATGGTGCTGAGGTGTCAGATTCAAACCCTTACCCTCTGTGGCTGGGAGCGGCAAGTACGGTGGCCGGCCTCGCTGTCATGGCGTACTGTGGTTACTACCACTCCTGGCTGATGTACACATTTCATGAGAACAACCTGTGGTTTAGCAACATCAAGGTATGTTACTGTGGAACCCCCCTTTTAAGACCTCCAAAAATTTGAGAAAATTGGGTCTTAAATAGGAGGGAGTCTTATAATGGGTGGCCGAGTGGTAACGCACTTGCGCTCGGAAGCGAGAGGTTGCGAGTTCGACCCTGGGTCAGGGCGTTAGTAATTTTCTCCCCCCTTTCCTAACCTAGTTGGTGGGTTCAAGTGCTAGTCTTTCGGATGAGACGAAAAACCGAGGTCCCTTCGTGTACACTACATTGGGGTGTGCACGTTAAAGATCCCACGATTGACAAAAGGGTCTTTCCTGGCAAAATTGTATAGGCATAGATAAAAATGTCCACCAAAATACCCGTGTGACTTGGAATAATGTGCCGTGAAAAGTAGGATATGCGCCGAAATGGCTGCGATCTGCTGGCCGATGTGAATGCATGATGTATTGTGTACAAAAAATCCATCTCACACGGCATAAATAAATCCCTGCGCCTTGAATATGTGCGCGATATAAATTGCATAAATATTTTTAAAAAAAATAAAATAAAATCCCTGCACTTAGAACTGTACCCACGGAATACGCGCGATATAAGCCTCATATTGATTGATTGATAATGGGGCTATATTTACAGAGGTTACAAACAAAAGTCTGAGCAAACAGTGTCTTAAAAGGGAAGAAGTCTGAAATTTAGGAGTCTTTAAAGGGGGGTTCCTCTGTATCTGAAGAAAGAAGAGTGTGATTGGATGTGTGTGCATTTTTGTCTGTCTGCCTAACTGTGTTTTTGCAAAAATATAGGGTTCCATTTTTTTCTGATCAACAAATGAATGTAATTTTAACCAAGGTTTATTTTTTGTTTGAACATTTTTCTGTTCTTGTATTTGCAGGAGGTAGAGCGAGAAATATCTTTTCGCACTGAAGCTGGTCTCTACTACTCATACTACAAACAAGTAGTTCATGCTCCGTCTTTGTCACAAGGTTTGTTTGAAGCAATGAAATCCTACTGACATACGTTTTTGGGTAATGGGTATATATGTTCTGCGCGAACTTAGAATCCGGTTTCATTCTAGAATGGACCGGGTCCAGGTTGGAATTCTAACCCTGCGCAAGTACAGTGGTGCCATTCTAGAATGAAACCCTTGAATAAAGGGGGCCGTAATGTTTGTAGGTAAGACAGAGTTGTCTTCCCTTGAATTATCTCCACCTGCACCTTCCCTTTGATAAAATGGGGCTGATTTGTCTACCCCTGAAAAAAATCCTTTGGCGATCTTGTCAAGAAAGTTGACACTCCTGAGTACGCAATAAACAAAGGCAGACCATAGCAAGGGGGACTATCAGGGCGGTATTGTTTGCAGGGCAGTTGTTTTTGTGATGAGAGCCGGTTGCGGCCGCTTGCAATGTCAGCGCTGTCTCCCTCTCGGAAATGTCCGGTTTTTTGACTCACATGCGAAGCAAAAGTGAGTCTATGTACTCACCCGAGTCGTCCGTCCGTCCGTCCGTCCGGAAAACTTTAACGTTGAATATTTCTTGGACACTATTCAGTCTATCAGTACCAAATTTGGCAAGATGGTGTATGACGACAAGGCCCCAAAAAACATACATAGCATCTTGACCTTGCTTCAAGGTCAAGGTCGCAGGGGCCATAAATGTTGTCTAAAAAACAGCTATTTTTCACATTTTTCCCATTTTCTCTGAAGTTTTTGAGATTGAATACCTCACCTATATATGATATATAGGGCAAAGTAAGCCCCATCTTTTGATACCAGTTTGGTTTACCTTGCTTCAAGGTCAAGGTCACAGGAGCTCTTCAAAGTTGGATTGTATACATATTTTGAAGTGACCTTGACCCTGAACTATGGAAGATAACTGTTTCAAACTTAAAAATTATGTGGGGCACATGTTATGCTTTCATCATGAGACAATTTGGTCACATATGATCAAGGTCAAGGTCACTTTGACCCTTATGAAATGTGACCAAAATAAGGTAGTGAACCACTAAAAGTGACCATATCTCATGGTAGAAAGAGCCAATAAGCACCATTGTACTTCCTATGTCTTGAATTAACAGCTTTGTGTTGCATGACCTTGGATGACCTTGACCTTGGGTCAAGGTCACATGTATTTTGGTAGGAAAAATGTGTAAAGCAGAAGGTCGAGCATGTGAGTCGTATGGGCTTTGCCCTTCTTGTTGACAATTTTGTTGACAGACAGACAGACAGACGGTCAGACCGACTAACCGACAGACAGACCAACAGAAGGACAGAGTGAGTTATAGAGCTGTTGTCACAGGTTTAAAAAAAAGTTGACATTATATCTTCACAATTCAGAAGACCAACTTCATGTATATGAATAAGATTAAAAGTTACAAGCGAGATCGGCAAAACACTGTCAGTCCGGAAATTTCCGTTCGTAGCGATCAGTGCTGAGTGTCTCTCAAAATCGTAATCACTTTCAGAACATCACAATCCCAATTCACGATGTCTTTGAGTAAAGTGTAAAAAACCCGAGAAAAAAACCCAACCAAACACACAAAAAACAAAAACAAACAGAAAATCCACATTTGTGGCTTTGGCTGTGTGATAGTCTAACTGAAATGACTATTCCAACTTGGACCCAAATTCCAACCTTGCGCACGGCCGATTCTAGAATGGACCAGCAACAAGGGTTTCATTCTAGAATGGCACCCCTGTACTTGCGCAGGGTTAGAATTCCAACCTGGACCCGGTCCATTCTAGAATGAAACCGGATTCTAAGTTCGCGCAGAACATATACATTTCAATTCACGTTTGATAGTTTGGGTTTAAAAAATGTTTCTATAATAAATTCATTATTTTTTTCATTTGTTTCTTTTTGCCAGGGTGATGTATATAACTAGTAAGGTTTGAGGTTGTCTGTTTATTTGCTTATGCTTAGGCAAAAAAAAAAAAAGGTCTGTTTACGGTAACATAGGCCCAAAAAATAGGGTCGGTAGGTTGGGATTTTTCTATATTTTTACCCCCAAAAACATATTTTTAAGTTATTTTGCAAAAAAACCAAGATTTATTTTTTTTTTTTTTACCCCCAAATGCCAAAAAAAAGTCTAGGGTCGCGCAAAAAAAATAGGGTCAGTCGGGTTACCGTTTTTTTTTTTGCCTTATGGTTATTGTTATGCATTTTCTTCACTCTAAGTCTGTCTGCCTGTCTCTCTTTTCTCTCACGCTTTCTCTGTCTCAGTTGATACTATATTTCTGTTATTCACATCCTGTGCATGTGTCGGTCATACATGTATTAATTTTCTTGCTTCCAGTTTCCAGCCAACCAACACAAATTTGTGAACTCATATGAACATGCTATTGTTGTGTTTTCATGCTTTTTTGCTGCGCATTTTTTTTTATTCATGCCAATAGACGATGTTGTGAAAACTGAAATATTACTCTGTCAAGTTTTCATGGGCTGTGGAAAAATTGCTTTTCATTGGAAACACTGAGGGAAGCTACATGTGACATTGTAGGTCAATCACTAGTGAGCAGCGTGTCTCCACATGTGGTTAGTGATCTGTGCCATTTGAATCATACGAATGACTGACATCCCAGTGCTTTCGGCACTGTCTGGTAAATATAACGCTCTTTTCGATTGAAAGTACGCGCATCAGAGCTGACTGTCGGCATTGATGATGTGATCACATCCCTCAAGTGCACAGATCCCCAACAAGTGTGGAGACATGCAGCTCGCTATAGTAATTGCCCTACAATGTCAGGTGTAGCTTGCCTCAGTGTTTCCAAGGAAAAGCAACTCTTCCACAACCCATACAAACCTGACAGAGTTATTTCTGGAATTTGTCCATTTCAGTGTGAGGGAGGGAGTTATGTTACATAACTGTTCTGATCTAAATCATGCAGGTATTCATGATCTGATGAATGATCAGCTGACAGAGTATCCAGACACCATCAACATTCTAGAAAGAATGAACGTCTACCAGGAGGTGATATTAGCTGCGCTGTATAAAATTCTACCCGCTCAACTGCTGGTGAGCTTTCTGCCAAACTGCTGTCTCTACAGTATTGATATCATGGTTTAATGAGAATATGCATTACTGAAAATGATTTGATATAAGCAGCTGCTGGAAAGAAATAAGATTATACATGCAATACCAGCTGCGTAAATGAACTTTTTTCTTTGCTGCTTTGAAAGTATAAGTGGTACCTGTTATGTGAGGCCTGACTCTAATGAGAGGACATGTCATGTGTCGTTAATTCAACTAAAATATACCTGGCTTAAAAAGATGCCTGCAATGTAGGAACAAGTTTTGCTGGTCCCAAGAGCGTCCTCTCATCATAGGTACCACTGGAATTTAAATCTTGTCAAACTTGCAGTGACGTACATGTAGCTTCAAAACAGAACACAGGAACCTTTCATACATACAGCTTTTGTGTGTTATTTCTTGTCTGAATTTCTCTTGATCTGGCAATAGATGCTAAGTGTATTTCATGCTTCAGTGCAAAGGTTTCATAAATTGATTCTTGTACACATTTGTGTCCACTGAACAAAGTCCAGTGGGTTTTTACATCTCTTTATGTGCATTCAGTAGAGACGAGGCAGATAAAACGCATACCACACAATTAACACACAAGCCCAAAACAATTAACAGTCAAAGTGAAGTGTTGCTGCAGTATGTCACCGAAGTGACTATTTTATTAAAAACTCTAAACCTCCTTGTTACTCGCAAGACTTTTTGTGTTGCAATAGCCCAATTTGATTCTTGTGCCTATTTGTGCCCGTTGATCATTGTGGGGTTTACATCCAAGTGGCCCATTTCAGAAAAACATCTCTGTTTATTTAATAATAATAATAATAATAAGGGTATTTATATGGCGCAAATCCTAAAATAGTTCGAAGCGCCTTACGATCAATCTTCAATGTAATAATCTTCATTGCAGCAACAAATACACATTTAAAAAAATCTTCAAATAAATAGCAACACAATCACATACACAATGCACAATTCAAATAAATCTAACGTTATCAACTACAATCACAAATCATCGCTACACATAATGATGGGACGCCATCGCACGCACACACACACATGCACGCACACGCAAACACACTTACACACACACACAGGCACGTGGGGGCACATACAAACGCTCACTAGAGCAAAATACTGTTTACTTATTTATTTGCTGTGTGTCTGTGTCCAGGGGATTCCCATGTTCTTCTACATCAAGTCGGTGTTCGCGCTGCATGGCGTGCTGGTGGCTTCTCTCTTCGTCATGACCTGGCTGCTCTCCCACAGCTGGATGGCCGGTGCGCTCGCGGCTCTTTTCTACTCATTCAACAGGTAATGTACAGTGGAAGCCCCCTTTAAGACCTCCTCCCTTTTCTTCTTCTTCTTCTGCGTTCGTGGGCTGAAACTCCCACGTACACTCGTGTTTTTTGCACGAGTGGAATTTTACGTGTATGACCGTTTTTTACCCCGCCATTTAGGCAGCCATACGCCGTTTTCGGAGGAAGCCTGCTGGGTATTTTCGTGTTTCTATAACCCACCGAACTCTGACATGGATTACAGGATCTTTTTCGTGCGCACTTGGTCTTGTGCTTGCGTGTACACACGGGGGTGTTCGGACACCGAGGAGAGTCTGCACACAAAGTTGACTCTGAGAAATAAATCTCTCGCCGAACGTGGGGACGAACTCACGCTGACAGCGGCCAACTGGATACAAATCCAGCGCGCTACCGACTGAGCTACATCCCCGCCCTATCCTCCCTTTTAAGACCTTGCTTTTTCAGATTATTTTTCCATGTCTGTAAAAGTTTTTGGGGGGGGAGGGCTGAAGGGGTAACCAAGGGACAGACAAAGGAGGGGGGGGGGCTGAAGGGGTAACCAAGGGACAGACAAAGGGGGGGGGGGGCTGAAGGGGTAACCAAGGGACAGACAAAGGGGGGGGGAGGGCTGAAGGGGTAACCAAGGGACAGACAAAGGAGGGGGGGGGCTGAAGGGGTAACCAAGGGACAGACAAAGGGGGGGGGGGGGGCTGAAGGGGTAACCAAGGGACAGACAAAGGGGGGGGGGGGGAGGGCTGAAGGGGTAACCAAGGGACAGACAAAGGGGGGGGGGGGGGCTGAAGGGGTAACCAAGGGACAGACAAAGGGGGGGGGGAGGGCTGAAGGGGTAATCAAGGGACAGACAAAGGGGGGGGGGGGCTGAAGGGGTAATCAAGGGACAGACAAAGGGGGGGGGGGGAGGGCTGAAGGGGTAACCAAGGGACAGACAAAGGGGGGGGGGGGCTGAAGGGGTAACCAAGGGACAGACAAAGGAGGGGGGGTTTCCACTGTATTTTGTTTTGCATAGATCTGTTTTGTTTTTGTTTGCAAACATCTGAAAAAGCTACAGTAGGGTTGATGTTTTTGTTGGTTTTTGACTCACCAGTGGGTAATTAATGAGTCGTAATATTTGATAGTGTTTATACATATATATATGAGTGGCTGGCCTTGTTTTTCTTCTTCTTCTTCGTCGTTCGCTCTTTCTTTTGTGAGCGTAGATGCGTTGTGCTGCCGTTACGCGCCTGACAAGTCAGGCCCAGCACATCCGACTTCAGCTTGTTTTTATATCAGAGTGTTCGCTCTCCTAGATTGATTGCTTTACCGGGCTGCCGAGTTCAATCTACCCGTTTTCTGGATGGCCGTCGCATCTTCCGCATCCATGCTGACGCCCTGAGCTGTCCAGTCTGCTGTTGTATTCGCCTTCGGTGCCAGGTTGTGGGCATATCTGTCCTGTTGCCACCTCTGCCGGATGTGTTCCCCTAGCAAGTTGGATGTGACATGGGGGTGACATGGGGGTTTCAGCTAATGGGTCCAACCCCCCAGGTTTGTCTTCAGAGTTTTCCTTCTCCTAGGAATGCTGCCTACCTTGGCTAACGAGTCGTTCCTACCCAGCGCTTGTGGAAGCAGCAGTAACATGGGGTATCCTCGTCCGCCCAGCCAGCCGTTGGGAGCAAGCTCCTCGTCCGCCTGTCTGACCGTTGGGATGGGTGACTAGACGTCCTCTTCCGCCTTCGCTGCCGTTGGGAGTTCACTCTCCTCTTCCGCCAGTTCCGCCGTTGGGATGTCTAGTCTTGGTATTTCACCCATACCTGGGGATTTGTTTCATGGGCACCAGGGCGTATCCACACATGGGTGGGCCTGCGTACCACACGTACGGAGAAAATCTCCTCCGCGCCCTTGCATTTTAGCCTGGGAGCATAGGGCTCCCAGTTTCCACCCAACGCCACGTGGAGGCAATGCATAGGACTTGTTGGTGAGAGGCTAACCGGCAGAAGAGACCTACGCGGATGGCTGCTCTCTTTTCGACCGGTGCTGCATGCAGCTTTGGCTAGCCAGCGATGAAGGCTGAAAGCGGATGCGACACTTAAGCACATGTATGTCAACGCCAACACGCTTGAGACGCATCACACAACCATTTGGGCTGGGTGGCCTTGTTTTTGAAGACCAGAATCTAATTGTGTATTTCTATTGTTACGCCAAAATTCCATGACGACGTCGTTGATAGACAGATCTAAACAATTTCACGTCAAAGTTTTCTTTAATTGTATTTTTTTAAAATTTATTTTGTTTTTTTCTTATACGATTTTTGTTGATTGAATTTTGGTTTTGTTGCAGACTGGACACTACTAGGGTATCCTACACCATTCCTCTGAGGGAGAGCTTTGCCCTGCCGTTTGTCTGGATCCAATTAGCCGCTCTCACATACTATTTCAGACCTTCTGCTCATGGTTGGAGAAAGGTACTGACACTTTTGCTGTTCAAGTTTGTTTTGCCATAAAGGCAGAGTAAGAGACGGGGAGAAAGAGTGTGGGTGTGTTTGTTCAAATGTCTCCCTACATAGATGCCTGTTCTTACTTGTGTGTTATGTAGAAGTCGGTGTGAACATCAGTACTTATATGTTCAAAATAACCACTTTCTCTGTCTGGCACTGTCTCTGTCAATCTGTCTGTCTCTCTATGTCTCTCTCTCTCTCTCTCTCTGTCTGTCTCTCTCTGTCTGTCTCTCTCTCGATCACTCTCCCTCTCTCTCTGAAAGCGTCTCTTTCTGTTGATCTCTCTCTCTTGGTTACTCACTCACAAATTTTACTTTTATGTTATCTTATGATTTACATGTGTATATACGATTAGAGTAGTCCCTCTCTGGGCGAGGGCTGGTTGAAAAGAAGCTAAATTGTATTGCTTATGCCACAACCCTCGTAAAATAACATTTGATTTGATTTGACGGTTTGGTGATTTTGCACACATTGTTTTATTTTAGCACGATTCCATCAGTTTTCTTTGTGTTGCTTTCAGAACCTGAGCGTAGCGGTGATAGGCCTCGCCACATTCGTGTTCTGCCTGTTCTGGCAGTTCAACCAGTTCATCATGCTGCTTCAGGCCTTCGCTCTCTTTGGGCTCTGGATTCTGGATGTGCTGCCTGAGACCAAGGTATTGGCATTTCAGGGCGGTACATGTGTTGTTGTTGATGGTGTTGGTGTTGGTGTTGTTGTTGTTGTATATCCAATTGTCCTTTGGTAATTCCTTCAAGGAAATTCGGGATAGCATGCAGTAACAGAATGGCGCCACCTAATTTAATGTATTTTGATAGCCGGAAGCATATTTGTGATTAGGAGGGTTTTGATCTCTTCTCTTTTCGAAAACGGCACTCATTGCAATGTTGCAGATCAGCACAAGCACTGGCTTGAAAAAGTTGCGAAACTTTATTATTACATTTCCTGTGCTTCAGATTCAGACAGTGTTCGCGTCCCAGGTGGGGTCGTTGCTGGGGGTGTGCATCCTGCAGTTTTGCAACAAGATGATCTTGGGCTCCTTGGTGCTGTCCTTCATCCCTGCCACTCTGCTTCTCATGGTTTACAGGGTTCGTACGTCTGACATGACATTCCTCCCCCCCCCCCCCCCCCTTTGAATGGAGATGTATATGTTTCACTCTGCGTGTTTGTTTGTCTGGCTGTCTGTCTAGTTGTCCTTCTGTCTGCACTTAGATTTCTGGTGTTATTGGGTCAATGTTCCAACCGACTCACCGACGATTCAAACGATAGCCGCATTGTTTCTCATGATTTACAGGGTCTGTACGTTGGCCGTTACATTTTTTTTTGCCGTGCCGGCCGGTTAAGCAATCGTAGAATAGGTAACTGCTACAGCTTGGTGCCATCCAGTCAAGAGTTATGCTGGATCATGCAAGAAATTCTGATACTTTCATAGACAAATTCAAAAAATAACTGTCTGGTTTGTATGTGTATGTGTTGTGGGAGAGGGACCTTTTCTTGCATAACCTCTGGCAAACATTGGAGGGGCCACCACTAGCAAAGGGTGTGTGTGAAACACGTACCAGTTTTTGTTCAGCAGTCAGGGTGCTTATAAATGACACAGCTATCATGAACACTTTCTATAATCATTCACGTAACCGTCATTCACATAAGCATTGTTTGTATAATTCACATAAAAAATGTATTTTTTACAAGTAAAATGACTATTTCTAAGAATACTCACCTCAATTTAACTAATAGGAGTTACCTTACTTACGAGTGCTAGACTGAGAAGCGTCCTATGTTACCAGTACTAGACTGTAAACAAGGTCGCTAACTCTAGATTTCCGTCGGTATACCATTTAGGGGAGTAGTCTCCCTTTGTCGGTAGTACCTCTCTGCGCATGTGCCAATGCCCATAATCCCCAGTTTCAATTCGAAGCTATTAAGTCAATAGCGGGGTTGGCGGGAGGGTCTCTGGTTAAATTGAGGTGAGTATTCTTAGAAATAGTCATTTTACTTGTAAAAAATACATATTTCTTTCGAATACATCACCTCAATTTAACTAATAGGAGAATAGATAACAGGCTGGAGGGTTGACTTTCGATCGGTAATCTAGTGTCACCTCACCCGACTCAGCCCATTTGTCCGGAATCCCCCCTGTAAAATCGGGGGAAGAAAAGGATAGATCATCGGACTGAGAAGCAAGAAATCCTGAGTCGGGCGAGTGGCAAGTTGCATTGTTGCCACTGTGTCAACTTGCTCCAGAAAGGGACAATCGAAAGAAAGTCCCACCTGTCAATGTAGAGCTGGTTTCTACTCGATGGTCGTTACTATTCCTCTGATCACTTGTCTTTATCAATGTTGGGTTATGGTTATGACTTGCCATTATGCGCCTTGAGCGACCCAACTCCCCAGCAACGTAAAGTTCTGCAGGCGGATCAGGTAAACGACCTAAAAGATGAGGAATGGTCAGAGATAACAATTCCTCTAATACCTTGAACTTATCACCAAGGTGCGTCTCTGCGACTGATCCTCCATTTAAGGGAGATTGACAGAGTTTCCAGAGATCCTGTAGAATTCTGGTCTGAGGCACCACTTTCCATGGCAAACAATTGTGCCAGTCGCATGAATGAATATATATATCCTCTCTGAATTTACCTCTCTAATGAGGATGGTAGGCACAGATACCAGTGTAAATTCAGGCTGACTTAGCTGTTCCTCCTGCGTGACAGGAAGTAAGCGCAAGTGCGCTCAGCAGTACGGTCACTGTCTGCACCTTTCCTGTGCCTGTCTCAACGCATGTGGGGGCTATAAGCCTACCCTTAATGGTTATAGGTACCATTTGTCCTAGAATAGCCAGTGAAAGACAGCCAGCTGTATTGCCTTTACCCAAGGGGAAAACCTGATTCTTACTTTGAAATTCCACACTTATAGCGTGAGGGGGTCCCCAGTGACCATGGGCATCTCTGAGCCCTTATTGGCTGAATGACCGCTCTTGTCTTACTCAAGAGGGTGCCATGCCTGGCATGCAACTCACTGAGAGGTCCCATTTGTGATTTCAGCAGGACCGTTTACTGGCTTGATCAGCCAGGTCCTTGATCTAGGTTTTCTGTAAACATGGTTGTAGGTGGCATCTGCTGGGTTGTCTGCCCAGCATAGGTTTTGTGGGTTCTGGGACACTCCAGATTTCTGTAGTGCTCACAAGTTCTTAGATGACTATGCAGTGATGTTCTCCGGCCTATGGCCGAAGGTGCACTATCTTGGGCTGATGCAAAGTTCTGCCCCCTGGTAGTTGAACTCATCAAGATGTCTTATGTTGTGATCTCAGTAGTACTTCTGCCTAGATCACCCAAGTCCATATCTGGATTATCAGTAGGCGTGGCTGCAGGCAGCAAGTGTTGCATTGTCTGACCAGCATAGCTTTGTGAGCTCTGGGGCACTTCAGCTGTTTGTGGAGCTGAGCTCTAGGGTGACTATGCAGAGTTGTTTTCAGGCCCCTGCCTGAGGCAGGAGGTGTACTCTCTTGGTCTGATGCATAGTTCTGACTTGACAAAGGTCTTAGTCAGCACCCGAGTTGCCACGTTTCTCGCCCAAAAACGACGCGTAGCCGTAGACTGGGAGTGAGTGAGATAGGCTGGTGTGGTATTCCTGGCTCCAGCTAGGATCTCACTGTGTCTCTACCTCAGGCTCTTCGAGCGAGGGAGAAAAGGCTGGTGTGGTATTCCTGGCTCCAGCTAGGATCTCACTGTGTCTCTACCTCAAGCTCTTAGAGTGACACAACTTATACTCACCCAATAACCTTGTGTCACCGTAGACTGGGAGCGAGGGAGATAGCCTTGTGTGGTATTCCTAGCTCCTGCTAGGATCTCACTGTGTCTCTTTCCTCCAGCTCCTTTAGCTTTTGAGTCCAGGCATCTGAGAGTCTACATATGGATGGGATGGACACATTCACCCACTGTCAAAGGTATTGCCGCACTCATTATGCCTTTCGGGGGAGGAATACCTCTAGGTCTTATCTCTGTGGTCCAGGGATCTTAGAGCGCCAGTTGTAAGAGGCAAACGAAGCTTGTCCAATTCAAGGTTCGGTTGGAAGGGGTGGCTGAGAGTTCCCAAATCCAAGTGTGTCTGTGGCCGTACCCAATACCCCTAAAGGTAGAGGAAGCTCTTCTTGTTCCAGGAAAATTTGACTCAATGATGGAGGGACGTATGGTTTACCCAGTCCAAGATGTCTGGCAGCACTAATCAATCCGCATGGGCTGAGAGGTCCTCCTTGATCTATGAAATCTGGCCCATGGATCTCATAGTGCGGATGGCTGGCCAGACCTCAGACTATCTCTCAGTGTCCTTCCTGGAAAGTCCATGGAAAAACGGGCGGAGTCACCTCGGGAGACATTCCCTCTTTAGTCAAGTCTGTCCGTCTCTGAAGCATGACGTAGGTTGAGTGCTGTCCCTGTTGAAGGGTTTTGCCTTGACTTGGTTTGTTTGTTTGCTTAACGCCCAGCCGACCACGAAGCGCCATATCAGGGCGGATCTTGACTTGGTCCAAGGATGATAACCATGAGGTTTTGTAGCCTAAGGACTGCCTGACCCTGGGGTAGGTTGTCTTCCAAAAGCTGCTGATCATCTCAGGGGCACCTGCCCAGTGATCTTAAACGGCCCATCCCTTCTCTAGGTGTCGGACATCCTCTGTTGAGTGTCGACTGTACAATCTGACATTTCTATCATCATCCCCTGGCTGATGCAGGTGTCAGATGACATTCAGGAAGAAGGGGCAACTCTTACAAGTTGTTACGCTGAGTCCGTCCACAGGTCATGAAAGCATTCTGTACTTGACGATCTCAGAGCACTTCTTCCCCCGTCTCTGCGTTATCTCCAACAGCTCCCCGCCTTGTGATGTAGCCTGAACATGCTCACCCGTGTTGCCCGACGCTTGTATGGCAAGATTCTTGGGCCTGTTACCCTGTTGAACAAGCTCCACTCCAAGTGTGAGTGATCTTCAGAGTCGTTTCCTCAGGCAAATGTCTTGAGACACTTTGATTTCTCTTATCTTGGTACGCAGTGTCTGTCTTGTAGCTGTGTATCCGAAGGAGACATCTAGAGACCTCAAGAGCTTGCAGTATGCATGGAAACTGATGTGACTACTATACCCTGTTCAGTTGTCCACCGCTGTTTGACTGGTGATCTGTATGCAGATTGCAGGTGCCATCTTGTTACTGGTAGGGCGGCTCCCCGGTGTGAAGGTTGTAGCCTCTAACCATTAGCTCTCCATTCCAGGTGATGAAGATAACTAGGAGGCTCTAGGCCTTCTCCTCACACTCCCAGACTTCTGTGTAGCCGGGCACTGCTGAATATGGTCAGGCGTGAAGTGTTGGTCTAGTTCCAAGAGCGTAAACATTAGGTCTTCCTCAGTCCGTCAGGAGGTGGTAGACAGGCAAAGGGGGGGCGGGAGCTGTCCTTCCGGTGCTGAAGCATCGCTACAGGCAGTTTGCAGCACTGAATACTGGTAGTCAAAATGCATGAAGCCACCATCATGATGGGGAACCCTGGCAAAGATAGTGGTGGGAGGGGCCCAGTCCTGTCAACAGCCGTGTTTCGGGGTCACCTCAAGGGAGAGGTTGCAGACGAGGCTGTGGCTACCTCAGGGAGATTCTACTCATGTTATGCCCAGTGGACGTCTTGCCTGACAGCTGGAGGGTCTGTCATAAGCTGTCGCAACGATCCTGGGAGTTATCAGGGCGAAAAGGAAGCCTGTCTCTTCCTGTGCTTACTGGAGGTATTCCCCCAGAGCGCCCGACATTGTCTGTTTGGTAATGTCTACGTATATATAAATACATGTCAATATGACTTAATTCCCCCTCGTACTGATAACGGCATGGATGTGCCAAGAGTTTATCCAGTACCTTTCTCATGAGAGTAGCCGCTCTGTCTAGGAGGCATAGTTAATTGTGTGTTGTAACAACATCCGTTTAGCAAATATGTTATATTTTCCATAATATGAAATGATAAACATTGTATCCCTTGTATAAACCTGACTAGAGCCAGTGTTATTTAAGGGCGGCCTCTTATTGTTAGGTCCTGTTGTCTACTTCTGAGAACCTAGTCGTAGGATTAGGTGACAACAGTAGAGATGTGGCCTTGTTAAAGGTCAAAGGCTTAGGTTTTGCCTACGAACCAGGAATAAGTAGAGGCATGACAACATTATAGGAAGCTCCCCTGTGAGTATTATTCAGAGCCTTGCTCGATCTTGCATGTTGTGAAAACTCAGCTGAGTGTAATACTCATGTGTTAACAACCAAGTTTATTCATGCCCCTAAGGCATGGTTTCAACTGTATATTATTCATAACATGTCATTCAAGTGTAATGTACATCAATTGTGCACTGGAACAGAACATAAGTATATATGTGTGCCTGTTCTAATTGAATTTGAAGAGCTGTCTCCTGGCACTGTGGTATCAACAGATTTTAGCTGAGTGTAAATCTCAAAGTGTAAACACTTGAGTTTATCCATAAGTTAAATCTTTTACCACTCAGATAGCTGATTTAAACACTCCATGAAAATGGAATTTGTAACATCAACTGACTTCTTTGATACCCTTTGCCAAGAAAAAAGGATTATATCCCAATAAAGATGTCCCATCTGTGTTTGCATACACTTTAATTCTTCCTTGTCAATTTAAAAAATTAATTTTTTTTTAATATTTTTTTTTATTATTTTTTATTTTTTTATTTTTTATTTATATATATATAATGTGTATGTATGCACGCATACAAGTTTACAAGTTAATCAAGTTAAGTTGGCAAGGAAAGTATTCTTTATCCAATTTGAAGAAGTACCACCACGTGGTCTCTGTGAGTCCACCATGATCATCTGATAAAAATACCAAAACCATAATCTGCCAACCGCAGAAAACATCGTTTCCCAGAAACATAGGAGAGAGAATTACTTGCCTTTCTCTGAGAGTAAAGGAAGTTCCCTCCGTAATATTCCCGGAGGCGCATATCTCAATCTCAGTGTTTGGTTTTCTTTCCAAGCGGGCGAGGTTTGTTGTTGTTATTCTTCGATACAACCCGCTTTCAGTTCTATCAGCGTTCAAGCGTACTGCGGTCCGTATCTACGCTGCCCGCAAAAGTCATCGCAGTTTGTAATGACCGAAGTATTCATACGCCATATGTAACATTCGCGGGCGCTCTGTGCCTTCAGTTCAATCAGCGTTCAAGCGTACTGCGTTCCGTATCTACGCTGCCCGCAAGAGTCATCGCAGTTTGTAATGACAGAAGTATTCATACGCCGTATGTAACCTTCGCGGGCGCTCGGTACTTTGTACGCCTAAAAATTCGGATCAGAAATGCGCTTCCGGTCGGGATAACGCGCATGGTAAACCTCGCTGTAGTTGATAAAAAGCTGTTAAAACGCAAAAAACTTCCGGGTAATTTCGAAGTTGAAGGTCTTGTTCGTATTCCTACATTGATGTGTAGGGTGACCTGCCGTTGCTTTCCATTGAAAGCGGCAAGGTAAGTTATCGTTCGCGGAGTTCTATTGCGCCAATGAAACCGGTCCAACCGCTGTAAATATCTGTTCGACATTCGTAACGACTGAGTAAAGAATAGTTGTCGTTCAATTGCATGTTCACTAGTTAAAAAAGACAAGTAACGGAGCCTGTTAGGCTCTGTGTGTCAACAAGGTATCATTGATGATTGAAGTACCTTCTACTTATGACCAAGTAACTTTGTTACATTTTTAAGCCGTTTCACTTTCATTTTCACGGTTCGTTACGTTGTTCAACGTGATGAATCATTGAATGTATACGGGCGTAGTAATCGCCCTTAAAAAGGAAAGCCCAAACCGTGATTGAAGGTGAATGTTGTAGTTCCTGTGAAGGAAGTCTTCTTAGACGGGAAAGGTCTAAATACACGTCTAGCTCCCCGTAGCAAGAAATTGAAACTGGGGATTATGGGCATTGGCACATGCGCAGAGAGGTACTACCGACAAAGGGAGACTACTCCCCTAAATGGTATACCGACGGAAATCTAGAGTTAGCGACCTTGTTTACAGTCTAGTACTGGTAACATAGGACGCTTCTCAGTCTAGCACTCGTAAGTAAGGTAACTCCTATTAGTTAAATTGAGGTGATGTATTCGAAAGAAATAGATATGTCCACTGAACAAAGTCCAGTGGGTTTTTACATCTCTTTATATAGATATGGTTGTGCATTATTGATGGCATTTGGTGTGTGTGCAGGGAAGAAGTCGGCAAAGTTCCCACTGGCTGCAGGAAGGTTGCAAGGTTGTGATGTACTCTGTCCTCGCTCTGGCACTGATGGTGGTCATCAACACTGTTATCAAGGTATTTCACATGCACAGACATACACACGCACACATAATGCCATTTGTCTTGAATATATATTTGCTGACAGTGAAACACCCCTTTTAAGAACCCTGATTTTATTAGACTCCCCCCTCCCCCCTTTTTTTTTTTACATTTAGTCAAGTTTTGACTAAATGTTTTACCATAGAGGGGGAATCGAGACGAGGGTCGTGGTGTATGTGTGTCTGTGTGTGTGTGTGTGTGTGTCTGTGCGTGTGTGTGTGTAGAGCGATTCAGACCAAACTACTGGACCGATCTTTATGAAATTTGACATGAGAGTTCCTGGGAATGATATCCCCGGACTTTTTTTCGATAAATACCTTTGATGACGTCATATCCGGCTTTTTGTAAAAGTTGAGGCGGCACTGTCACACCCTCATTTTTCAATCAAATTGATTGAAATTTTGGCCAAGCAATCTTCGACGAAGGCCGGACTTCGGTATTGCATTTCAGCTTGGTGGCTTAAAAATTAATTGATGACTTTGGTCATTAAAAATCTGAAAATTGTAAAAAGAAATTTTTTTTATAAAACGATCCAAATTTACGTTCATCTTATTCTTCATCATTTTCTGATTCCAAAAAACATATAAATATGTTATATTTGGATTAAAAACAAGCTCTGAAAATTAAAAATATAAAAATTATTATCAAAATTAAATTTTCCAAATCAATTTAAAAACACTTTCATCTTATTCCTTGTCGGTTCCTGATTCCAAAAACATATAGATATGATATGTTTGGATTAAAAACATGCTCAGAAAGTTAAAACGAAGAGAGGTACAGAAAAGCGTGCTATCCTTCCCAGCGCAACTACTACCCCGCTCTTCTTGTCAATTTCACTGCCTATGCCGTGAGCGGTGGACTACGAGTATACGGTCTTGCTGCATTGCATTGCGTTCAGTTTCATTCTGTGAGTTCGACAGCTACTTGACTAAATATTGTATTTTCGCCTTACGCTTTCTTTCTTTCTTCGTTCATGGGCTTAGACTCCCACATTCACTCATGTTTTTAGCACGAGTGGATTTTTACGTGTATGACCGTTTTTACCCCGCCATTTAGGCAGCATACGCCGATTTCGGGGGATTCGCCTTACGCGACTTGTTTACATTTAGTCAAGTTTTGACTAAATGTTTTACCATAGAGGGGGAATCGAGACGAGGGTCGTGGTGTATGTGTGTGTGTGTGTGTGTCTGTGCGTGTGTGTGTGTAGAGCGATTCAGACCAAACTACTGGACCGATCTTTATGAAATTTGACATGAGAGTTCCTGGGAATGATATCCCCGGACTTTTTTTCGATAAATACCTTTGATGACGTCATATCCGGCTTTTTGTAAAAGTTGAGGCGGCACTGTCACACCCTCATTTTTCAATCAAATTGATTGAAATTTTGGCCAAGCAATCTTCGACGAAGGCCGGACTTCGGTATTGCATTTCAGCTTGGTGGCTTAAAAATTAATTAATGACTTTGGTCATTAAAAATCTGAAAATTGTAAAAAAATTAATTTTTTTATAAAACGATCCAAATTTACGTTCATCTTAGTCTTCATCATTTTCTGATTCCAAAAACATATAAATATGTTATATTTGGATTAAAAACAAGCTCTGAAAATTAAAAATATAAAAATTATGATCAAAATTAAATTTTCGAAATCAACTTAAAAACACTTTCATCTTATTCCTTGTCGGTTCCTGATTCCAAAAACATATAGATATGATATGTTTGGATTAAAAACACGCTCAGAAAGTTAAAACGAAGAGAGGTACAGAAAAGCGTGCTGTCCTTCTCAGCGCAACTACTACCCTGCTCTTCTTGTCAATTTCACTGCCTTTGCCACGAGCGGTGGACTGACGATGCTGACGAAACGGTCTTGCTGAAAAATTGCATTGCGTTCAGTTTCATTCTGTGAGTTCGACAGCTTGACTAAATGTTGTATTTTCGCCTTACGCGACTTGTTTAAGATTCGATTTTTGGCAAGCTTTTAAGTTTTTGTTTGAAGGTTTTTAATACCAATTCTCAGAAAAGTGTTTTTTGCCAGATTACAGTGCTGCCTGAACTCCCCCCGCCCCCTCCGCACGGCATTCAGACAACCACAGGCTGACTGACTATCACTGTTGGACCATCAATGTGTATAGCTGTCTTGAATCAATCAAGATGAGGCTTATATCGCGCATATTCCGTGGGTACAGTTCTAGGCGCTCTGCAGTGATGCCGTGTGAGATGGAAGTTTATATAAGGCCAGTAGATTGCAGCCATCTCGGCGCATATTTACCTTTCACGGCCTATTATTCCAAGCCACACGGGTATAGGTAGACAATTATTAACTGTGCCTAAGCAATTTTGCCAGGAAAGACCCTTTTGTCAATCGTGGGATCTTTAACGTGCACACCCAATGTAGTGTACACGGGGGGAGGGTTCGGACACCGAAGAGAGTCTGCACACAAAGTTGACTCTGTGAAATAAATTTCCGCCGAGCCTGGGATCGAACTCACGCTGACACGCGGCCAACTGAATACAAATCCAGCGCACTACCAACTGAGCTATATCCCCGCCCATGGTTATAAAGGCTTGACATCTTTGCTGGTAATTCAAACATCTTAAGTTTCATGGTCAGTAGTACAGTGGATACCCTACAAGACCTCCAGAACAAAACAAAAAATCAGGTGAATTGTAAGTCTGGGTTTTTTAAAAGGGGGGTTCCATCATATAATCAAAACCATTCCCTAAACTCTAACATGAACGATAAATTTGTATTTTTATGTGTGTGTGTGAGTAGCTGGTCCTACAAGTTGAATCTGATGAGCACATCTTCAAGTTTTTGCAGAACAAGTTCAGCGGAGAAGAAGTCAGGTAAATATGTTCTTGCTTCATTTTGAAAACATAGACATAATGCATAGGAATTAATTTATTATGACCATATTATGACACACAGGGTAAATATTGTAGCTTTGAGTGAGCTTGCATCCATTAGGCAAAAAAAAAAATAGTCTGTTTACGGTAACATAGGCAAAAAAAATAGGGTCGGTAGGTCGGGATTTTTTTTATTTAAATATTTTTTTTCTTCCCCAAAACCATATCCTTTGTCTACATTTTTATACCGAAATCGCCATTTGACCATTAAAATGCAGAGTCTATTATCTACAATTATCAACAATACACCCTCTTTCGATCAGGAAAGACGAAGCCAGTGTAGCCGTTTGAAAATTCATTGTAGTATTCCAGCGTAGTACTCATAGTAGGATATCCTTATTTGGAAAATGCGAAGCGCAAAACTCCTCTCAAATCCCGTGCATTTCATGCGTTTAAAAAAAGCGTGGACAGCGCTCCAGTGTCAAACTGTTGCTGCACTTGTTTGGGCGTGGCTATAAGCATAGTGACATGAATTTGATTGGTCAGTATTTTTAGGCAAACGGAAACCAAATCTTGAAGCGTGAGTCACGCTACCCAAAAATAAAATCTTTTTTTACATATATTTTTTTTTTTATAACTTTTTTCCCCATGGTTCATTCATCATCTGACATAACTTTTTAGCGAAATCTAACCATAAGATTATTGAAAAAAAACAAAAATGTAGACGACCACCTTTAAGTTATTTTGCCAAAAAACAAAGAATTTTTGTTTAAATTTGATTTTATTTATTTTTCTCCCCAAATGCCAAAAAAAAGTCTAGGGTCGCGCAAAAAAATAGGGTCGGTCGGGATACCGTAAACAGACTTTTTTAAAATTTTTTGGCCTTACATTCAAACAAAGTAAAAATGAAAATGAACAAAAAATAATCAAGCATAGGACAAAATAGAACTAAACTATACAACACAAGTTTTGATGGAACTAAATCAATTGTGTATAATTTACCTATGTGTATTAGCAGAATTAAGGTCCTGTTTGATAAATTATTGACACAGTGAAACATCTGATGTTTATCATTGTGAAGTACGATACCAAGGCTGCTTTTGCACCATGAGATATAGCATTCCCAGTGCACCTTGAAAAAGAATCAATGAGAACATCAATATGCAGTGAAACAGGTGTTAGTCAAGTGCATTGTAATAACATGTACGTGCTTTTAAAGCAACATTTTTTTCTGTGCAGCATGCATGAAGATCAATGAACATTTTGAAGGTCCCATGTTTGTTTGAGTCGCGTGCAAGAGCAGGCCTGGTGTACACAAAGCTCGTCTGCTAGTGCTATCAGACACTGATACAACCCATGCACATTTCCCAAGATGGCAGATGGCTTCCACTCTGGCAGATTTTTTTTTTTTAAATAACACACATATGCACTCACACTGACATGGCAAATGCAAAAAGAAGAAGATCGAGGGAGTGTGGTTAGTTTTTGAGACTGCATGTATCTGAAGAACTTCTGAGAAACCAAATCTTAAATGAGAGAAACTCTGACCTATGATCAAGAGAGGTTTCACTATATATTTTGTAATCTGTGCTTGATTCTTTGCCATTGCAGTGTCATTTCCTATCTTACCTGATTGTGTTTTTTTGTCCCCTAGGGATTTTGACTCTCTGCTGTACCTTTGCCTGGCCATATTTGGCTTTCTGACGATGGACGTGTATGAGCGCTTGACCAAAGGCTTTGTCCTTCCCTTCTACGCTATCGCACATCTCAGTCTGCTGGTTGTTCTGCTTGTCGACGTCATCACGCAGTGGAGGTTAGGATCAATCATTACATGGTTTGAATCGATTGATTGATTCATTCTTTCATTCTTTCATTTATTCTTTCATACATTCATTATTTCGATTGATTGATTGATTGATTGATTGATTGGTTGATTGATTGATAGATTGATTGATTGATTGATTGATTGATTGATTGATTGATTGATTGGTTCATTCATTAGTTCGTCCATTTATTAGTTTGGTCGTTTGATTTGTTTGTGCGTTTGTTCCTTCGTTCGTTCATTCATTTTCATTTAAAAGAATGCTGAATTGAATGAAAGTAAAATAATGGAGGCATCAGCTACAAAAGATTTACTGTTAGAAGTAGCTCCATACAGTGGTACCTGTGATGAAAGGCCCCTTTGATCAGCTAGAGGACACCTCCCAAGAAAGGATCTTTGATGTTGTCCCTGAGTATTATTTTGACCAAAGTATATACCTGCCATGAAAGGCCACCTGCAATTTAGGGACTCTTTTGCTTGGTCCCAAGGGTGTCCTTTCATCACAGGTACTAATGTACCTTTCTGTGATTCAGGTTCTGATATTTAGCCTTTCTGGTGTTTTTTTCAGTCTCACTTCTTGAGTTGATTTTTTTTATAAAAAGAGCAAATATAGATTAGCAACATTTCCCTGTCTTAACACTTTCTACCCCACCTATGTTGACCAAGTGGTTTTTATTTAGCCGAGACCAGCTGTGCTGCAGCAGGTCACTCAGAATTGTAGTAACTGCAGGGATGGGATTTCTTCCGTCCCTGACGGATTTCCGTCCCAGGAAGAATTTTGGATTTTTTTTTTATATACTTTTTTTGTTAATCCCTGGCAGCTGTTGTTTACACTCGTTCTGTGAACAGAAGGTCAACTACCTTTCACCAATACCAAATTGACCAAATTGATTGACATGTAGGGATGTCATGTCATCCTGGCGAATGTGGCATCTTAGTTGCTATCTATTTGAAAACTCTGCTCACCCACAACTTGATATACCCCTCTTGCAGGGATTCAGAGACCTTCAGTGGTGTGGTAGAAAAAAATTTGCATTCCTAATCTGTGAACCAGTGGTATTTACCTTCTGATACATTGAGTCCTTTAGAAAGTTTGCAAGTGAAACACACTTAATTTAAACATATTTCTCTTTTAATTCAAGCTATGATTCACAGACCTGTTTACCAGTACGATTTGGGCGTATTATCGGTACGCAAATACGCGACGCACGCACAAAATACGCCTAAGAAAAAGTCTAGAATACGTTTTCCGGTTTTGGTGTGCTGCATACGGGATGGTACAACTGATACCGGTTTCGGTCGAAGGGAGTGAAACCTTGTTCAGTTGTTGGCACGTGCGATCGTCTGGACAATCGTGGCAAAATGAAGCGTAAAAATGTGTCAGTTTCGGATGACTGTACCAAGTCTAAACAGCAGAAGCAGCAGATTTTCTTGGAGAAATATAAGAAGGAGCCAGTCTACTATGGGAAAAAGTCATGCACACTGCAAGTATTGTTAATTAGATTTCTCCATTGCCCATGCTGGGAAATATGACATCGAACGACACTGCAGTTCTAAAACTCACCTGGACAAGGTTGCTGCAAAGAAATCCGCTGAAAGCTGCCAAGGAATTATGAAGTTCATTCCCGCAAAGCAAATCCTGCCAGAAGAAAAGGCTGTAATCCGCGCTGAAGCAATGTTTTCTGAGATGATTGTAAAAATGAACTTGCCACTGTCAACCGCAGATGTTATTTCACGAACTTCATCTTTTCATTAGGAAAAGAAAAAAAAGTCTGTTTACGGTAACATAGGCCAAATAAATAGAGTCGGTAGATGGGTTTTTTTTTTTTTCCAAAAAACATATTTTTAAGTTATTTTGCCCCAAAAAACCCATATTTCTTTTATTTTTTTTTCTTAATTTCAAAAAAAAAATTTTTTTTTCCCCAAATGCCAAAAAAAAAGTCTAGGGTCGCGCGAAAAAATAGGGTCGGTCGGGATTACCGTAAACAGACTTTTTTTGTGTGTGTGGCCTTATCAATCTGTTTGGAAGACACTGGTTATAATGCTATAAACTGACAGGTAAATAAAATTGTTTTATTACTGTTGTATTGGAAAGAGTTAAATTCTGAAGGTGTTCACAAGACATGCTATTCTTACACAAACACGTTTGCACCCACGCGTACATTTTCCCTACCCCATATGGCTTTGCTTGCAAAGTACACCAACTTTTTGAAAAATACACTTAACTTTTTGTGAAAGTATTCTTGCCTCAGGTTTAGGATAAACAGATCTGGATTCAACAATAATTTTAGAATATAACTCCTGATATGATGAATTGAAAAGCAGCATCAGAAGACTGTGTATAGTATTAGCAAGGGATATAACTCTGGCGGTTTCTGTTTTTGTCTCAACCTTCTTCTTTTATAACCTGAGCAGTTAGCCCTTTTGAAGGTGTTTAATTGAAACAAACTGACTTGAAACTTGTTTCTCATTTGGTTCAAGCTATGGTTCAACAATTATTTGAGAATATACCACCTGCAGTTATAAAATCATAAGCTACAAGTAAAATGTGTAGTACAAGGGAGGTGACTGTTATTTTCTGTGTTTGCTTTGTTTGCATGGCGATTTTCCTTTAATGCAGTAAACATTTGTTTTAAACAAAGACAAAAGTAGGTGATGAAATCAAATACCTTCAAGTTTACAAGATATTTTAATTATGTGCATCTCCAATTTTAAGTTTTTGTTTAAGCCGCTTCTAAAACCCTTCTTGAAATTTGTTTACCACTTGTTTGTGTAGACCCCCTAGCAAGAGTGATGCAACCAAACACCTTCAAGTATAGAGGTTTTTGATTTTGTGTATTCATCCCTCCCCCCTCCTCCCCCCCCCCCCCCCCCCAGATCGTGTGGTGAAGTTACTTTTTGCCTTTGCAGAAGCTACACAAGCTCAGTCAAGGTGGAGACAACGGAGAAGGAATCAGACAATGAGAATTCAACACAGACAGCAAAGAAAGAGGCCCCTGTGAAGAAAAGCTATTTGATTATGCTGAAGACCAGACCTGAGCTGCTTTTTCACACCGGTACGTTGCTTAATTAAATTACATATTCTTACCCAACTCACATAGATAGCAATAACTTCATTTTGTTGCTAAGGTATTGAAGCACTCATCCGTGGTAACACGGGGAGGCAAATCTTAAAAACAGAACTCTGTGCCATATAAGGCATGGTCCATGGTAGTTACCTCCCCTACCGGTGTCATGCGCATGTTACCGATGTATGTCCGGCACATGCGCAGGACACCGGTAGGGGAGGTAACTACCATGGACCATGCCTTATATGGCATAGAGTTTTGTTATTAAGAGTTACCTCCCCGTGTTACCACGGATGAGTGCTTCAATACCTCAGCAACAAAATGAAGTTATTGCTATCTATGTGAGTTGGTAAGTATATTAATTAAATCAAAGTTTACTTTTGAAACTTTATATTTGCTTTCATGTGCATGATGTGTGCCTACACTTAATTGAGCAGGCACTAATATACTCACATGTGCATGATGTGTGCCTACACTTAATTGAGCAGGCACTAATATACTCACATGTGCATGATGTGTGCCTACACTTAATTGAGCAGGCACTAATATACTCACATGTGCATATTGGCGTTCTGACATTCGCTAACACATGTGCACATGCATGCGCTTCTCAGATTAAACACTGTCTCCGGCAAGCTTTTCAAGATTCACTCAGACACACGCACGCACGTACAAACAAACACACACACACACACACACACACACACACACACACACACACACACACACACACACAGGCACACAAATATGCACAAATGAAATTCTCTTTAAAGTTAAAGGGATTGTCAAATCCTTGAATATGTCTAGCGGTTTGAGAATGCAAATGTTTTATTTAATTCCCAGTCTTGATTCTATTGATAGCTGATTTCTGGACTCTTTTTTTTTTCGTGCATTTGATTTCAAGTCTTCCATTGATTGCAGATTTATGGACTTTGGAGCTTTTTCATGCATAAGTTACAAAATGCTCTGGGCTTTTTTTGTGTCATCCAGTGCAGTGTGTGTTCTTTGGCGCTCTGGCAATGACGACATTGAGAATGAAGTATCTGTGGACACCCTACATGTGTGTGTTTGGAGCGGTCATAGTGGGAGACCCTCAGCTTTGGAACTGGATTCTTTTTCTTGTTAAGTCCAACAAACGTAGCATGGTGAGAAAATTGGACAGAGAGAGAGAGTTTGTGTGTGTGTGTGTGTGTGTGTGTGTGTGTGTGTGTGTGTGTGTGTGTGTGTGTGTGTGTGTGTGTGTGTGTGTGTGTGTGTGAGTAAGAAAGAGAGAGAGTGTGTGTGCAGACTTTGGCTTGTGATCCCCCCCTTCCCCTCCCCAATTTTATTTATTTTTGAATCGCAAAGTTAAACTTTAAACACACCATCTGTGTACCCACCAGAATTCCTATTTGCGTGGGGACCTGACTCAGTTTTCCTCCATACTGCTTAATGTCCTCACTCTCTCCCCCCCCCCCCCCCCCCCCTCTTTAAAAACAATACTGCAAAACCACTTTAGGGATAGAAAAGTCTGGTGTGTTTGTTTGTGTATCTGTCTGTCTATCTGTGTATCTGTCTGTACCTGCTTGTCTGTATGTCTGCTTTGCCTGTTTTTCTCTGTGTTGTAGCTAGTTCATGACCAATATTTTTTGGAGGTTATTTCAGCACTTTCTGTGTGTGTATTTGTCTCCAAGGTGACTGCCTGCAGACATGCATCTCTGGCAGTTGTTCTTGCCGCCTTGGTGGTTACAGTAAGTGACGTTTACTACTTTATAATTTTGTTTTATTTCAAAATGATTTTCATGGTAAAGTGGAGCAGATAATTACCTTGATACTTTTGGGTAATTTGTTGTTTGTACCACCTGTGCTAATGGCATTTTGTTCCCCTTGCAAAATAATAGATATGTTGTAATCATAATCCAATCAGTGTATTTATTTATGTACTGTAGGTTTTGTGCACAGTGAGTGAGTAACATTGAAAAAAATCTGCTGTGTTTAGTTATTTCAAATGGGTTTGAGTGCTTATCGACAATGCAACTGTGGATCGTAGCGCTGCGATTTGGTCGAAAACGGCTGGTGGTGCTAAAGTGGTCAATCGCACTTTCTTTGGGTTTAGTCGATATTTTTCAGCTCATGCCAAATTTGAGGCGAATCAGTCAAGAAACAAACACCCGAGCTATAAGCAAAGGAAAGTATGCATGAGCGCTTAATCGCATATAACTCTGGTGTTTGCAAAACGATTAGCTAGAATGTTTTCCCCAGAAAATATACCATCAGAATGTCATGTCATGCCAAATTTCAGGCAAATTGGACGATAAACACGTGAGTTATAAGCGGTCAAAAATGTGACAGAAAAACAGATTCACGTATGGACAGAACCCATTGTGTTTATACGTGAGTCCTAATCTATGCTTATTGGTATTATCGTATAATATATCATGTCCCATATAGGTCCTGGTTACCTCAGAGGACGTTAAACCCCAATAGTCAGTCATGCTTATTGGCCTTTTGCTTTCCACTCTTTCTCTTTTTCTCTCTCAGGCATTGCCACAGATATCTAAAGACTTGGAGGATTTGAGAGAATTCTGGGACCCTGATACTGTGGATCTCATGGAATGGATCAAGTAGGTTGCACTGGTTCTTCATTCATCTTCATTTCAGTGCCATTGACTTGTGTGCTTGCATTTTGCATGTGTGAGTGTGTGTGTGTGTGTGTGTGTCTGTGTGTGTGTGTGTCTGTGTGTGTGTGTGTGTCAGTGTGTGTGTGTGTGTGTGTGTGTATGTGTGTCAGTGTGTGTGTGTGTATGTGTGTGTGTGTGTGTGTGTGTGTGTGTGTGTGTGTGTGTGTGTATGTGTGTGTGTGTGTGTGTGTGTGTGTGTGTGTTTTATGGATTCTGTAGATAGGGTTGATGTTATAGACACTATAAAAAGTAAATTGTCAAAATGATCATTTTGCAAGCACCTTTGAAGGGGTCTTGCCAGTAATAACCTACATGAGTTTGGTGAAAATGCATTAGATTTTGCGCACTTAACAATATGTATACGCTCTTGAGCATGGTGTTCGTACTTTTGCGTATGTGTGACAACACAAAGAGAATGCAGAAAGTGTTATTAGCTGATTAGATTCAGACTTAGCGACTCCCGTGTCTGAAGACGCATGAGGCTGTCAGAGTGCTCCAGTTTATAGTGTATCCTGTACATTGGAACCCCCGACCTTTCAAAAACCTGGGAATGTCACATCCTGAAATGGAGGGAGTCTTAAAATGTGGTAATATTTACAGAGGTTATGAACAGAAAATTACATTTGAGAAAACAGGATCTTAAAAGGGAGGGAGTCTTCAAATGTGGTAAAATTCACAGAGGTTATGAACAGAAAATTACATTTGAGAAAACAGGATTTTAAAAGGGAGGGAGTCTTCAAATGGGAGTAAAATTCACAGAGGTTATGAACAGAAAATCTGAGAAAAAAAGATCTTAAAAGGGAGGGAGTCTTCAAATGGGAGTAAAATTCACAGAGGTTATGAACAGAAAATCTGAGAAAACAAGATCTTAAAAGGGAGGGAGTCTTATATTTGGGGGCCTTAACAGGGGGTCCACTAATTAACCCAAATTACAGCTTGTGTCCTTCTCTCCCTCGCAGAAGGAACACAGCCCCCATGGCCTCCTTCACGGGCAGTATGCAGCTGATGGCGGCCATCAAACTTTGCACTGGACGTCCGGTCAACAACCATCCACACTACGAAGACAAGGACCTTCGCCGCAAAACTAAACAGGTTGGTTATGGAATGACATAGTTCTAGGTTTCTTTTAACAAAAAAACAGGTTGGTTATGGAATGACATTGTTCTAGGTTTCTTTTAACAAAAATCCAGGTCGGTTATGGAATGACATTGTTCTAGGTTTCTTTTAACAAAACGACAGGTAGGTTATGGAATGACATTGTTCTAGGTTTCTTTTAACAAAAAGACAGGTCGGTTATGGAATGACATTGTTCTAGGTTTCTTTTAACAAAACGACAGGTTGGTTATGGAATGACATAGTTCTAGGTTTCTTTTAACAAAACCCCCAGGTTGGTTATGGAATGACATAGTTCTAAGTTTCTTTTAACAAAACGACAGGTTGGTTATGGAATGACATTGTTCTTGGTTTCTTTTAACAAAAAGACAGGTTGCAGGTTACGGAATGACATTGTTTAAGCTAGGTTTCTTTTACAGCTTCAGTACTGTTTTTGAGTCACTTGAGAAAAAGTGACTCTATGTAATCGGTCAGTGTTAGTCTGTCCGGCCGGCCGTCCGTCCGGCCGGCCGTCCGTAGACACCACCTTAACGTTGGACTTTTCTCGGAAACTATCAAAGCGATCGGGCTCATATTTTGTTTAGTCGTGACCTCCAATGACCTCTACACTTTAACGATGGTTTCGTTGACCTTTGACCTTTTTCAAGGTCACAGGTCAGCGTCAAAGGAAAAATTAGACATTTTATATCTTTGACAAAGTTCATCGGATGTGATTGAAACTTTGTAGGATTATTCTTTACATCAAAGTATTTACATCTGTAGCCTTTTACGAACGTTATCAGAAAAACAAGGGAGATAACTAGCCTTTTCTGTTCGGCAACACACAACTTAACGTTGGGCTTTTCTCGGAAACTATAAAAGTGACCGGGCTCAAATTTTATGTGAACGTGACTCATTGTGTTGTGAATAGCAATTTCTTCCTGTCCATCTGATGCCTCATGTAATATTCAGAACTGCGAAAGTGACTCGATCGAGCGTTTGCTCTTCTTGTTTCACATTTTTTGTCACGAGAAACTGTCACATGCCACTTGATCACTCAGCAGGCAGTATTTCTATCAGACGCAGATACTTCAAAAGACTTTCTGAAATCTGTGTGTATGTGTGGAGGGGGGTTGTTTGTATACTCTCAAAATTGTTATGGTTGCTATTGGTTAAATATAACAAAGCTAAAAGGAAAACTGAAACTACACCAAATTTACTGGCTTGATTAGGCTTTTGATAGACTGGTTGTTCCGAGGGGTTGCAGTTCAGAAAAAACAAGCTGGCTGTGTGTGCTCTAATGTCTGTATGGCTGTGTTTTATACCTGCATGTATGTAACATCAGAAGTTGTGAAAGAAACAATTAAAAGTCAGCAGAGACTTTCTTCTGAGATTTGTTAAAATCTCTTAGCAGAGCGAAAGAGAGAGAAGAAAGTATCCCTTCACAGACAGCCTATTGGGAGCATCAGACCCTCCTCAGGGGGGACCGAGATTTACAAAGCAAAGTCCCTTTGTGGGGGACGTATCACAATGAAATCTAGTCCTGAGGAGGACCATTGTTTTAGTACCTAGACCAGACACGTGTTTCGACACTATTATGTCTCATCAGTGGTCAGGTGGTACAGATGACGAGAGCTGTCAACCCATGGTATCCAACTAAGTAACTGCATGTATGTGTACAGCTGTACCAGGTTTACGGGCGGCGCACCCCACAAGACGTGCATGCCATCCTGATGGCACTCAGCGCTAACTACATCATCCTGGAAGACTCCATCTGTCTGGCCCCGCCCAGAAACAACTGTCGCACACCCGACATCATTGATCTCGATAATGGAGTGGTCTGTATACTTTGTTTGGATTGCTGTTTTGAGAATGTGTATATGTGTGGGTGTCAGTGTGTGTGTGTGTGTGTGGGTGGGTGTCAGTGTGTGTGTGGGTGGGTGTCAGTGTGTGTGTGGGTGGGTGTCAGTGTGTGTGTGGGTGGATGTCAGTGTGTGTGTGTGCGTGTCAGTGTGTGT
Organism: Littorina saxatilis; assembly: GCF_037325665.1. NCBI lineage: Eukaryota > Metazoa > Mollusca > Gastropoda > Littorinimorpha > Littorinidae > Littorina > Littorina saxatilis. The sequence continues at coordinate 67,978,056 of NC_090247.1, forward strand.
GTGTGTGTGTGGGTGGGTGTCAGTGTGTGTGGGTGGGTGTCAGTGTGTGTGTGTGTGTGGGTGGGTGTCAGTGTGTGTGTGGGTGGGTGTCAGTGTGTGTGTGGGTGGGTGTCAGTGTGTGTGTGGGTGGGTGTCAGTGTGTGTGTGGGTGGGTGTCAGTGTGTGTGTGGGTGGGTGTCAGTGTGGGTGTGGGTGGGTGTCAGTGTGTGTGTGGGTGGGTGTCAGTGTGTGTGTGGGTGGGTGTCAGTGTGTGTGTGGGTGGGTGTCAGTGTGTGTGTGGGTGGGTGTCAGTGTGTGTGTGGGTGGGTGTCAGTGTGTGTGTGGGTGGGTGTCAGTGTGTGTGTGGGTGGGTGTCAGTGTGTGTGTGGGTGGGTGTCAGTGTGTGGGTGGGTGGGTGTCAGTGTGTGGGTGGGTGTCAGTGTGTGGGTGTGTGTGGGTGGGTGTCAGTGTGTGTGTGTGTGTGGGTGGGTGTCAGTGTGTGGGTGGGTGGGTGTCAGTGTGTGTGTGGGTGGGTGTCAGTGTGTGTGTGGGTGGGTGTCAGTGTGTGTGTGTGTGGGTGTCAGTGTGTGTGTGGGTGTCAGTGTGTGTGTGTGTGGGTGTCAGTGTGTGTGTGTGTGGGTGTCAGTGTGTGTGTGTGTGGGTGTCAGTGTGTGTGTGTGTGGGTGTCAGTGTGTGTGTGTGTGGGTGTCAGTGTGTGTGTGTGTGGGTGTCAGTGTGTGTGTGTGTGTGTGGGTGTCAGTGTGTGTGTGTGTCAGTGTGTGTGTGGGTGGGTGTCAGTGTGTGTGTGTGTGGGTGGGTGTCAGTGTGTGTGTTTTGTAAGTGTGTCTGTTGTGTCTCTTGTTTGACGACCGACTTTAAAGGCTGTTAGGTTGAGGTTCTTGTGAATGATATGTTTTGTCAAAAATGAAACGTTCCATGACCAACCTATTCTTGTTTTTTCATTGTCCGTGTTGTTCAGATTCCCGACGGAAGCGAACCGAAACCTGGCCTACAGCGCAGCACAGTTCCACGCTTCTGTGACGAGGTGCGACACCAGAAGAATAATTACGCCAAGTACTTCAAGGAAGTCTTTATCAACAAAACCTTCAGAATCTATCAAGTCTTGTAGCCTCCTCCGATCGATGTACTTATTTTTGTTTCCTTTCTTTTTCTCTCCATTGCACTGACATTTTTAAAGTGAACCTGGAAAGCTGTGTAGGTTTTCTGAATAGTTTTAACCTTTTACTTTTGACATTTTTCTTTTATCTCCTTCTTCTTGTTCTTCTTGTTCTTCTAGTCAGTCATTGTCTGCAGATCTATGAAGTCTCGTACCTTTCTTCTAGTTTTGTCCATTGTTTGCTAAGTCTTTTTTTTTATTTTATTTTTTAGATGTCGTTTCTGGCTTGTGTTATTGTTAATATATATGTCTGTTATTCGGTTGTGAGGGATTTGTCTTTTGGAAGTGTTATTCTCTCCTGGAGGTTTTTTCCCCCATCTGTGTGAACAAGATCAGGGGAGGTAAGGGCCCGGAGGGTTAAATGGTGTCGGTGGGTCTGCATCAGGGGAGTTTAAGGGCCCGAGGTAAATCCAAGATTGAAGTATGTGTAGTCTCATTTCCCTGCCAAGTTATTTCATTTTCATTTTCATTTTTCATTTTCATTACTTTATTGTCCCATCGCTGGGAAATTCGGGTCGCTTCCTCCCAGTGGAAAGCTAGCAGCAACGGAGTCGCGCTACCCAGGTGTCTGCGTGTTTAGGTGTATTCAGCCACCTGCACTTATGGCAGAATGACCAAGGTCTTTTACGTGCCATTGTGATGACACGGGGGTGGGACATGGCTTCCGTCTCTGGGTCGGCACATAAAGTTGACCCGTGTCCGTCCCGGCCCGAATTCGATCCTGCGACCTTCCGATCACAAGTCCAGTGCTCTACCAACTGAGCTACCGGGCGATAATAAAGAAATTATGGAATTTACTTTGCCATCTGCAGTCAGTGAAATACCAAAACTTATTTCAAATAGCCAAAACTTTGCCGACATTTTGAAAGAGCCACCAAAAAAAATACCTTAAACTTCCAAAAAATTGCCAAAACTTTGAATTCTATATTTGCAAATTTGCAGAGGAAAATAAATCCTGGCAACTTGCCTTGTGTGAATATTTCAAGATGCATTTTTATATATTCGTCAAATCTTGCCACTGCGTGTGCTTCCAGGTGTTATGCTTTTCAATGATATAATGAGGCTAAGGATGATGGGTATATGTATTTGACACTTTTCAATTCAAAGTTATCTTAGGCAGCCAATGTCCATGATCATATTTGTAAAGCCAGCATTTTTCGGCACTTCCAAACTGACTGCATGCACCTCTGTACAGAGGTTGTTAGCTGATTTTAAATACAGTACATGAACTTACAAATTTTATGACACATGTAGGATATCTACTAATCATATATGAGAGATCATAAAAATATTTGCACTTTTACATGTTTCAGTGTTAATGTACATTTTGGATCGTGGAATTTTTGTATGTCTGCTTTTGCCCAGCATTCATTGGATGTGTACATGTACTTATAAGGACCAGTACATTTCCTTTTTGAAAAACAATCATTAGCTGAGATCTAGTGTTTGCTTCACCAATTTCTGTTCACCTATATAAAGAACGAAAATGATTGGAAGCACATTGGAAGAGTTTGTGAGAGAGAGAGCGAATAAGATCTAATTTATTGTTATAAAAACAGCAGAGTGAAGAAATCTGTGTGTGATATATTTTGAGACGGAGAAAATAACATCTTTTTAAACTGGTTGCTGATGATCTCTGGAAGAGCAAGGTTTTGAATTTATATTATATGTTTGCCTAATTTTTCTGTTTAAAAAGTGTTCCTATTAAGGGAAGAATCCCAAGTATGGTGTTTTCATTTGACGTTTATTGTGGATCCAAACATCTCGATCTATAGCTTTGTGATACATGTAGTATGATGTTTGTTTGGTGATATTTTTTAAAGAGAAATAGGCTGGAAAAACCACACAATTTTGTGACAAATACTTGTTACTGTTTAGTTATCATTTTTGGTTTTGTTTGTTTGTTTTGTTTGTTTGATTTTTCTCCACAGAATTGATGAGACTTGCAGGTGTGGAGATTTAATCTCAGTTAATTACTTTATAGCTTTCTTTTATTTATGTTTGCCAGTACACAAACTTTTAGACCGTTATTTGATATTGTGATCTTGTTCTGTTCTTTCAATGGAGTTTTTATGATTGCTGTACTAATGAGCTTCATTGTTTTATGAACGTGTGAACTCATGTGGTTTGCGTGTATGATTGTGTAATTGTAAGGAAATCTGAACATGAAGAAGTGAGAAGACTACTATACCTTTGAAAATTATGGTATTTTTTCCAAGCGTTTGTTAGAAAGTCTTCTTGGTCAGAAATAGCAATAACTGTTTTAGATTTAGTATAGAAGTATTGCAATCACTGTCAGTAGACTCAACACTTGGCGATCAAAATATTGAGGTTTTATATTCACTGTTACATGCTATGCTATTGCACATAGCAAGTCATCTGTTAGCATTAGTATTTGCGGCTTCCCATAAAGTCTTTGCCAAGAGTCACAAAAGTATTAGCTCTATTTTTCTACCGAAAGGAAACCTATTATTACCAAAGAAAGAAAGATATTTTATAATGATGCTGTATTGCATTGCATATTTATGATCTCAGTAGGTAGACATGTCATTAACTGCAAAGACCTGCTTACGCTTGAGACAACCTTGTCTAAGTTTTAGTCCATTTTAGTGAAGAGTCATCCATTGAGTAGAATTTTGCGCTTGTGTAGATCCTGCTTTGTTGAAGTGTGCACAGGATCGATACATGCAGTTGTTTGTTGCTGCAGGCTAGCATCAATGACTACTCTACCAATCATACAGTAAAGTTCATATGCACCATTTTCTGCCAACTTTCAGCAGACTTCTTAACGACTTTTGTTGGTATAAAATTGATGGAAAATTATTGCTACCCCCCGCGCGACTAACGGATTCTGTTTCTCCTTTTACCCTTGTTAAGTGTTTCTTGTATAGAATATAGTCAATTTTTGTAAAGATTTTAGTCAAGCAGTATGTAAGAAATGTTAAGTCCTTTGTACTGGAAACTTGCATTCTCCCAGTAAGGTAATACATTGTACTACGTTGCAAGCCCCTGGAGCAAGTTTTTGATTAGTGCTTTTGTGAACAAGAAACAATTGACAAGTGGCTCTATCCCATCTCCCCCTTTCCCCGTCGCGATATAACTTTCGTGGTTGAAAACGACGTTAAACACCAAATAAAGAAAGAAAAAAGTTATTGCTGTGTGACCAGTTTGAAGTAGCTGGCTGATTTTCAACCTTGAGAAATGTGCAGACAGCTAAATATAGCCTCAACCAGACAGCTAAATATAGCCTCAACCAGACAGATCAATCATCAGGGAAAATTCCCTCCAAAATAGAAATCCAAAGATAGATAGACAGCTAACATTCCAAAATTCAGAATCACAAAACAAGAAAGGTTGGTTATTGGAACATTTAATTATTGACAAAACATAACGTTACATTCACAGTACAAAGACCCAGTGGTCTTTAGTGTGGACAGACAGGCAAACACTTAATAATAAACTTATCTAAAAAAAACCACGTGACTTGCTGGCAAGATGCCGGTGAGGGAAGCGAGTTGCATTTTGGCGACAATTTTGAGATAAGTTCATAATGTAATTGTATCATAGGCGGCGGGGATGTAGCTCAGTCGGTAGCGCGCTGGATTTGTATCCAGTTGGCCGCTGTCAGCGTGAGTTCGTCCCCACGTTCGGCGAGAGATTTATTTCTCAGAGTCAACTTTGTGTGCAGACTCTCCTCGGTGTCCGAACACCCCCGTGTGTACACGCAAGCACAAGACCAAGTGCGCACGAAAAAGATCCTGTAATCCATGTCAGAGTTCGGTGGGTTATAGAAACACAAAAATACCCAGCATGCTTCCTCCGAAAAACGGCGTATGGCTGCCTAAATGGCGGGGTAAAAAACGGTCATACACGTAAAATTCCACTCGTGCAAAAAACACGAGTGTACGTGAGAGTTTCAGCCCACGAACGCAGAAGAAGAAGAAGAAGAAGTATCATAAGTGTGTGTTTGTCTGTTCACTTAAAAGACCACTGGGTCGACATACAGTCATTAATGTAACGTTTTGTTTTGTTAATAATTAAACGTTCAAATAACCTACTTTTCTTGTTTTGTGATTCCCTCCAAAATGGGTCCTACATTCGACAGTGCTCAGCTTGCTTTTTGAGTCAGTTAAAAATCGTGTGCCCAACTTGTCGTTTGTTTTGTCAAAGACCAATATCAGAATGAATATAGGTCCCTGCATGGTTTTGTCATTCCAAGTTTTGACCGACTTCTTATTCACAAAAATGTTATTGTATTTATTTTTTTGTTTGAACACTTGGTAAAACATCAACCTGCTTATGCTTTCTTGTGCTTTGTAGTTTAATATATGCTGCATCACTTGCTTACATTTACTCCATTCTTTGTGCCTGAAAGAGATTCTGTTTGTATGCGCATATAATGTATGTTATAGGTGGCAGGGGCGGATCAGTTGCTTTGTAAGGGGGGGGGGGGGGCACTTTGAATCGAAAGTGAATGTGATGGCTGCAAAGCGCCCGAATTTGCTAGGGGGGTCCGGGGGCATGCCCCCCCGGAATTGTTTTTGCCCAAAGAAGCAAAATGGTGCCATCTGGTGCCATTTGAACTTAGAAATGGTCAGAGAATCAGCATAGAAATTTTTTTTTTTTTTCTTCTTCTTTTTTTTTCTTTTTCGGGGAGGGGGGGGCACGTGCCCCCTGTGCCCCCCCCCCCCCCCTCGTCCGCCCCTGGGTGGGGTACACTGTGCATGTACATGCATTCTTGAGTGCATTCATGTGCACTTTGGTTCTGTTTGCTTTCATTGTTTTCTCTTTTTCGTGTAACATTGGTATCGCTGTTGATTGTTATTTGCTTGTAAATTTTCTTAAACATAAATATAGCTCATATATTTATATGTTAGGAAATACATTTCTTCTGTTCAATATATTCCTCTTGGACGATACCCCAAAATAACTCAGTTTTTATTATACCTTAATTGTAACTTTGACTAAGGTATGACTTTTTCCCGTAGTGGGGCACTGCGGTTATGAAATTAAAGGCCCCTCCTGTTTTTGGAACCGCAGGAGCTTTCTAGTTTGCTGTTAGGTAGATTTTTGGTTCCTCTTTCCTGTCATGCTCTCTTTTTCTTCATGAATTCTTTTCTTTTTTCTGCCTTCTTGCTCATTCACCTGTATTTTTTCCAAAAATCTCTTCTCTTGCCGCTTGTCTCGCGATTCATGTATAGTTTAATCTGTTAGTGTTCTGATGTAAGTCCAGCAGTAGATAGGTTAAGCCTATTTTAACATACTGGAAACTGGTAATCTTCCAGTAGGTATTAATTTAGTTTTACTAAAGCCTGCTGGGACACAAGTAATGGGTTAGTGCATTTGTAAACAGGAATCGCTTGACAAGTGGCCCCCTTCATCCCCCCCTTCCTCGTCCTGATATGGCTCTGCGTAGTCAGCTGGACGTTAAGCAACAAACAAACAAACAAACAAAGTATGACTTTTGACTGTCAGATACCCCCTGCGGGTTAGGGGGAAGAATTTACCCGATGCTCCCCCGTAAGAGGCGACTAACGGATTCTGTTTCTCCTTTTACCCTTGTTAAGTGTTTCTTGTATAGAATATAGTCAATTTTTGTAAAGATTTTAGTCAAGCAGTATGTAAGAAATGTTAAGTCCTTTGTACTGGAAACTTGCATTCTCCCAGTAAGGTAATATATTGTACTACGTTGCAAGCCCCTGGAGCAAATTTTTGATAAGTGCTTTTGTGAACAAGAAACAATTGACAAGTGGCTCTATCCCATCTCCCCCCTTTCCCCGTCGCGATATTACCTTCGTGGTTAAAAACGACGTTAAACACCAAATAAAGAAAGAAAGAAATGACTGTCAGATCGAGACAGTCATTAGAAGCGTTTGAGTTGAACAATGACTGCCTCGATCTGTGTCACATGTCATATTTTAGTCAAAAATACAAATATCATGTATGTATCCATCCATTTTACTTAGAATTCCTTTATTTTTTTATGATTGAACACACAAACATGAACTCTTTTTGTTGTCTTGGCTAGCCGCCTAAATATGAGGTTCAGTTTACCTCTGACATCACATGGCTCAAAGAAGGGAAATCCAGTGTTCAATCGATACATTTTTTCTGAAAATTGTCCATGATATAGTAGGCCTGTCCTTACTGTAGCATAATGCCCTACACAATCTGGCACAGGATAAAGTGCACGGCAACTGTGGCATAATCTTTGTCCATGAATATTGCTTTTTTTCTGGGCGAGATTGTATTTACACATATATAGTTGCTTATAAGGGCAATATCCTGTTGTATGTTATGTGTGCGTGTTGCTGTAGCTATACACAAGGGCCATTAATATTTAAACAATGAATTTCCCCCAGCCTCAGAACAAATATCACTGTACTGGTTCAACCAGCCTTGTGACAAATCATTATCCATGTATTTGGTCAGCTTGATCTCTTAGGAAACACCCCTGAAGCTGACATGTACAGAAAATGAGAAACAGTGGAACCCCCCCTTTTAAAACCTCAAAAAAAGCCAAGAAAACAAGGTCTTAAGGGGGGACAGGGTAGGCAAGCACTTTTTTTTTTAATTTTGGAAACAGCTTGCTGCTTGTTTGATTTTTGCAAGCAGAATAACCTAATTAAGGGAAACCATTTTAAATTTTGAGTGAAAAGCAATTTTTGGGGGTTTTATTCACCAAAATGTGAGAAAAACGTTATAAAATGTGCTTTTTTTAAAATGTTGCAGTTTGTGAACCAGTTTATGCTTTGATCCAATTTTTCTTCTTTGCAGCAATATGTGTGTGTTTAATAATTCTGTGTATCGAAAAGCATTTCTAAGCAATATATTGTTTTAATTTAGCATTTTCAGTTACCGGTTCAGTTCTGATAAGAAAAATACATGAAATCCTAACTGTCAGACTCATAAAAACCCAACCAATGCACTGAACTCTTATTCCATACACAGAACTGATGCTGTACAACTCATAAACAACATATACAAAAACTGAACAAATCCATCTAGCCTTTCAAAAGTTGCAACATTTTAATTGTAGCATTTTGTCTGAAAATTACATTCAGAGAAAACAGCATTTTAAAGATTTGAACCAGTACATAAAAAAACCAGTAGCACAGTGCACCCTGAATTCATATGTTTTTATCAGAATGACCACTTTACTATGTAGGGAAAAGGATTTGACAATCAAATTATCAGGATTTTTTTTATATATATCATATGAAAACAACCATCTTTGTTTGTACCGATATGAAAACATGAATCAGAACCAAACTGTCAGACTCATAAAAACCCAACCAATGCACTTAACTCTTATTCCATACACAAAACTGACGCTTTACAAATCATAAACAACATAAACAAAAATGAAACAAATCCATCAAGCCATTCAAAAGTTGCAACATTTTAATTACAGATGTTTGTCTGAAAATTACATTCAGAGAAAACAGCATTTGAAAGATTCCAACCAGTACCTCAAACTAGTTGCACAGTGCAGCCTGAATTGATATGTTTTTATAAGAATAACCACTTTACTATGATGGGGAAATGATTTGACGATCAAATTATCCAGACTTTTTTTAAAAAATCATTTGAAAACTCATCTATGTTAGTGCAGATATGAATCAAAACGAAACTGTCGGACTCATAAAAACACAAGGAATCCACTGTATTCTTATTCCATGCACAGAAATGGTGCTTCACAAATCATAAACAACATATACAAAATTGGAACAAATCCATCTTGCCATTCAAAAGTTACAACATTTTAATTACCACATTTTGTCTCAAATTACATGTAGAGAAAACAGCATGTAAAAGAGTCTCACTAGTACCCCGGTAAACTAGTACCACAGTAGAGCTTGAATTAATGGGGTGTTTTTTTTTAACCAGAATAACACTTTAACTATGAAGGGGAAATGATTTGATAATCAAATTATCAGATTTTTTTGATTTAAAAAAAAATCATATGAAAACATTAAAAAAAGTCAATTATTTGTGTTTGTGCTGATATGAAAATATTGATCAGAACCAAACTGTCAGACTCATAAAAACCCAACGGATGCACTGATTTCTTATTCCATTGCATAGAAATGATGCTTCACAAATCATCAACAACATTACATAATTATATATACACAAATGGAACAAAGCTATCAAGCCATTCAAAAGTTGCAACATTTTAATTACAGTATTTCTGTGCTCAATCCTAACACTGCAGCAAATTTCTGTAAAGCTGAATGTCCCTTTCCATGTACCAACATGGTCATACGCGGATTATTTAAAATGCAACTTTACCACCCGAAGCGTTGCAAACACCGGGAGAAGAGTAAACAACTGCAGACTTGAATGCAGAATGGACACTCATATGCACTCCAGATGCAGGGCCTGTGCAAATCCTTGGGCTGATGCATCACCTTCTTTCATAATCAGACTGCTATCAGACAAGCATTCAGTACAGGATATAAACCTTTCAGCAATAGATTGAGCTGATCAATGTTGACAAAAGCCCAACACATGTCAGCGGAGTGACGTTGCACAGTACCAGTATCCATATCTGCTTGTGATGGGTCAGAAGATGGCAAAGTATCTGTATCTTCTTATGGTTGGTCAGAAGATGGCAAAGCTGATGTTTCTGCTGTGGAAGAGGGTAGTTCCGGTTTAGCAAACTTTTCCATCAGGTCAATCTTTCTCCTCGCTGCCACCACAGGAGGACTGGCTCTCCCCTTGCTCCAACCTAATAAATACACAAACACTGATTTAATATTTGATACAACTGTCCATGGTTTTTGTTTGTAATAAGCTGCAAATTTTAAGACTCAATATAAACGTCAACAAGTGCTTGTACTTTATTTTGCAAATGACCATGTTACATGGGGTGTACCTCAACTTTTTGGCTAGGCTGGTAAATCAGAAATCCCAATCAGCCCCCAACCACTGAACCAGGCGGGTTTTCTTACAACCACCTCAGCGGCTCGTACCCACATATGTCGGTTGACGAACACACACACACACACACACACACACAAAAGACATTCATTAATTAATTGGCCCCTATCACAAAATGTACATGTCAAGTTTACTATGGGATTAGAGTAACCACACAATCACATACACACAGGAACTAATACTGAAACTAGCTGAATTATTTTCTTTCTTTCTTTCTTTCTTTTCATATTTTTCCTTTAAAATTAATTTATTTCATCACACTTGCTATGTATTTGCTTGTTTCTTGTCTGTTGTCTGTTTTGTGTGTGTGTGTGTGTGTGTTCTGTGTGTGTGTATACATTTTCAGATTTTCTAAACCTAGCACTGTTTGCAGGTGATCTTTATGCTTTTGATTCATGAGTTGCATCCCCAGTCCTTTAGTTTAACTCTTTTTTTTTTCTTTGGTGAAGTAAATTGGATCTATTTTTTTTATTCCTTAGTTAATGGAAAAGATTTGACAACAATATTGCTGTCAATGATAGGTTGGTCAGCCATGCTGGTGTAAACCAATCCTTTAGAATTAGAGAACGCTCTATAGTAGGGTACTTATTTTCCTACGGTCAATGACCAGAAACAGAAACTGTGTCAGTCGTACATCGCTCAGATGCTGCTTCTCAGTTTGACCCCAGACAAAGAATACTGATGACATGTTACACCATAGTAAGCTCTCAAGGACTGGCCAGCGAAGAACAATAAAATAGGGGTTGTGAAGACGATATCACAGAGATGATCGAGGGAGGGGGGGGGGGGGGGGTGCGGCGGCAGCATGGTCAGTAAATTGGATCAAGAAACCCGCAAAATACTTCAGACACAAACAGTTTATCATTTACCTGCAAAACCTAACACATTCTTACAACAACAACAACATAACGATGTGCAATAAATCACGTTGTCAAACAAACAAGATCGAAAAGAGAAAGAAGCAAAACCCACCTCGTCTAGTCAAGAATCTTAGAATGTCGTCTGCTTTAATACGATCATGTTGGTTCATTTCGGAGTGTTGTTACTTCCTTCTACTGTTCGCTGCTGCTGGTTCATCTTTTTCTGATATTTCTTGCCACTATGCCGAACATTTCCAATGTTAGGGTTGTTCTCCGCAGCTCTAAACTTTGAAAAATGCTGCTGAATCGGTGAAAACGTCATGGATTTGTTGACACCGGGGGACTGATAAGTTATCTACTGCGCTTGCGCGAAATGCCTTTGACCTACATATATTTGCATATATTAATTCCGGGGTTTCGGTTGGAACGGATTCTCTCTCTTTGTGCCTATGTCAACGGAAATTCCCCAACGGTGATGACGTCATCTTGAAGAACGGAAATTTCCACACAGTTTGAACAGCGAAGGGTCATGTCATGTGCGCACATTTACCAGCACGGAGTATCCAAAGTTGACCATTTTTTCGTTTTTTTGGATAAAACACAGACAAAAACAACAAAACATCGGTTTGAAAATGGTTTTATTTACATGAATACATGTCTAAAATGACAAAAGCAGATTATTGAATGCATTCCAGGATGTTCAAAGGTGTGAAAAATGCAACAACCCCAAAAAGGTGTATGAGACCAAAAATAACTCATTTTGCCTACCCGGTCTGCCCTTAAAAAGGAGGGAGTCTTAAAATGGGGGTAATTTTACAGAGGTTATGAACAGAAAGTCTGAGAAAACAGGGTCTTAAAAAGGAGGGAGTCTTAAAATGGGGGATCTTACAAGGAGGGTTCCACTGTATTGTAGTTGCATCACATCAGTCAGTCATGATGATTGTAGTTGCATCACATCAGTCAGTCATGATGATTGTAGTTGCATCACATCAGTCAGTCATGATGATTGTAGTTGCATCACATCAGTCAGTCATGATGATTGTAGTTGCATCACATCAGTCAGTCATGATGATTTAGTTGGTTGTATGACAAATTTGAAAGGGCTTCCCATGTTTTTGAGGCTTGTTTATCTTTGGGTTAGAAAGGAGTGAAATGATATAAAACTGGCACAGGACAGCTAGGGTCTTTAGGGGATATGTTTTTTGATGCAATACATATACCTCACAGTGTAATGCAACACAAACATTTTCAAGCACTTTAAAATTCAAGTCTTGCAGCAGAATTTTATCAATACTTATTGCCAATGAAACTGACTCAAAACTGTCTCACAGCTGGAACATTCTCTGTCTCTCAAAATCGCAGGAGCTTTTTTTATGGTAATTTCATAGACTATTTTCTGGCACCTGCATGTGTACCTCACACAAATTGTCATTTGTGCCACTCCTCTGCTACATTGCACTTAACGAATCCGCATGGGGGAAAAGGTTGGCATTATTTTTTCATTAAATATTTAACCTGAACTTCATCAGATTTATAAATTCAATTCTTCTTCGTTCATGGGCTTAGACTCCCACGTTCACTCATGTTTTTAGCACGAGTGGATTTTTACGTGTATGACCATTCAGGCAGCATAAGCCGATTTCGGAGGAATTCAATTTGTATTTGTAAGAAAATGTTCCTGCCACTATTTTGTTTTGTTTTGGTTATATTGATTTAAATGGTTCTTTCATTGCTGTGGTTGGTTTATTGTATGGTTGGTCTTTATTATGGTGGATTTTATGACCCCCCTTGAACATATGGATGAGGTCGATGCACGCTCTTTTTACGTTGCACCATTTTTAATTTGTACTTCTTCACACAAATTCTTGGTATTGACATTTTTTTAACTTGAACTCTGCATTTTTGTCAGTGTGTAAATCTATACACACTTTATTTCTCTCCCTTTACTCTGCATTTTCAGTGTGTACTTCTTCACACAAATTCTTGGCATTATTTGTTCACACTTTATACTCTAACTTGGCATTTTTTTCAGTGTGTAATTCTTTACACACATATTTTCCTTTCACTCTGCATTTTCAGTGTGTACTTCCTCACACTAGTTCTTGGCATCGCCACTCTTTTTCCTTTCACTCTGCCTTGTTTTCAGTGTGTAATTCTTTACACAAATTCATGGCATTAATATCACATGTGCTTCCTGTTGTAAACACCCATGTGGCATTGCTGTGCTAAGTTCCCCAAAAGACCTTTGGAAGGATCTGCAAGGACCATAATCTCATTGTACAACTTTAAATCTCTTATTGCACGTTCTTGTACCCTTTTGTACCCAGTTGGTTGTGATTCAAATGTTGCCTTTTTTATACTGTTTCACTGTGCTGTATTTAAGATGTTTATGAAAAAAGTTGAAACATACGACTGCTGTGTTGTTTCTATGAGGACTGACAGTGTGTGTATGCTGGAGTCAGACAGACACGAGACAAAATTCGAAGAATACAAAATATTAATAGGCGAGGCACTTCTATGGTGAGAGACTGTTCGTGTGTGAGACTGTGTGCTGCATGCCCAAAATCAACCAACCAATCCATCAGCCAATCAACTAGTACCTGCATACACTCATAGGAACTTGGAGCTATGCCTGAAGCCCGAATTGTCATGATCTGATAAGCAGTGAGCCAAAAGAAAATGCAAAATTCTCCTCCAAGAAAGATCAGAGTACAGTGGAACCCCCTTTTAAGACCTTACTTTTTACACCCCCGGTATAGGGGTGTGTATAGGTTTCACTCGATGTGTTTGTGGCGGTGTTTGTGTTCGCAAGTAGATCTCAAGATTGAACAGACCGATCGTCACCAAACTTGGTGAACAGGTTCTATACATTCCTGAGACGGTCCTTACAAAAATTGGGACCAGTCAAACACACGGTTAGGGAGTTATTGGTGGATTAAAATTATACAATGACTTATAGACGGACACCCCCGTTGGTCAAAGGGAAATAACCATTCTCACTGCCACCAACTGAGAAGGTTATTTCCCTTGACGGGGGTGTTTTTCCTATCAGAGGAATTTCTTGTTTCTTTAGATTTTTTGTTCATATAACAAATTAACATCCATTTTAAGACCTGATAAATTTCAGATTTTTGTAGGGGTTCCACCGAAATGATCATTTTACGATGCTGCAGCTCCAAAACTGCATCGGGCAATCTTTTCACACTTCACGTCACATGCACGCATTCACGTCACTCTCCACACACACACACACAAACCAAACAAGCCACAGCCTATTTTGTGGAAAGGACAATAAAAGATCCAAATTTATTGTACACGGTGGGGAGCTCGGGTGCGCAGCACAGCAAATGGAGAGCAGCGCAGCAAGAGCCCCAGATGCAGGCAGCACACATCGAGCCCTGCATGTGCTCACACGATAATAACGTAGAGAAGTCATACGAGGAATAATAATAATAATAAAAACCAGCAAACATGGAATCAAACACAGATTGCGATGCGAAAAAGAACCAAAAAAAGTCTGTCACATTTCATTATCGGATGTTATTAGAAAAGACAACCTTACATGGATTGTGATGTAAACAGAAAAAAATGTGTCATATTTCATTATTGGATATTATCTGAAATGACAAGAGGAAGAAATGGGGTTGACAGGGTAGGATTTGTCTTGTTTGTAAGGGGTAATAATTAAGTAAAGCTAACAAAACCCATGTTCTTCACCGACTGAGCACAACAAGGTTATCCAGGTGGATCTCTTCAGAGTTGTGGATGAGAAAAAATGGAAAATATGCCCTGCTTGTTTCTAATGACTAATAAATGTTGGTACACTTATATAAAAAGGTTGATTAGGGTTTAAAATACTAGGACAAGCAGAATAAAAAGTGCTGCCAAAAATAACCAACGCAAAGGCAAGATTATTACTGCAAAGCCTGGTGTGTTTTATGCCTTTCTTCTCAGATTACAGATGGCAATGACACACCACCGCAAACGATTTAAGACTGGGTGGTTTACAAAAAGGTCTTAAACTAAAACAATTATCGTATTCTCAGCATTTAAAAATAACTGTGGTAATAAAACATATGTCTAGTTTTGCCGCAAAAAAACACAGTTTTGGGCTCAACAACAAAACTTGAGTTAAACTGTCTTCATTACCTCAAAGGTAATATTGACTTAATCATTGATAACACATTAGCACAGCAAACATGATTGCCAAATATTTCAGTGGGTTAAGAGATACAGGTCGCAACATAAAAAGAAATGAATACAACACAAACAGAAGAAAGAAACCCCAAAAGATGGACACAGAAACAACAGAGTTCAAAGTACTCTCTAATAATTTCAGAGTGGGAGGAATAACAGAAACAAAACTCGATAATACTAACCAATACTGTCAAACACAATAACATAAAGCCTAAATGCCATAAAATAATACAAAAGAATTAAAAAAATGGGTCATCTTGACTTGGGCTTTCTGGTGTGCACTGCATGTCAGTGCGTGGACAAATACCGGGCTTAGATCCCCCGAAGTCGCAAATGAAGAGAGAAACAAGAAGGGCAAAGCCCATACGACTCACATGCTTTACACATTTTTCCTACCAAAATACATGTGACCTTGACCCAAGGTCAAGGTCATCCAAGGTCATGCAACACAAAGCTGTTAATTCAAGACATAGGAAGTACAATGGTGCTTATTGGCTCTTTCTACCATGAGATATGGTCACTTTTAGTGGTTCACTACCTTATTTTGGTCACATTTCATAAGGGTCAAAGTGACCTTGACCTTGATCATATGTGACCGAATGTGTCTCATGATGAAAGCATAACATGTGCCCCACATAATTTTTAAGTTTGAAACAGTTATCTTCCATAGTTCAGGGTCAAGGTCACTTCAAAATATGTATACAATCCAACTTTGAAGAGCTCCTGTGACCTTGACCTTGAAGCAAGGTAAACCAAACTGGTATCAAAAGATGGGTCTTACTTTGCCCTATATATCATATATAGGTGAGGTATTGAATCTCAAAAACTTCAGAGAAAATGGGAAAAATATGAAAAATAGCTGTTTTTTAGGCAACATTTATGGCCCCTGCGACCTTGACCTTGAAGCAAGGTCAAGATGCTATGTATGTTTTTTGGGGCCTTGTCATCATACACCATCTTGCCAAATTTGGTACTGATAGACTGAATAGTGTCCAAGAAATATCCAACGTTAAAGTTTTCCGGACGGACGACTCGGGTGAGTACATAGACTCACTTTTGCTTCGCATGTGAGTCAAAAAGGATTTTACAGTGCATGTCAAAATACCGGGTGTGAATATACCCTCAAAAATATCAAAGGGAGGGGGAAAAAAGTTTATGGCAACTTATCATTAACGTCATGGCTGCAACTGTCATAGTTCCTTAGTAGAAACAAAACAGAATCTCCAAGATGTAAAATTTCACATGATTCTATCTCAAAGCAACTGGATAGGCTTTCTTGTTCTTCGTTAATCCTGGCTATATGGCAGTGGGGCGTGTGTCTGTTCTGATCTGACATAATCACCTGCAATTAGTGCTGTATTACTGCATCATCAACTGCAGACGAATTCCAGAACTGCTTACAAATATATTCTCAGCAATGTCATTGTGATCTCAAGTTTGAGCTGGCACAAATAAGCTAATGACTTCAATTCAATATGACTGTGTTGGTCACATTTAAAGCACCTTTTCTTTCAGGTTAACGCCTTGATGAGTCCATTAATTACAGGCTAAAACCAAAACCGGTCAACTGCTCCACTCGCACACAATGATTGACCCTAAACTGTTAGGTCTGTTCATCATTCATCCTGAGTCACAACTGTTATGTTTCTACACTCACTACCTACAACACAGCCAAGTCATCCTAATTCATTGATATTAAACAGAAAAAAAGAGAAAGAGGAAGGGTATAGGGTGCCGTGAATGCACAGAGATTGTGTACAGAACTCCAATATTCCATCATAAGCCAATGTAAACAAAACTTGTTTCTGCAAATGGTCACAATGGCGTTCAAAACGTGAACAATAAACACCAAAGACGCTTAAAAATAGTATTGAAAAAGCAAGAACCTGAGACAGCAAAGCGTCCAAAGCAACAACAATCAACTTGTCTACAATCAAAACTCAGTTTGACCAACAGCGCTAACGTCAAAAACACAGTGGTAAGCGCAGTGCTTCAACAGCTACTGAATTTTAAAATACAATTTGCACCACTTTCAAAGCAAACAGCAACAAACGGAAGGAAGTAAGGTACGTCAACAAAACAGGTTTGGGTAGAAGTGAGATGGGGGTGGGGGTAGAAGTGAGATGGGGGTGGGGGGTAGAAGTGAGATGGGGGTGGGGGTAGAAGTGAGATGGGGGTGGGGGGTAGAAGTGAGATGGGGGTGGGGGGTAGAAGTGAGATGGGGGTGGGGGGTAGAAGTGAGATGGGGGTGGGGGGGGTAGAAGTGAGATGGGGGTGGGGGGTAGAAGTGAGATGGGGGTGGGGGGTAGAAGTGAGATGGGGGTGGGGGGTAGAAGTGAGATGGGGGTGGGGGGTAGAAGTGAGATGGGGGTGGGGGGGTAGAAGTGAGATGGGGGTGGGGGGTAGAAGTGAGATGGGGGTGGGGGGTAGAAGTGAGATGGGGGTGGGGGCAGGTGGGAAGAAAACCTTCAAGTGCTATTTTAATCACTTGCACATTTCTACATAACAAACTTAAAAGAAAAGAGAAATACTGCATACATACACACACAAACAGAAGAAAGGTATGTTGGTATCATTACACGACAATGGTAGGCTATATTCGACATACTTCCACAAGCCAAACTGACAGCAAAGCATTTCAAAAGAGTGAGTGTTTGAGCGGACACTCACATGCGCATACATAATGTTGAAATTCACAGGCAGTTTGTCACAATAACAACCATAGGCAGTGCATAAATAGCTTGCTAGACAATGAAAACAATCACACTGACTCATCTCTTCACAAGATCTGTGTAAAAAGAGACTAGCTTGCCCTTTTCACAGCAGACAAAAATCCCATTTAGTTCAAACAATAAACCCCACAAGCTTCACAGACAAGTGCTAGTTACTTCAATAAATAAGCAAATTGCAAAAGAAAACAAAATTGAGAAGATATTTAGAAAACAACACCAGTTCTGACACTGACAGTATGTATCACTTGCACACAACTTGAAGCAGGCGAGCCCTCACATAGTCTTGAAATTGTATCCCACGACAACAATAATGATGCTCACATGTGCCCACACATTTCTTCTTGACACAAAAGACATGCAGAGACGTACATTTCACCAAGAACTTTACAGCATTTCTTGACCATCCAGTACACATGGCCTTTCCACAATTGACACGGAAAGCGAAAATATCGAAAATGGGTCAATGACATCACTTGAGTGAAAGGCGCAAATGGAACCAACACAGCACAGATGTAGCCCGTCTAGTGAATGAGCCAAGTGACATTTCTCATCAAAGCTAAGTAAAACGTCTAAATACTTCTACGCTGTTAAAATGGGAAAAAAGTCTACAATCTATCTAATTTAAAAATGTTTCTTTCTTTATTTGGTGTTTAACGTCGTTTTCAACCGTTCAATTAAAAATGTTTCTGTTGTACCAAAAAGTACAACTTTTCTGAGGCTTCCATGCGACAAGAAACTATCTCAGACACTGGAATAACTGTCCCTTAAGCTTCTATTCCTAAAACTTTTCTCAGCTGTAAACAAGTCAAATAAACAATTTCTTTCTTATCTGTCCAGTTTCCTGGGGGTTGTTTCACCTTTAGTTCAAGTCCTTTCAGTTTCGACCTCCACTCTTTCTTTGTCTCTTTGGCGCTCCACTTCGGAAAACAACACATACAAACCTTTTCTGAACTCTAAACTTAGGGAAACAACATGAAATCTACATGACAATTAGCTAACACAAATCATCTTCAAGACTACATTTGCGCTGGTCGGAGGGTGTCTGAATGGCGACATAAATTCTCACTGGAAACAAATACGCTGCACAAGGTCACGGTTCATAAGATGACCTGGCTGCTCAGAGCACAACCCCATCAATCACAATACATGTAATACAAAGTACGTAAAAAGGAGAAGATTTAACACAGACCATGACTGCGGATTCTGCCTCTCGAGAAAGATAGAGAGAGGGGGCAGACAGAAAGGACAGTCATGGTGCTTTGTGAGCTGCCAGAAGAAATTCTTCATGACGTTGATTGAGATGACGATGCATAATCACAAATAGCCTTTTGACGAAGTAGGCCTTAATTAACCAAGCTTTCGCTCACTGATGCACACACTCACAACCAATTAAAGCACATCACACACATCCCCCGCGATCACACAGACAGGGGAGTTCACATCAGAACGAAATAGCTAGGCATGAGCAACCACTCACACATTAAGTTACAACCGAAACAAGCACCCATGCTTCAAGTCTTGGCCACCCCTTCGCATAATACGAGAAAAGTGTCTCTGTTCTCCGGCCTTGGAGGATGAAGACCAGATAATTACTGCACAAGACAACCCCTTTCCTAACCAACTGATAATCTTTGAAAATATCATAAATTCCGGACACATCTTTTCTTTATTTGGTGTTTAACGTCGTTTTCAACCACGAAGGTTATATCGCGACGGGGAAAGGGGGGAGATGGGATAGAGCCACTTGTCAATTGTTTCTTGTTCACAAAAGCACTAATCAAAAATTTGCTCCAGGGGCTTGCAACGTAGTACAATGTATTACCTTACTGGGAGAATGCAAGTTTCCAGTACAAAGGACTTAACATTTCTTACATACTGCTTGACTAAAATCTTTACAAAAATTGACTATTCTATACAAGAAACACTTAACAAGAGTAAAAAGAGAAACAGAATCCGTTAGTCGCCTCTTACGACATGCTGGGGAGCATCGGGTAAATTCTTCCCCCTAACCCGCGGGGGGTTTCCGGACACATGCATACACAGACAAACCTACAATAGACATAATAATAATTTTCGTTCAAATAACACTCAAGATCATGAATCTCAATACAGCTGACAAACACTAACATACAATTTCACCCGCGATCACAGAAAACAAACCTCACTGCAAAATGTATACAAACAAATCGGTTATCCACACACAACACAAGGCATAAGAATAGAAGTATCTGCATCTGGGAGGCAGGGAAACTCGATAGAGGGGAAGGGCGTCATGAGAAATGTATGGTATGAGCAAAATAGATATCTGGACAACTGATGCTCAGCTCTACACATGTCTACTGATACCTTGGAAAAAGTATCAAAGCGTTCATAGAGTGATCAATCCCAAGTGAAGATTCAATATCAAAAAGAAATATGAACTATCTGTACAGAAGAGTGAAGGAACGAAGAGAAATTCAGTGTAAACCCTGTCATAATTACAATGCGCATGGCTAACCACTCATTTAGAAACAGCATGGTGTATATGGCAGAAGCCATTGGACACTACAGGGATGCATGATCAAACAAGTTCCGGGCAAACCAGGGATGCTAAGCAAAGGTCATAATTACTTTCAACCCTGTTGAAGTCAGTCTTGTTCTACTACCATCAACGTCCCAAACTAAAAAAAATTCAAACTGGATTTCATTTTCAAGTTTTACAGCTCAAGTTACTGCCCAATGGCTTTCGTTAAAATCACAGAAACTTGAAATTTACAGAAACATAATTATAATCGATGCACACAATTCGTTATTGTATAATGTAAACCGACCAGTTCTGGTCCTACATTTTGATTGATTTGTTACTTTGCTTATTTTGTCTCCCCCCCCCCCCCTATTTTCTACAGATAACATGCCACTTTGAAAAAGTTTTTGATTTACTTTTGTGTTCCTAACTTTGCATATCACTTCCTTCTGTATCACACAAATCAGAAATTTGAAAGTACCCATGCATCACTCACAGCATAATGCAAATTTGATTAACATTAAATGACCAGGTACTAGTCTGGAAAAGGACCAATGGCTGTGAAGAAAGGGGGGGGGGGGAAAGCTACACACAACATCAACCCTTTCCATTACCACCTTCCTCCACCCTCTAAATTATTTACATACCACATCACATCCACGATTCACAGCACAGAGCTTCATAGAGTCGATTCACCACAAATGTAATGGTGAAAAAAAAACTACAACAAACCAAACCACACTCTAAAATCTGTTCATTAACCAACTCATTACATCAACAAGAAAAGCAAATGCTGATACGACTCACCTTTCGTGGTACACTGAGCCCAAAAAGTTAAGGATATTTTTTCAGTGGTATACCCCAGATGTTTAACAGCAGTTTTTGGGTCAGAAATTAACGTGTATTTTAAGATCTGTCTTTCTTCTGCTCAAAAATGCCTTTCAGGAATCTGAGCAATATTTGGGCATGACGTCACATGTTCGTGACCATGCCTACCCTAAAAAATGGCGTTTTTTGATGGCATGATTCACCATCAACTGTCAAAACGACGACTTAAACTGAACGATATTTTGCATTTTTTACACCAAAATGTTTATTTGGTGTCTTACCTAACAAGTCATACAAAGTTCGTTCAAATCCGTCGCACAGTCAGGCTAATCTAGCGTGTAAAGGAAAGCGACCACTATCCTGAAAAACAGCAAAAAATCCAGGGTTTTTGTGGTGCTTTTCAATCAATCAATCAATATCAATCAATCAATCAATAGGACGCTTATATCGCGCATATTCCGTGGGTACAGTTCTAGGCGCTCTGCAATGATGCCGTGTGAGATGAAATTTTATACGGCCAGTAGATTGCAGCCATTTCGGCGCATATTTACCTTTCACGGCCTATTATTCCAAGTCACACGGGTATAGGTAGACAATTATTAACTGTGCCTAAGCAATTTTGCCAGGAAAGACCCTTTTGTCAATCGTGGGATCTTTAACGTGCACACCCCAATGTAGTGTACACGGGGGGTGTTCAGACACCGAAGAGAGTCTGCACACAAAGTTGACCCTGAGAAATAAATTTCCGCCGAACGTGGGTTTGAACTCACGCTGACAGCGGCCAACTGAATACAAATCCAGCGCGCTACCAACTGAGCTATGTCCCCGCTTTTGCTGGGTAGCTGCAGTTGATATGCAATACATATAAAACTACAAATAGCAGCCTCTCCAAATTACACAGAACGATGACAAAGACCCTCATCTGAATTCGCGCTAGTACTTGGAGCAAACAGAACCCGAGAATGGACGTTGTAACGGTTTTCCGTTAAAAATTTGCAAACGTTCATAACGTCCTAGAAACAAATGTGACATGCACGCAATTCTGTGTACTTTGCAAAGAATGGTGCCATTACATGTGTGCCAAGTTTCAGAAACATTCTTTCGTGGGCTCAAAAGATATAGCCTCATGACTTTGAAGAAATAAAAAGTAAAATCTCACTCCGCTCTGCTGTTCTATTTTTAGACGATGACGTCTGCAAAACTCATATCAAGGTGGCTGAGTGATCAGGACACACACTTTCCACTATCGAGACAATGCTCTTGCAGACTCTTAAAAACCTGGCGATGTCCATCTTCACAGCTCCATTTCGTAGCATTCAAACTGTCTGATTCGTCACAGCAAATGCCAGATTGTGTCTCGCCGCTATCAAGACGACGATGAGAAAAACCCAGTGTTGCCTCCATCTGACGTCATATTTTTTTAATTATATGACGTAAGAGGGTTAGACGTCACGCAAAGGAATTACTGAAAGTCTCGGTCATTGTTATTGTGAGCGGGCCGAGACTACTTGGCAGATCCAGGGTCTCGCTTTCTTGCACAGTTTCACCTATGCTTACTGTGTGTGTGTGTGTGTGTGTGTGTGTGTGTGTGTGTGTGTTTTTTAAATTATATGACGTCATGTCTGCATTCTTCTGTTATTTGATTCTTTGTCCTAAATAGTAAAAAAAAGTTGCGCGAGACACCAGGGGCAGTATTTTTCACCTCTTTTCAAACGATCATACCTTTTGAGCCCGTGAAAGAATGTTTTTGAAACTTGGCACACATGTAATGGCACCATTCTTTGCAAAGTATACAAAGTTGCGTGCATCATTGCATGTTACATTTGTTTCTTAGACGTTACAAACGTTTCCAAATTTTTAACGGAAAACCGTTACAACGTCCATTTTTGGGTTCTGTTTGACCTAAGTACTGGAACATATCCAGATGAGGGTTTTTGTCATCGCTCTGTGAAATTTGGAGAGGCTGCTATTTGTAGTTTTAGATTTATTGCATATCAACTGCGGCTACCCAGCAAAAACACAATAAAAACCCTGGATTTTTTTGCTGTTTTTCAGGATTGTTGTCGCTTTCCTTCACACGTTGGATCAGCCTAAATGCGCGGCGGATTTGAAAGAAATTTGTATGACTTGTTAGGTAAGACACCAAATAAACCTTTTGGTGCAAAGAATGCAAAATATTATTCAGTTTAAGTCACCGTTTCGACGGTTGAAGGTGAATCATGCTGTCAAAAAACGCCATTTTTTAGGGTAGGCGTGGTCACGGACATGTGACGTCATACCCAAATATTGCTCAGGTTCAAGAAACACATTTTTAAGCAGATGAAAGACTGATCTTCAAATACACATATATTTCTGACCCAAAAATTGTTGTTTAACATCTGGGGTATACCACTGAAAAATATCCTTAACTTTTTGGGCTCAGTGTATGTACTATATAAATCAAAACTAAAATATTTTGTCGTCGTCTTGGAATTTTGGCGTAACTCAATTATAAACACTAAAAACGTGCAAAGTTTACAAGCTCTAGCTTTAAAAAAAAACATCTGAGATAACTTCAACGTTAATTTTTGTTGTTCACAGACGCACTGCTGGACAGCTGGTCGCCCATACGGACAGACACTGCTCACTTATTACACAGGTGAGTCAAGAACCAAGCAACAGTTTCCGCATGCACACACACTCACTCACCACCCCCCCTCCCCTTCCCTAGCCTTTATCTTTATTGTGGTGACAAAGTAGAGGTAAGACAATCAGAGGTTTGATTTGCAGAGTGGTCTGAACCTAAACTTTCCTCAGAATACAAAACCTTTGCATGTGTAAAACACCTGATGAGTGTCATCGCACAAAAGTGGTAATACCGTGAGCAAAAATGTGGAGATTTTGGTGGGCCTTTTTTTTCTGTAGTCAATTTGTAGAAAAACAACAAGTTCAAAACAACGTTCAATGTCAAATCAAATGCACAAAGCTAGCTGAGTGTCCCGTTAAAGCAAAGAAACATAAATGCGACAGTTTTTAAACAAATTAGACCCTGTTTCCTAAAAAGACTCCTTTGGATTTCTTGAGTTTTAGTAAAAAGCAAAAATAACAGAACAGGTAACAAGAATTAAAAATGGATTTGCTGGTTTTCTACTCAATCAATCATTATCGGCAACAAAGCATTTGAAGCAAAGCTAAAATAACAGAATCCTCTATGCTACAAGCAAAGTAAGAAAAGCAAGCATAAAAAGACAAATACATTGTTTAAATAAATGTAAAAATCTAGGTCGTTTTTCAATACTGCAGTGACGGAAATAATTGTTTCGCAGCTAAAATCAACATTGATTTTTGTTAAGTATCTTCTTCAGTGGGTGCAATAAGAACTGCATCCACTATTTGCAATGAAACGCATGTACAAATGGTCAGTACTAGCTCAACACACAACACTTTCTTCTTAAAACCCTGTAAAGAAGTTGCAAACATTCATACATAAAAGTTTACCATTCGTTTTGCACCAAGCACCACTCCACATAAAACTTCACCACAACTCTTCTAGACAAGCGGTGCCATCATGGCAGGGGTAATGGGGGTGGGTGTAAGGGAGAGGGGTAAAAGAACACAGCACAGTGGGCCAATGCCCAACAAATCACAGTAAATCATACAAAACCCCAAAAGAAAACTCAAAGAGATTCTGTCCATTTCACACAAACTGCAAAAAATTGATCCACACAAAAAACAGTCACAGCACAAATCACCAAGAGCCATCCCTTTCTACAGTTCATCTGATGATTGCAGAGATGGGATATTTTTGGTTTCGCATTGTCTGTTACGGAGACAGTACAAGGGTACAGCGATCCCTTCATACAACTCCAAAGCAGACCTTGGGAGAGTGGGAGCAAGCAGGCAGGAAAAGCCCCGCCAATACAGTTCATGAAGCGTACTACACAAAGACCAAGTCCGTCAAGTCTCTTGTCCATAATGTTAGCAGGGCAGTCAAAATGAAGCACACCAGATCCCAGACCAAATTGTCACTTGCTTGTCTCTACGGCAACACAAGCAATGACCCTGACAACGAAGACCAAGAAGAAGATGACGAAGAAGAAGAAGAAGAAGAAGAAGAAGAAGAAGACGAAGAAGAAGACGAAGCAGATGGTGTTGTGTGGCTAAGTGAAGGGCTAAGGTGGGATGGTGAGGGGTGTGAAAAAGAGGGCTGGGGAGTTGGGCGCTAGGAGCAGTCCTCCATGGGGCCGTACTGGTGCTCTAGCATGTAACATTGCACTTCAGTCTCCGACTCGTCTGTGGCTTGGCCCACTCGCTGCTCCTCATCCTCTTCCTCCTCTGTATTCCTCTTCCTTCTGTATTCCTCTTCTTCTTCCTCCTCGTCCTCTCCATCCGCCTCCTCCCCCTGCTCGATCTCTCTGGGCGTGCGGCCACTACCGCCCCCCTCCCCCTGGTCCCCAACAGCATCCATGCTCCCTGGGTCTGACATCTGGCGCTGATGATGATGTTGGTGCTGCTGATGACGATTTGACCGATGACGTTGGGAGGGCTGGAGGATGTGGGGGGAGGCCACCTCAGCCAGTGTGTCGCTGTGAATGATGTCGCGTGACTGCGTCTTCAAGGAGTGGGTCCACACCGGTTCGGACGCCGGAGACTCGGACCGAGAGCTGTGGTCGGTGAAGACGGAGTCTGCGTCGGAGTAGGCCTCCAGCACGGTGCCTTCGGACGACGCTTTTGTCACTGAGTTACCTGTTGCAACATTGGAAAAGGGGAGACTCATTGGCAACCAGAAGCGAGATCGCTCAGACGACTCACCTTTCCCCGTGACCTTGAATTAGTCAAGACCAAACGCATTTACATTAACAAGCAAAGTACAAGGCAGGCTACATGATTACAAACTTTGATTTTTGCTATGTACAAAGCGTTAAAAATTGAGAGAGAAAAAAGAGACAAAGAGAGAGACAGAGAGTGAAAGAAAAAAATCCGGCTGGATTCATTATTAACACTCTTCACTGTCAAACAGACTGCCGTATCTTACAAAGCAAAAGCAGGCATGATAAGCATCCTCCTGAGTTTTCTACAAATATGAAACTGTACTTGAGGATAAGCCCTTGAGACTAGATACCAGAGAATTCATTCACTCTGTTCCAAGTTACAAGAAATAAAGACCACTACCACCCAAGCATCTTGAGTTTTAGGCTACACTCCTGCTTTCTTTTGGGGATGATTCTGATCAAATCTTGAATTTTGCCCAAGCCAAACAAACACCATTCAAAAAAAAGAAGAAAACAAGTCGCGTAAGGCGAAATTACTACATTTAGTCAAGCTGTGGAACTCACAGAATGAAACTGAACGTAGTCCGCCGCTAGTGCAAAAGGCAGTGAAAGAGACGAGCCTGTTTGGCGCGGTAGCGGTTGCGCTGTGCTTCATAGCACGCTTTACTGTACCTCTCTTCGTTTTAACTTTCTGAGCGTGTTTTTAATCCAAACATATCATATATATATGTTTTTGGAATCAGGAACCGACAAGGAATAAGATAAAAGTGTTTTTAAGTTGATTTTGAAAATTTAATTTTGATAATAATTTTTATATATTTAATTTTCAGAGCTTGTTTTTAATCCGAATATAACATACTTATATGTTTTTGGAATCAGCAAATGATGGAGAATAAGATAAACGTAAATTTGGATCGTTTTATAAAAAACATATTGTTTTTACAATTTTCAGATTTTTAATGACCAAAGTCATGAATTAATTTTTAAGTCACCAAGCTGAAATGCAATACCGAAGTCCGGGCTTCGTCGAACATTACCTGACCAAAATTTCAACCAATTTGGTTGAAAAATGAGGGCGTGACAGTGCCGCCTCAACTTTCACGAAAAGCCGGATATGACGTCATCAAAGACATTTATCAAAAAAATGAAAAAAACGTCTGAGGATATCATACCCAGGAACTCTCATGTCAAATTTCATAAAGATCGGTCCAGTAGTTTGGTCTGAATCGCTCTACATGCACGCACGCACGCACACACACACACACACACACCACGACCCTCGTCTCAATTCCCCCCTCTATGTTAAAACATTTAGTCATAACTTGACTAAATGTAAAAAGAGCTTGAGAAAATCTCCAGTGCTAACCTTTCTAATCCCTGGCTAAACAGCTTAATACATGACTACTGAGTTTACTCCAGAATACTAGAATCATTCACAAAATACTGTGAGCCTCTAGATTATTTAGGTGGTTCGTACATTACTGAAAGTCTCCAACTTATGCACGTGGTGCATACATTTCGTACACTCTCCAGATTACTCTGGTGGTTCATAAATTACTTAGATTCTCCACATTACTCGGGTGGTTCATACATTACTGACACTTTCCAAATCATGCATGTGGTGCATACATTTCTGACGCACTCCAGATTACTCAGGTGGTTCCTTAATTACTTAGCTTCTCATCCTTACTGAGGTGGTTCATAACCAACAGACACTCTCCAATGAAGCTACTCAGATGGTTAATACATTTCGGAGATCCCAGATTTGTCAAGTGGTTCATAAATAACTGTCAATCTCCATACTACTCAGGTGGTTCATAG